>NW_024070206.1:39093503-39126372 GCF_014754425.2 Oryx dammah
GGGCCGGCCCGGGGGCGCGGGGCCGCGCAGGTACATCTCGGCCGCCCGCCCGCCGAGGCCGGGCCGCGCGCCGCGGGTTGAGTTGTTTCTGTGGTCCCCGCTGCCCTCTCGGTGGTCCCCGCGGGCTGAGCAGCTGGGAGGTGGCTTGCTCCCCTCCGTTAAGGATGACACTCACGTGGGGAGTAGGCTGGGGGGCTACTGTTGAGCGGGAAATCCGCGCCGGGGTCCTCTCCAGCCGGCGGCGTCGGCGCGTGTTGCAATGCACTGCGGAGCCCGGGCGACGGGTCGGGTGGGTGTGGGCGCCGGGCGCGGGGAGTGGGGCGCGGCGCGGCTGGGTGGGCGCGGGGCAGGGCGAGGGGAGAGGAGTGTCTTCGGCTTTGGGAGCCTGGAGTTTTCCTTTGGGCCGAGGGTGGACGCAAGGTTCGTTCTGGTACCGGAATGGGAGGTGGCGAGGTGTCTGTCCAAAGACCAACGCCAAGAAGAGACGAGGGATGCGGGGCTGGGCTCAGTGGTACCAAGGCTGGGACTTGGAAGTAAAACTTTCCTCTTTGGTGAGCTTGAGGTTTGCCTTTGAGAAGGTAAGTGTAGGACTTGAGTGGAGGTGGAGTGGGGAGTCTTGAATGTACTCTGGCAGTGAATTCAACGCCATTAGATTCATTGTTGCTCTATTAAAAGGGTCTTTTGAGTTATGGTTCTGTTCAAGTTTGCTATTATCTGTTATGATCACTTGGGGTTTAATGAGTGCTGTGTTTCCTTTTGAACATATCAGTAACCTATATTGTTGAAGTATGCATAATTATTCATTTCTTTTACAAAAAAAAAAGGACCTATTTTGCTTATTCCAAGGGTAGAAACTTTATGGAAAAAAACAGTTCTATGAACTTTAGCTTTATTCACTCAATTCTAACCCTACCATAACGAGTGGGTAATATGAGGAAATCCGGACACAGAGCGGTGAAGTAATTTACCCAAGGTCGCAGGGTTTTAAATGTTAAAGAGCAGCTGAGCCTTAGGTGAACTCTAAACCAACATATATATATTTTTCATAAAAATAGGACTTCATTGTACTGTCTTTTTTCTTATATATTTGATATGTTGACCACATTTCTACCAAGATGAACCTCATAACTATGTGCTACGTGTTGGGGACAATTAACATTTTCCTAAATTTTAATGGAAATTATGGCAACTATCCTTTGAGCCTTTTCCTTTTGCCCAAACTGACCATTTCCTACAACAATTATGCTTTAAAGTAGTATTTATCAGCTAAGTTAAGATTTTCAGCAGGTAAGATTTATCAGCAAAGTCAATTATTATAAAGCAGGCACCTGAATCTGTATATTTGTTTGCACTTAATTTTAAACTTACTAAGGTATTAGTCTGTTACTTTGCTCAAAGCAGGGCCATCATTTCCTTCCGAACCCCATCTTGCAGAATTTTTGAGCAAGTTTAATCATCTTTAATTCAATCACTCTGACAAGAGCTTAGGCAGTTTTAAAAGAAGAATTATGCAATTCTCTTTCAACTCTCAGTGATTAGAAGCAGGCTGTATTGCGAGGGTGTTCGTGTATGTCATGCCTTTTCACCAGTTATATGTGCTTTAGACAAAGTTGTATAGCAGTGAAGACTGAAATCACATTTTTTCATTAGTACTAAGCTGAAATACTGTAAACGTCTCCACTTGTTCTAAATGATTCATGATGTGAAGAAAGGTCTCAGTGGGGTAAAGCCCAACTGCACATATTTAGAGAATTATGTCTCATCTGAGTTTATCATGGAGCTCTTATAATATTTGTTTTATTAGACAGATATCTCTCTTAGGTCTTCATCTGTTATTTTTTCAAGTAAATTTAATTGCTGTTTCACATAATGAGTTTCAAAATTATTTTGACATTCATAGATTTCCTTAAGTCTGGTTTTCAGTTTCATTAGATTCAGTATACATATATCAAATCCATACTAATTCAACATTACGTGTGAAAAAAGAGTAGACTCTTTTTCTAACTGAAACTACACGGAAACATGATCTTTGGATGTGAAAAGAATTATCTTCAGTAGTTAAACTCTTCCACATCCCAAGGTATGGTCCATCTCTATTTGGGGGTGCTAGAGAGTACTACAGTCAGGAAAGTTGCATTCCATCAGGCACAAACTTTTTTGATATTGAAATTGAAATTTCCATGTCTGTTTATATAAAGTGTTGATGGTTATCAAGGCATAAATCCTATGGAATGTCCATATATCCTTTCTTAACTGACTCATCTGTTCCAGTTTTCCAGTTTCTGTTACTTATTTTAGAAAAAGCATTCTCTCACTACTTTTATCTCACCTGGGAGATTTGACATGACTATTTCCTTTCAAGTCCCCTGCCTCTAGTTTTGGGAGAACTGTGTTGTCTCTGCCTCTTGAGAGGCTCTTTGCTGCAGGGTCTGGGCGGAGAACTGAGGTTGCATGGTGAGTGGAAAAAATGAGTGCGCCCTGCCAGCCCAGGGGCCAGACTTCAATCCAATTGTCAGACACATAAATGGAGTTCTGAAAGAAGGAATGCAGTAAGAATGTGTAATAAAGGATTCCGGACTAGACAGGGAGGTTTGGAACAAGATGTATTAGAAGTCCCCTGTTTACAGAGACATAATGTATGAGGAGGGGTTTACGAAGATTTATTTTTAAAATTAATTTTTATTTGGTATATAGTTGCTTTACGATGTCGTGTTAGTTTCTACTGTATAGCAGAGTGATTCAGACGTACATAATACATATGTGTGCTCATGCTCAGCCGTGACCAACTCTTTGTGACCCCTTGGACTGTAGCCCGCCAGGCTCCTCTGTCTGTCGAATTTTCCAGGCAAGAACACTGGAGTGAGTTGCCATTTCCTTCTCCAACAGATACACGTATCCCCTCCCTTTTGGACTTTCTTCTCATTCAGGTCACCACAGTGCATTAAGTTGAGTTCCCTGTGCTATCCCATGTGTTCTTACATGCTTTCCTCAATGTTTTCTGAATTAGAGACCTATGTCTCCCTCTAGTTACCTTTACACATTTCTGTTCACCATTAGATACATTATTTCCCCTCATTATACACCTTTGGTCATAGAGAAGATCACAAAAATCCTTTTCACAGTACTTTTTACAGCCTGTAGAGAGCATGTACTACCCTTCCCTGGTTATTACTCTATTTTCGAAGAGATATTTACATTTAATGAAGGAGAACCATTGTCTTTCTTTGCCGTAACAACAACTTTAAATTTTAAAGAAATAGTTGTGTGTGTGTGTATATGTGTTTGCTTGTTGTTAAAGTGGCAGGATGTCTCAAAATAGAAATGTAATTGATTTATCACACATCCATAAGATTCCCAGAAGTGTCTGTAGGAAGAAAAGAGGCACCAGAGTAAGAGAGGTGAGCTTAAGTGTTGAGTGTGCTGAGGAAATGTGTATTAATAATGTAAAGCAAACATAATAATAACGAAACTCATCAACTACTGTGTGCCGGACATCTTCTGTGGCTCTGTATAAAGTAACTCAGGTATTCTTCACAGTAGCCAAATGAGGGCTGCCTGTATTACCATTACCCCCATTTTACAGAGGAGGAAACTGAGGCATCGAGGAGGACGGTAATCCTGGCCACTGTCACACAGGTAGAAATTCTGAATCTAACGTTCATGCTGTTAACTGGTAACATGTAATATCTGGTTCATAGTTTTATTAATGCATTAAGTCCCCATCATTGTTAAAAATCATAACTCCTCCTCAACTGATCGTTTGGTTACTTTTCCTAAAATTCAAACAAGTGGAAAAACATAACTTCCCTTATGTCAGTGCTTTTTGCTGCATATTTTACATGCAAAATATCTAAAGCAAGGACAGGTATTGATATATAAATGCCTAAAGCCTGGCAACAGCTGGATTATGGGGAATTTCTCATTATATATTGTGTATTTTTGAATTCAAAAATAGTAACTTCAGCACCATTTGAAACTGTTGAAATTTCTAATATCACAGATATATACTTTGGCATTTCAAATAATTAGGTAGATATCTTTAACAGTTGGAAGTTCTATGACCGTTAATAAACTTAAGAATTTAAAGTCATCTCTTTCATCTACCCCCAGTGTTGTTGTTCAGAGTACTGTGTACTGCAACGGGGATATAAAATATAATATAAAAACACCTGTTGAATTACGTTGGTAAAATTTAAAAGTCCATGTTAATCTTTACATTGGGAGCTTATGACATGACTCATAGTTATTTTAACTATTAGTTACTTAAAATATTAGTTATTTTAAAATAAACTCAGTTATTTTAAATATTATCCAAATAATAAAAACACATGGCACATGTGATTAGTAAGGTAGAGCACTAATGGGTTAGGTGTGCTGATGCATGTAAAGGTTTATGCACAGTGTTTGAAGGTGTCAATCAGTGTTATTGCTCCTTGAAAGTACTGGGTCATATGTAACTGATACGGGCTTCCCAGGTGGCACTAGTGGTAAAGAACCCACCTGCCAATGCAGGAGACATAAGAGAGATGAGTTCAGTCCCTGGGTTGGGAAAATTGCCTGGAGGAGGGGATGGTAACCCACCCCAGGATCCTGGTCTGGAGCATCCCATGGACAGAGGATCCTAGCAGACTACAGTTCATAGTGTTACAGAGTCAGACAGGACTGAAGCAAATTAGCACCCACACATAGGCATTTGATATGATTAATGTTACTGTTAACGATGACTCACAAGTAATACTGAGTGCATATATACAAATACTCAACTATCTTCTTTGAAGTTGTTGGAAACATTCTAGGCAATGTGTACATTTTCTGTAACTCATGGAGAATGTGATACATTATTTCTCTATATGCTCCCCACCATACAGAGCATCACAGAGTAATTAATAAAATGTTATTCCAGTTTATATCTAAGGAAAGAGACCCAAAGCTTGATTTTGTGTGTGTGTGTGTGTGTGTGTGTGTATGTACTATCAGAGTGGAAGTTACCATCATATACAACAATGAATAATTCATTAATTGTAGTTTACAGTTTGATGCCATAGTGCACTATCCTATTGCAAAGAGTTTTGTGTGTTTAATGTAAACACAAAATATGTTACTCAGTTATAATAGTTTAGGTTATTCAGTCATAGCAAACAGCTACAATCTTGGGTACTGAAATGAGCATAGATTTATTTCTTGCTAATGCTTTGTGCCCTGTTGGCCAATAAAACACAAAATATGTTACTCAGTTATAAAAGTTTAGGTCATTCAGTCATAGGAAACAACTAAAATCTTGGGTACTGAAATGAACATAGATTTATTTCTTGCTAATGCTTTATGCCCTGTTGGCTATTTTACATCTTCCTCACATGGAAACCCAGGCTTATAAAACCCCTGTCATCTACAGCATCCCCATCACTGATTCATCAAACACATGGAAACATGGTGGGTCACTCACAAATTCTTAAAAGGCTTTGATCAGAAGGAGCACCCACTACTGCTACTCATATTTTATTGGCCAGAGCAAGTCCTATGACCACTCCTAACTTGAAGATGAAAGAGAAGTGCCGTTTTATCAGATACTCAGATGGAAGTAAACTGCACTATTAGTGAACACACCTAATTGTTACCGGATGAATTTATCCAATTCACGTCAATAGTTTTTATCACATAAAGATAACTTATGATTTTATGTAGCAATTGTGTTTTAGAATTTTAACCTAGAAAGCCAATTCCTGCATTAAACCGCCAGCAAAGGAAGTAGAGTCTAAACTTATAAAATTGATGATATCCCTCTTTGTCAGCGGGGGTTGGATTTAGTCAAGGAATGTCAATAAAACTCTGATTTGAATAAACGCAGGAGATAGCCTTTCTGACAACAAGCACAAGTCAAGAACGGTGCCAAGATCTGCATTGTAGCTGTGTTTTCCGAACAGATTTGATAGTATCAACATGATACAGAAAACTGAACAACCACGTGTGTATCTTTTTGTCACCTGCACCAACACGAACAGAAGTGTTAGATGTGTTACTGTATATTGTTATAAAAAGTAATACAGGTAAACATATCAATCATACTGTATGATTATTTTACATTGACAAACATAACCTGAAAAGAGAGACTGTATCTAATCCATGTGTTTAATGCTATAAATTTCCTGAAAGCACTGCTATTGTTGAGTCCCATATATTTTGGTATGTTGTGTTTTCATTTTAATTTAGCTCAAGTACTAGTTTCAAAATTTCTCCTGAGATTTCCTCTTTGATCTGTGGGGTTATTTGGAGGGTGGCATTTACTTTCCAAATGTTTGGAGATTTCTCTTGTCATCTTTCTCCGTTTTGGTCAGTTCAGTTCAGTCACTCAGTCGTGTCCGACTCTTTGTGACCCCATGAATCGCAGCACGCCAGGCCTCCCTGTCCATCACCAGCTCCTGGAGTTCACTCAGAGTCGCGTCCATCGAGTCAGTGATGCCATCCGGCCATCTCGTCCTCTGTCATCCCCTTCTCCTCCTGCCCCCAATCCCTCCCAGCATCAAAGTCTTCTCCAATGAGTCAACTCTTCGCATGAGGTGGCCAAAGTACTGGAGTTTCAGCTTTAGCATCAGTCCTTCCAAAGAAATCCCAGGGTTGATCTCCTTCAGAATGGATTGGTTGGATCTCCTTGCAGTCCAAGGGACTCTTAAGAGTCTTCTCCAACACCACAGTTCAAAAGCATCAATTCTTTGGCGCTCAGCCTTCTTCACAGTCCAACTCTCACATCCATACATGACCACAGGAAAAACCATAGCCTTGACTAGACACACCTTAGTCGGCAAAGTAATGTCTCTGCTTTTGAATATGCTATCTAGGTTGGTCATAACTTTCCTTCCAAGGAGTAAGTGTCTTTTAATTTCATGGCTGCAGTCACCATCTGCAGTGATTTTGGAGCCCAAAAAAGTAAAGTCTGACACTGTTTCCACTGTTTCCCCATCTATTTCCCATGAAGTGATGGGATCGGATGGCATGATCTTCGTTTTCTGAATGTTGAGCTTTAAGCCAACTTTTTCACTCTCCTCTTTTACTTTCATCAAGAGGCTTTTTAGTTCCTCTTCACTTTCTGCCATAAGGGTGGTGTCATCTGCATATCTGAGGTTATTGATATTTCTCAGAGAACCTTATTTCTTGTGTTATCTTTCCCCATTTCAGTCAGAGAATACACTGTGTATGATTTCAGGCTTTTAAAATTTGTTTAGATTTATGTTATGGCCCAGAATGTTGTCTGTCTTGGTTTATGTCCCATGGACACTTGAAAAGTGTGTGCATTTCACTGTTTTTTGATAGAGTGTTATATAAATGCTTGTTAGATCCTGTTGGTTGATGGTGCTGATAAATTCTTATATATCGTTACTAATTTAATGTCTAGTTGTTTTATTCATTGTTGAAATAATTTGTGAAATTTCCAATTATAATTTTTATTTCTCTTTTCACGTCTATTAGTTTGACTATACTTTGCAGCTCTCTTGTTTGGTATATATAAATTTAGGATTGCTATGTCTTGGTTTATTGATTATTTTATCATAACATGATACTCCTTTTTATATGTGATAATTTTATTTGCTTAAAGTCTACTGAATCTGATACTAATATAGACATTCCTTTTATTTGATTGATGTTTACATGATTTTTTTTTAACCTTCTACTTTCAACCTGCCTGTATCATTATATTAGATCTGAATTCTTTGTTCCTACGTTACCAGTGGGTTACATATTTTAATTGATTTTGCAAATCTCTATTTTTTCATTTGTATATTTACACATTTACATTTTATTAAGACTGTATGTCTGCCATTTTAATTTTTGGATTTTTTCCTCTCGGTTTTTGTTTGTTTTAGTTTCTCTGGGTTTTTTCCTTCCTATCAGTTAGTTGAGCATATATAGAATTCCATTTCTATTTATCTGTAATGTTTTTAAGTGTATCTATTCATATAGACTTTTAATGAGTACTCTGAGTATTACATCATGATACATGTAATTTATCACTGCCTACCACTGTTGTCATTTCTTCAATTACAGTGAAGCATAGAAACTTTGCCTTTTTTATGTACCTTTATCCTCTTCCATTAGTAGTAAAATTCTCTAAACTATTTCCTCTGCATACATCAGAAACTGTTACAAGTTTTGTTTCAACTGTCAAACACAGGTCAGAGAGCTCAAGAGGAGCAAGAAAAATTCATGGTTTTATTGATATTTTCACCTACCATGTTCTTTCTTCTTTCTTGATATTCCAGCGTTCTTCTTTTATTGCTTTATTTTGTTTCTAAACCTCCCCCTAGCCTTTCTTTTAGAGCTGATAGGCCTCCTCTTGTGATATGTCTTTGTTTTCCTTCATCTAAGAATGTTTTGTTCCCCTTCATTCCTGAAGGATATTCTAACTGGATACAGGATCCTGGGTTGACAGTTCTTTTTTTTTCTTTTTAAGCACTCAAAATATTCTGCCACTTCCTTATGGTCTCTGTGTTTCCTAATGAGAAATCTTATTTTGTTCTAATTGGTTTTCTCCAATAGGTAAAGTGTGATTTATCTCTTGTTCTTTTCAAGATTTTTGTTTATTTGTTCTTAGTTTTCATAAATTTGACTATGCTGAATCTTGGTATGTACTTTCGAGGTTTTCTGTTTGGCGTTCAGATTCATGAGTCTAAAGACTTACGGCTTTTGTCACCATCTAAGAAATTCTCATCCGTTATTTCTTTGGGTACTTTTTGATCCCTGTCCATTTTCTTTTCTTCTCCCACGCCTCTGAGACTTGAATATGAGGTCTTTTGTTACAGACACACAATGTGTTAGTTTCCTATGGCTGCTGTAACAAATTACCGAAAACATGGTGCTTTACAACACATTTATTCTCTTACGGAGGTGGAGACCAGAAGTCAGAAGTCAGCTTCACTGGGCTCAAGTCAAGATGTTGGGAGGACTAGTTCCTTCTGACGGCTCGTGGGGACGGTACCTCTCTTTCGCATTTTCTAGCTTCTGGGGGCCACCAGTATTCTGTGACTCTCAGTCCCTTTTTCGTGTCACTCCAGTGTCTTGCTTCTCTAATCACATCTTCCACTTCATTTTCTATGGTCAACTCTCTTTTTGCCTCCCTCTTTTAAGGATACTGTGATTACATTTAGGTCTCGCCTGGATAGTCCGTGATAGTCTCCCTATCTCAAGATCTTTAATTTCCATACTATCTACAAAATCCCTTTTGCTATGTAAGGTTACATTCACAGCTTCCAGGGATTATTAAGGCCAACCTGAATATCTCTGGGATCCTACCATACATGGGTTTCTGAGGCTTTGTTGTTGGTTTTGGTTTGTTTTCTCTATTGTTTAGATGGGGTAATTCCAGTTGTTCTGTCATACAGCTAACAGATTCTTTCCTCAGTCACTTTCATTATGTTATTGAGCCCACCCATTAAATTTTATATTTGGTTATTGATATTTTCTTCAGTTCTAAAATTTCCATTTAGTTCTTATTTGTATGTTCTCTATTTTAGCTGACACTTTCTACTTTTTCATTTGTTCATAATTTCTCACTGAAGTATTTGTTTAAAAAATATTTTAAAAGCTTTGCTGCTTTAAAAACTTTGTCAGATAATTCTAACATTCCTCTCATCTAATTATGGGCATCTATCATTGTCTTTTTATATTCAGTTTATGTAATTGATTGATGTCCTTGATTCTTGGTTTGATGAATGATTTTCAACTGAAATCTGGCCATTTTCTTATTAAGTTAAAAGACTTTGGATCTTATTTAAACCTGTTTTAGCTAGCTTTCAGTAACATCACCCCAGTGGGTGAAATGAGAATGGTGCCACCTCATCACTGCCAGTGGGTGCAGAAGTGAAGGCTTCTTACCCAGTCTCCCTTGTCATGTGATATGTAATATGGAGGGGGCTCCATATTATTGTGGGAAAGAGAATGAATTCGGGCTCCTCACTAGGTCTTCACTGGTACCTCCCTTTCTGTTTCCCATGTGGCCTCCCCTGGCAACATCAGGACAGGGAGGTGGTCACTGCTGGGCCACAGTGATAGTCCTTACTCTCCAGTAGCCCCCCATGATACCACCCAGTGGGGAGGAGGAGGGGAGACTTGGTACTGCCAGGTGGAGGTGGAAGTAGCCCCCCATGGTACCACCCAGTGGGGAGGAGGAGGGAAGACTTGGTACTGCCAGGTGGGGTGGAAGTTCAGGCTCCCCGTATGGCCTCCATTGAGTCTCATTACCACCCACTTGATAGGAATGAAAGTCCCAACTCCCTACTTGGTCTTTTGTGACATCACCTTGATGGAGGTAAGGGGAGTTGGGGTATGCTGTTTCAGCCTGGTGAGGGTGACAGGCTAGGCTCCCTACTTGGCCTTTGTTGGTATGGAAGTGGTGGGGCCACATTTTTTTTTCTGTCTCATATAGCTGGAAGAGAGCAATTACTCATTGTAAAAGTTTATTTTTTGTTTGTTTGTTTTGCTTTGTTGTTCCTTTCTTGGTCCTTTGGCTGAAAGAGCATGCTTTTGGTGGTGTGCCATTTTTCATCTGTGCCTTTTGGCATATCTAGGTTTCTGGTTTTTTATATCCTTATCTGGTAATATATGAAGCAATGCAAAAATCCAGGGAACTCACCACCATGTCATTCCTTGGGCCCTGAGTTCCACTACCTGGGTTTGCCTTCTCTCTAACTTTCAGTCTTTGTAAGTTTATTTTATGTGCAGCGTCCAGGGTTTAGGGTTGTACCTGGTGAAAGGAAGAGGGAAAAGTACTTTTGCTTCATCTTCACAGATGTCTACTCCACATTTTTTCTGCAAGGGTAAATTGAAAAATATCCCTCAACATTGATTCTCAGAGGATGAAGCTCAGGGGATTACTACTGATCTGTTTCTGAATAATAACCACTTTACAGATCAGCAGGATGAGAGAGTACTTGGACAGGGATGCAAATAGGATTACAGAACATTCCATCAATGCTGAGGTTCAGGGATCACGTGGAGGTCCTCTTACTCCTCCAAACCACGGCTTTCTCCTCTCCTGGGAAACCATGACTGCAGGGTGTAGCAAGGTTGGAAACTTTCCCCAATCTCATAGGCTGTCTTTTCTGGCAGGATTCTGGAACTATACTGTCCGAGCCCCTCCTAAATTCTCACAAAGTGTTCTCCGTTCCCAGGAACATTATCCATCTGAAATGCAATTTTCAACCAGAAAGCATGTGGTAAAATGTGGCTTAGCTAGGAAGAAAACAGAGAACCCAAAAATCCACATTTAAACTCTTAAGAAGCACCTCCTAGCGAGCACTCATGTTAATTTCATTTCATATAAAATTATACATTAAAAATAAATGTATGGATTTTGTCAAGTTGTTTGATCACTACTCAGGAGATTAAGTTCAAGAGATGGGGCTATGGGTTTTCTGCTTAAAATCAATATTCTGAGGAAGAATAGTTGGTGGGGAGGCGATTACAAAGAACTGTCTAGGGAAGTTCTCCCAAGAGACAAATCAAGTTAATGACGTTGTATTTAACCCTGAAGGTCTCACAGTAGTAGCGCAGTGGTTCTCAAACAGCAGTCCTTTGGCAGCACCTGTACAACCTGAGAACTCTGAATGCAGATTTCTCAGCAGTCTCTTGCGACAAGCCCTCCAGGTGCTTTATGATGCCTCTTCACCTGGAAACCGGGAACCAGAGCAGCCTCTCCAAGCACTGAAGGAAACATTAAATGTGTGCTTTTCATGATTCTCTCTTCCTTTGTTTTGGCTGCTCTGGGTCGTCATTGCTGTCCTTGGGCTTTCTCTAGTTGTGGGGAGTGGTTACCCTTCTTTGCAGTGCACGGGTTTCTCATTGTGGTGGTTTCTCTTGTTGCCAGCATGGGCTCTAGGCCCGCAGGTTTCAGTAGTTGCGGTATGCAGACTTACACTACCCTGCAGCCTGTGAATCCTCCTGGACCAAGGATCAAACCCATGTACCCTGCATTGGCAGATGGATTCTTAACCACTGGACCACCAGGGAAATCCCTTTTTCATGATTCTTGACTCATCCATTTAGGTTTTTAGAAAATCTATTTAGCATGTTTAACATTCAGCATGTTTTAAGTGTACATGTTTTTTTCAAGGAAATGTCCTAAAGAAATTAAACACTTATCACCCCAAAGGGTCTCTTTTGTTGAAGATGTCTCAGTGATTTGCACAATTATTTTGTATCCTTAACCCAAACAGTCATGACTGCTGCATGTCTCATTCCGTGATGGAAACCAAAAAATGCAGCCACGCCTACACTTCCCTGCCTTGGTTCTGCGTAGCTGCTGAGTCTCACGTTAATGGGTTTTTCTGGCTGTCTTCATGACGTTTTCTGGGGCTGACACCAGGCATGAGGATATTTGGAGGCGAGGGTGGGAGCGTCTCTGCATCCCTTGAAGAAGATTCATTTTGGGAGAGCTTGTCACACAGTATTGTTAGAGACAGACACATATGCAGATGTCCGGATTCATCATTGTCATTACCACATCAGCTCCACTATGGGGGAGTCACTGTCTGTTGCAGGCTGGCATTTTTCTCTGGGGTCATATGAGATTAAAGGGAATCGTGGCTCCAAGGTTGTCCTTAGGAAAGAGAAGCTACATTCCTGAATAAAGAGTTTATATTTGGGGTGCAGTTACAAACCCCAGGATGGAGTAAGACAAAATCAATTAAGAAGTAAATGGTAAAAGATGAAAAACTATTTTCTGATGGTAATAAAATACAGATAGATTCCCCAGTGGCTCAGATAGCAAAGAATCTGCCTGCCATGCAGGAGACCTAGGTTTGGTCCCTGGGTCGGGAAGATTCCCTGGAGAAGGAAATGGCAACAACCCACTCCAGTAATCTTGCCTAGGGAATCCCCATAGACAGAGGAGCCTGGTGGACTACAGTCCATGGAGTTGCAAAGAGTTGGATACGACTGAGCGACTAACACACCATGGCATATAGTCCTAAATACAGTTCAGTTTCATTTTAAAGATGGTGTTTTATGTTCACGCTTTCAATTAGCAATTCACTAAACATAGAGAACATAATAGATTTGCGTTTACTTAGACCCATGACTTTGGGTGACTAATATTTTAGATTTTTGATCATCACATTTTACTATATGTAATTTTTAAATATATTTTTTGGTGTCTATAAATCATAAATTTCAGTTCCACATACCTTTTACTCCCCACACCTTTTTAAAGATGTCTTTTTTTTCTTTTTATAAATAAATCAGGGGGATGGGTCAAGAACAGTTTATCTGCTTTTGATTTAAAATGACCCTTTCCCTGGTGATCTTCCAGTTAAGATTCTGTGCTTCCACTGCCAGATGTATAGGTTCTATCCCTGGTCAGGGAGCTAAGATTCTTCTGCATGCTGCGTGGCCCTGCCAAAAAAAAAAAAATTAATGGCACACATTGTGGGTCCAGAAAAATACTATTCTCTTACCCTTTCAACATTCCCCACTACCAGTTGTATTGTGTTTTTCATTCCTTCTGTTCCCTTTGTGCCTTCAAGCTGATTATATTTTTCATTTACTCATCCTGCTCGGGTGTTTAAATGGTTGTGCCTCAACATTGTTTTGGGGAGAAGACTTTTCCAAACCTTCATTATACAGCGTTTGTTAAATAAGACCATTTGGGCAGGTTGGAGGAGCCACTCCTTAGAAAACATATTTTGAAATGGTGGAGCAGATGTGTTCTCTCACACACTCATCCTTTATAAATAAAAGCCCCTAGCCCTGGTGGTACTAGTCAGATGTGTTCTTTCTCAGAGGGATCACTTGGTTGGCATTTTTAAATGTGGTGGTTTAATCATCACCAAAATGCTTAGGTAAGGCTTAAATATGAAGACAAATAGTTCCTCTCCAATAAATGGGGGCAAGGAGAGGGGGATTCAAGAAGGGAAGTATCTTCTGCGGGCAGTCATCCAGATTTTTCCACACAGTGTTAGTTTCTATTTATACACACAAAACGTGTCAGGTGGTTTTTTTTTTCCAGATGCAGATAAATTCTGACTCTTCCTTTTAACCTAAACACTGCCCAAGTAATGTTTACCATGAGATTGCATTCAAAATAATATTTCTGCTAATGCTGCTAAACAGCTTTTAGGAAGTGATATATGAGTCAGGTTGATGTTGAGTCTTTGATCAAACTATGAATCAGATTTTTAAAACCGGAAAGCATTTCAAAGCATCTGACTGCTCTTTTTTGTTTTCCTCAATGTCAGTGTGGTCTGTTTGTGCATTTTTTTCATTTTCTTTTTTTGCTCTTCTTTTCCTTTTTTTTTCTCCCCTTTATTGCCTTAAGAATTCTTTTTCCTCTTATGACTTATTTTTCCAGGAGCATGTGACATAACAGCTATAAATTGAATGTTCTCATTTTGTAAATAACTCTAATATTTTAGACATGAGATTGAGAGTTGGTTCATATTTTTACAGTTTGCATTCTTGAATTGACAAAAAAGATAAATATCAATCTGCTCTGGAGTGGTTACAAAGGTGAAATAATCCCATTTTACCCAGCCACCATCATCTAAGGGGAAAAAATATAGCCCTGTGATTTCACTTGGTTGAGCATGTGGAATATGTTCTGGTTCTGATTTTAGGGTTAAGTTGGTGATTAAGGGAGGGGAGAAGGTGACGTATCAGTGCTTCATTTCTTTCTTAGTCTTCATCCTTTTGTCTGCTTGTGAATAGAGCCTAATCTGTGTCAGTTACCTTTGTTTTCTCCTACCAGTTTGTCTCCTGTCTCCATCATTTGGTTAGCTTATTTTGTTTTGCTTTTCTGTTCTCTTCGTCCACTCCATACCCCACCTCCTATCTAGCTGAGCTGAAAGGCCAGCAGGGACACTCATCAGGTATGAAACCTGTCAGTCCCTGACTTGTGTTTCTCCAAGTTCTCACCAAACCCATGGCAAGACCACAATTTTTGGTTTTTCTTCCTCCCTGGTTCATCGGCCATTCCACATTATTCACTTGGATCCAGTATTTTAGAATATTCTGTGTTAGACCTCACCTTTGTCATAATTAGTATTCACCATACACTCCAGGGGCTTCCCTGGTGACCCAGTGGTAAAGAACTCGCTTTCAATGCAGGAGGTGATCCCCTGGAGAAGGAGATGGCAACCCGTTAGAGTATTCTTGTCTGGAAAATCTCATGGACAGAAGAGCCTGGTGGACCACAGTCCATGGGGTCACAAAGAGTCTGACATGACTTGGTGACTAAACAACAACATGTCTTCTATATGTCTTTCTAACTCAGTGGAGTTATGAAATGAGCCATTCATTTTTTAATCAGTCTCAGAATATGTTTCAAGGACCACCTGTATCAGAATCATCTGAGATGTTTATTAAAGCTATGAGTGAAAGTGAAAGTGTTAATAACTCAGTCAAGTTTGAATCTTTGCAACCCCATGGACTGTAGCCTGCCAGGCTCCTCTGTCGATGGAACTCTCCAAGCAAGAATAATGGAGTGGGTTGCCATTACCTTCTCCAGGGTATCTTCCCAACCCAGGGATCAAACACAGCTCTCCTGCATTGCAAGCAGATGATTTACCACTGAGCCACCAGAGAAGCCCCTGAACCCTATCTTACATCTCCTGAAAAAGAATCTCTCTTTCTGATTTTAGGATTTTGAGGCTGACACTAATTATAGAAATTAGTCCAGATCTGTGCTTACAATCCAGGGTACTTTTTTTATTTTTTAATTTAATTTTTATTGGAGTATAGTTGCTTTACAATATTGTGTTAGTTTCTGCTGTACAGCAAAGTGAATCAGCTTTACATACACTTATATTCCCCCTTTTTTGAGTCTCCTCCCCATCAGTCACCACAAAGCACTAATTGGGGTTCCCTGAGCTGTACAGTAGGTTCTCATCAGTTATCTATTTTACACATAGTATCAATAGTGTATATATGTCAATCCCAATCTCCCAGCTCATCTCCCTCTTTCCCCTTTGGTCTTCCTCTGTGTTTCTGTTTTGTAAATAAGATCATTTGGTAGCTCAGTGGTAAAGAATGCAAGAGACACGGGTTTGATCCCTGAGTATGGAAGATCCTGTGGAGAAGGAAACAACAACCCATTCTAGTACTCTTGCCTGGGAAATCCCATGGACAGAGGAGCCTGGTGGGTGAAAGTCCATGGGGCTGCAGAAGAGTCAGACATGACTTATATAAGCCCAACAACATACCATTTTTCTAGATTCCACATATATGCATTAATATACGGTATTTCTTTTTCTGACTTATCTCACTCTGTATAACAGTCTCTAGGTCCATCCACATCTCTCCGAAAAATCAGAATGCATGGATCCATCTCCAGGTTGTAATTTAAACAACCTGGTATGATTGTAACATGCAGCCTCTGTTATCAACCAGCAAACAAGCGATAGAAGTTAGAAGGAGACAGAGATTGGTGTTGACACGGAAACATTACTTCAGTGCATTCATCACAGACCAGAGATTGACCCTCATTTATAAATTCAGAAACCAGATCTTTTTCTCAAGGGCATAGTCATATTAAGTAAGCTTATGGAGACTGAGCTATAAATAAGGATGCCATTTTTAGAGTTATCATTGTCACTAGGATCAGAATGACCAGGGCATTCTTGCCCTATAGGCAAGACTCTCTCCATGGGAAGAAAAATTGTCAGACGTTTTCTCCTGGAATCTGGAGACAGAGAAAGGGAAATGAGTTGAATCAAAGGAGTGAAAACACTGCAGAATGATGAGGTGTCAGGAACTCCCTTAAACATTTCACATGTATGATTTCATTCACACCCTCTCAACAGTCCTTTGTGATGGTATACTTGGCTCTGTTTTCTGTATGAGAAAGGGTAGGAAAAGAGAGGCTACATAACTTGCTGAAGTGGTAGAGCTGAAATACTCTCTGTGTGTGACTAAGTTATTAGTGAACTAAGAATGAAGCTACCAGATAACTTTAGAGTTGCTGGGCCTTGCCATCTGTGTTAAGAAATCAAGTGGGGACAGAATAGCTTCTAGTTGGTGGAGAAGAAGGGAATGTATCAAAGCACTGCTTGTATGGGTAGGATGCTTTCGAGTCATGAGCAATTAGGATGAGCAGTCCCTTTCCCACCATCGTACCTTGCGGTTTGTTTATCTGATCTCTCTGTACTTGTAATTAAGTGAAAGATCCATATAAGCAGATTCTACTCTTAATTTTTTTTTCCTAGGACACATCACAGTCATGTACAAATAACTAATCATACAGCTTAATAAGGGACTTTCCTGGTGGCTCAGTGGTAAAGAATCCACCTGCAGTGCAAGAGCCGCGGGAGATGCAGGTTCAGTCCCTGGGTCAGGAAGATCCCCTGGAGGAGGGCACGGAAAACCACTCCAGAACTCTTTCCTGGAGAATTCATGGACACAGAAGCCTGGCAGGTTATAGCCCATAGGATTGCAAAAAGTAGGACACAACTGAAGTGACTTAGCACACAACACACATCTTAATAAACAGTAATAACTGTTAGTTGCTCAGTCTTGTCCAACTCTTTGCAGCCCCATGGACTGTAGCTTGCCAGGCTCCTCTGACCTTGGGATTTTCCAGGCAAGAATACTGGCCATTCCCTTCGCCAAGTGATCTTCCTGACCCAGGGATTGAACCTGGGTCTCCCACATTACAGACAGATTCTTTGCCACCTGAGCCACCAGGGAAACCCAATAAACAGTAATAAGACATATTTAAATATAGTGGGCAAGTTTGCATAAGTCAGGCTCACGGATGTCCCCAAATCCTGAGTTCATTTTGTCTCAGAAAACAGAGTGAAATTGACTAAAAACTTCGACTCGCTCCAATGCAAGCATGTTTCCTGTTATTTGGGGGAGAATTTCTCGGAGCTCATAGTTTCCTGTGTCTCTCTTCTGAGTTTCTGCATCTGCTGAATGCCAGATCACCACTCAGGGTTTTGCTTTCTCAGTATATGCCAGCTTTCCCATGAGGTCCCCCTGCCATCGACCTTCCTTGAGCCTTTACCAGGAAGTATCTCCTGTCCCTCATACCTTGTGGTATCACCTGAAGTATCCTGAAGTATCACCAGTCCAGACTGTGTGTTTGGCAGATTTTGCTAGAGGATTTGAATAACAGCGTTGAATTATAGCACAGAAATATGAGATACACTCTAGTATTACAACTTCCTCGATCATTTCTGAAAATAGTTACACTTTGCGTTTTGACCTTAGGCTTCCGCAGCTCATTCCTCACTAGGTGAGAAATGGAGTTATTTCTAAATGTATAGATTCATCTCAAAGTGGCAGGTACACACCAATTAATCATATTTCTGATTTCTGTTTCTGTAAATCCTATTTCTGTTTTCCCCAGTTTACCCACTAGGAACTGTCCTATCACATTCTTTTGCTGTTATTCAGTCATGTCCGACTCTTTGTGATCCCATGGACTGCAGTGTGTCGGGCTTTCCTGTCACATTCTTAGCACCTGTTGAAATGTAACCCTTACTCTCTTGGGCAGAAAAAGCAAATGCCTGCTAAGAGCAGACCCCCTAAACCCCTCAGCATATACATCTTCCATTAGTGAATCCAACAGACCCCTGGTGTAACTGTACTACATGGTCTGGGGCTGTTACTTTAAGACCATTTGAAGTCAGAGATGGCAATCATAACTACTCTGGTGATGGTTCCACATTCACTGAAAAGTGCTTATGAGAAGTACATAATTTAAGAGTAGGAAACCCTAGGGCTCTCAGAATGGAAAAATATTGTATATCCTTGAAGAGACATCTTTCAAGAACAAAACAACTCTTTTAACTTCTTTTAGCTTAAACAACTCTTTCCAATATTAGAGATAACTAGGAACAATGCTTTAATAGACATGTTTTGTACCTTGAAGGTTATAGTTTTCCCATCTTTGCTCATTTAGTGGAAAAAGGGTAGAAATTTTCTACTGTGATGAGAAGTAATGACATTATGGGATATCAACTAGGAAGTCAAGATAGGAAAATACTTTTTTTCCCATAAGATGTGGTCACTGCTATAATCAGGATCACTGTAGTGAATGAGGTTTACTTGACAGATATGACAATCCACAGAAAACTAGAAGTTGCTTAAGATTGGTGATAAAAGTAACAGCCACTTTTTTAGATTATCATGCATTTACACAGACCGCTTTTGCAGCTCAATTTTTCAGAAGTCTTCGCCTCATATCTTTTAAAGCTGCCAGGGAGTATATTATTGTGAACTCGTTCTATTATACTAATCACTGTATCCATGACCCCAGAACACACTGATCAAGATGGATGCAAACCCAGAAGATAAGCACAAAGTTTAACCACAAATATATACCAACAGTAAAATTGACACTTGCAAAATTGAAACATTTATATGGTCAAAACATGTGTCATCTTCACCTAGTGACAGAGTAAGAAGAACATATAGCAGACCTCAGAGCAAAAATAGTATTTTACTGCTAACATCATTTTCTCTAGCAAGACCTAAAATGTTACCTACGCTCTGCCAGATGCTGAACTGACAACTGAGTGATTTGCTCTAAGTTCTCATTAGAGAGCCATCAGTCTCTTGCAAAGTGATGTTTCCACTGCTTCTGTAACTCAGAGTGGGACTAGAGGAAGATGAAGGTGTCCATTCACCAGTGTCTGTGGGAAGGCTGGACCACTTGGATCAGGTGGAGAAGTATCACTCCCTTGTCCTTAGGGAGCTTACATTCTACTTGGGAGATACAATTCAGAAGAGAAAGAGTTGGTGAAACAACATGAAATAAAGAAAGGTAAAATTGCTTTGTTGTATGAAATATGAGAAATTTGGGGAAATTTCTCATAGAAATCCTAAGAATTAGGAATGCTGTCAGGAGTTCTCTGACAATGTCTTAATAGCTTCCTTGGATTAGAAATCAACAATGGTGTGAACAAGTGGGTATCCCCATTAACTACTCTCTGCAACCCACCTCTGACCCTGGTAGTAAAGACCTAAACAGACCTTGCAAGACGCTACACTCCATTTTTAGGGAAATCTATGATCATGTTATCTTTGTCCTGCTGCTGCTACTGCTGCTAAGTCGCTTCAGTCGTGTCCGACTCTGTGTGACCCCATAGACCGGCAGCCCACCAGGCTCCCCCGTCCCTGGGATTCTCCAGGCAAGAACACTGGAGTGGGTTGCCATGTCCTTCTCCAGTGCATGAAAGTGAAGTCACTCAGTCGTGTCTGACTCTTGGCGACCCCATGGACTGCAGCCCAGCAGGCTCCTCCATCCATGGGATTTTCCAGGCAAGAGTACTGGAGTGGGGTGCCATTGCCTTCTCCATCAATTCAGTTCAGTTCAGTCGCTCAGTCGTGTCTGACTCTTTGTGATCCCATGAATCAGAGCACGCCAGGCCTCCCTGTCCATCACCAACTCCCAGAGTTCACTCAGACTCACGTCCATCGAGTCCGTGATGCCATCCAGCCATCTCATCCTCGGTCATCCCCTTCTCCTCCTGCCCCCAATCTCTCCCAGCATCAGAGTCTTTTCCAATGAGTCAATTCTTCGCATGAGGTGGCCTGAGTACTGGAGTTTCAGCTTTAGCATCATTCCTTCCAAAGAAATCCTAGGGCTGATCTCCTTCAGAATGGACTGATTGGATCTCCTTGCAGTCCAAGGGACTCTTAAGAGTCTTCTCCAACACCACAGTTCAAAAGCATCAATTTTTTGGCGCTCAGCCTTCTTCACAGTCCAACTCTCACATCCATACATGACCATATCCTTGTCCTAATTCCACATCAAATCAGAGAAAAAAAAGTTAGGGACCCAGGAGACATAGATGTGAATTAGCCACAGATCTTATGTGTCATATTGATGGTTCTTAAAGAGGCACAGGTTTGATCACCAGCACCAGCATCAGCATCATCTGGGAATTTGTTAGCAATGTGAAGTCAGCCCCTGTTCCAGACTTACTCAATCAGAAACTCTGGCGGCCAGCGATTTGTGCTTTCAAATAAGCCTCAGGTGATTCTGTTGCATGCTTAAAATTGCACTGATGTTATTACGGCGTAAACCATTTGAACGTAATGTCTAAGGCACCCTTGAAGAGGAAATGGGGTAAAGAAGTGTTTTAGTAGCCCACGAACTTCACCCTGTGTTGTATTGATACTGGGGAGTGTGGGGGTTGGGAGTGTGGCCGTTGTTTCATAGGTTGATTATCCTGAAATATTCACTTGTAAGCTTTGAGTGTTCATTTAACAGTTCGGCTATTACAGGAAGCTCCCTCCCCCTTGCTTAATGTCTTAAAATTTTTCTTTGAGTTTGTGTGTGTGTGTGTGTGTCTGTTTGCTCAGTCGCTCAGTGGTGTCCAACTCTTTGCAGCCCCCAAGGACTGTAGCCTGCCAGGCTCCCTCTGTCCATGGAATTTTCTAGGTAAGGATACTGGAGTGGGTTGTCATTTCCTACTCCAGGGGATCTTCCTGACCCAGGGATCAAGCCTGAGCCTCTTGCATTTCCTGCATTGGCAGGAAGATTCTTTACCACGGGTGCCCCCTGAGAAGCCCAGGTGTCTGTTTAGGTCTGTGCAGTTTTATTACATGTGTAGATTTGTGTAATCGTCACTGTTGTTGAGAGAACAGTTTCATCAGCACAGGGATCCCTAGTGCCGTCCTTCAATAGCCGCATCTTCTTCTGTCCCCCTCCCCCACCCCTCCATCTGTAACCATTGGTAACATTAACCTGTTCTTTATCTCCATGATTATGTCATTTTAAAAAGGTAATATAAATGAAAATATACTATATGTAGCCTTTTGAGTTTTTTTTTTTGTTTTTGCTTTTTTAAAACAGCATAATTGGTTGGCTTAAGGTCTAAGTAGCTCATTGCATGTAACCATAATTCCTTTTTTCTTGCTTTATTGTATTTCATAATATAGATGTACCACAGTCAGTTTATTTAGCCATTCACCTGTTTATGGACATCTGGGTTGTTTCCAGTTTGGGGCTGTTACAAATAAATATGCTTTGAATACTCACATATAAGCTTGTGTATACATGTAAGTTTACATTTCTGTTATGTAAATGCCCAGGAGTACAGTTTCTGAATGTTTAGTTTTGTGAGAGATTGCCAAACTGTTTTCCAAAGTGGATGTGCCATTTTACACTCCCTCCAACACTGCATGAGGGATCTTTTCTCTGTAGCATCAGCAGCGTTTGGTGTCATCACTGTCTTATTTTAGCCATTCTGAGAGGCATGTAGTGATACCACAGTGTGGTTTTAATTTGCATTTCCTTGATGATTAATGATTTGCTCCTTTGCCATCTACATATCCTTTTTGGTCCCTGGGAGCTCAGTGGGAAAGAATCCATCTGCCAATGCAAGAGACACGGGATTCGATCCCTGGGTCAGGAAGATCCCCTGGAGAAGGAAATGGCAACCCATTCCAGTATTCTCACCTGGAAAATCCCATGGACAGAGGAGTGTGGTGAGCTACAGTCCATGGGGTTGCAAAGAATCCGACACGACTTAGTGGCTAAATGACAACAATCCTCTTTGGTGAAGTGGTTTTTTTTCATGTCTTTTGCCCATTTTCTAATTGTGTGATTTATTTTCTGACCATTAAGATTTGAGAGTTTTTAATATATTCTATGTTAGATGTATAGTTTGTAAATATTTTCCTTCAGTCTTAAGCTTGCTTTTTCGTCTTCTTAACTGGTCTTTCACAGAGCAAGCAGTTTTAATTTTGATGAAGTCCAATTTATTCATTTTTTTATGGATTGTGCTTTTGGTGTCAAGGTTAAGAACATTTATGTAGCCTTAGATCCTGAACATTGTTTCCCATTTTTTTCTAAAGGTTTCACAATTTTACATTATAAATTTAATTACATTACATATTATGAGTTGCTTTCTGTGTAACATGAGAGATCTGGGTTGAGGCTCATGTTTTTTTCCTATGAGTATTCAATTACTGCAATAAAAATGCCTTCAATTTTGGCATATCTATTTTTTTAATTCAGCACACGTTTACTGTGAGAACTTACTTTATGTGCTATCTCCTCAGAAACATGTATGCAGGTCAAGAAACAATAGTTAGAACTGAACATGGAACAATGGCCTGGTTCAAAATTGGGAAAGGAGTACATCAAGGTTGTATATTGTCACCCTGCTTATTTAACTTATATGCAGAGTACATCATGCGAAATGAAGGGCTATATGACTCACAAGCTGGAATCAAGATTGCTAGGAGAATTATCAGCAACCTCAGATATACAGATGATACCGCTCTAATGGCAGAAAGCGAAGAGGAACTAAAGAGTCTCTTGATGAGGGTGAAAGAGGAGAGTGAAAAAGCTGGCTTAAAACTCAGCATTCAGAAAACGAAGATCATGGCATCTGGTCCCATCACTTCATGGCAAATAGATGGGGAAAAAGTAGAAACAGTTACAGATTTTATTTTCCTGGGCTCCAAAATCACTGCAGATGGTGAGTGCAGCCACAAAATTAAAAGACACTTGCTCCTTGGAAGACAAGCTATGACAAACCTAGACAGCATATTATAAAGCAGAGACATCAGTTTTCCAACAAAGCTCCATCTAGTCAAAGCTGTGGTTTTTCCAGTAGTCATGTATGGATGTGAGAATTGGACCATAAAGAAAACTGAGTGCTGAAGACCTGATGCTTTCGAATGTGGTGTTCGAGAAGACTCTTGTGAGTCCCTTGGACTACAGGGAGATCAAACCAGTCAATCCTAAGGGAAATCAGTCCTGAATATTCATTGGAAGGACTGATGCTGAAGCTGAAGCTCCAATACTTTGGCCACCTGATGGAAAGAGCCTACTCATTGGAAAAACCCTGATGCTGGGAAACACTGAGGGCAAGAGGAGAAGGAGGCAGCAGCAGAAGAGATGGTTGAATGGCATCACTGACTCATGGACATGAGTTTAACCAAAGTCTGGGAGTTGGGGATAGATAGGGAAGCCTGGTGTGCTGCAGTCCATGGGGTCGCAAAGAGTCAGACACGACTCAGTGACAACAACAACAACCTTGTGTGCAACATGGTTAGGCAGTAAAGATAGGAAAACCCATAGAATATGATCCCTGAAAGATCTTGTGGTTGAAAAGGTTCATATACAAATACTTAAATTTTTAGGTTAAGAGACTTCCCTGGTAGCTCAGATGGTAAAGAATCTGCCTGCCAGTGCAGGAGACCTGGGTTTGATCCCTGGGTAGGGAACATGTCCTGGAGAAGGGCATGGCAACCTACTCCAGTTTACCTGAAAAATTCCATGGACAGTGGAACCTAGAGGGCTACAGTCCTGGAGGTCGCAAAGAGTCAGACACGACTGAGCAACTAACGTTTCCACTTTCATATAAACATACTTAAAATTTGGGTTAAGAGGAATACACAGAGGAAAAAGGACTTGAAAAATACGAGGGAATGCCAATAGAGTTTAAGTATATGCTATCACCCTGGCTTAAATGAGGGATCATTAAAACAAGGTCATAAAGTCAGAAGTGAAGGAATACACATGAAAAATATTTATGAGGAACATTTATCAGAGTCAGGCAGAGGTGATTTGGGGAGAAAGAGGGATCAAAGATTGACTCTGGATGGTGGTTTATCCAGAAAGAAAAAAAATTACAAGGTTTGAATGGGAGGAAATGAATATGTTTGAAACTTCTTGAGTTTGAAGTAGCCATTAAACATTTTGGTGGAGCAGACTCTGTCATAGTCTTCACCTATGAGGCAAATACTTCTGGATGAATTTTATGAGAATTTTTGAAAATTACCAATAATCATTTATAGCTAGAATGCTATCTATACATTCAGGTTGTGCTCTTTTAAATCTTTTCAGTGTTCCTTGGAAGAAAAGTTATGACCAACATAGACAGCTTGTTAAGAAGCAGAGACATTACTTTGCCAACAAAGATCTGTTAGTCAAAGCTATGGTTTTTCCAGTTGTCATGTGTGGATGTGAGAATTGGACTATAAAGAAACCTGAGCGCCAAAGAATTGATGCTTTTGAACTGTGTTGTTGGAGAAGACTCTTGAGAGTCCCTTGGACTGCAAGGAGATCCAACCAGTCCATTCTGAAGGAGATCAGCCCTGGGATTTCTTTGGAAGGCATGATGCTAAAGCTGAAACTCCAGTACTTTGGCCACCTCATGCGAAGAATTGACTCATTGGAAAAGACTCTGATGCTGGGAGGGATTGGGGGCAGGAGGAGAAGGGGACGACAGAGGATGAGATGGTTGGATGGCATCACTGACTCAATGGACATGAGTTTGAGTAAACACTGGGAGCTGGTGATGGACAGGGAGGCCTGGCGTGGTGCAGTCCATGGGGTTGCAAAGAGTCGGACACGACTGAGCGACTGAACTGAACTGAACTTTTAAATCAAAAGCAGAAGTCATAATTCTATAACAGGAGGAAGTATTATGTTTAATATAAAGCCTTAGTGTTCTGGTGTATTTTAGGCTAGAGTTGGAAATGGAGTGATTCTGATTACAAATTGTCTTAGTTAAACAGGTTGGTTTTTTTTTTTTTTATGCTTCAATTTTCTCATTTATAACCCTATGGCTTTCAGGATTGCAGTGAGGACCAAAGGAGATGATCAGAATCCCAAAGTACTTTATCTATAATGAAACTTTAGCACATATTAGTTCCTTTTTACCTATAAGGTATTTTTTACATCATTGAAAATAATGTTTGAAAACATTAAGGAGAGGAACCCTTCTTACAAATGAAGGCTTATTCAGACTTGGAAATCAAATAAAAGCCAAAGTTGTTTCCTCCTTACCCAAATTCTCAATTATAGGAACAATGTGTGATATTAGGGCTCTTCAGAAATCTCTAATATCAATAAATCCTCAATTTAAAGATGAGAAAACTGGTTGAAAGAGGTAAAAACAGTTTCCTCAAGTGACATGGTTTGCTGAAGACAGATCTTGTTCTATCTCCCACGTTATGAACTCCCTATTATAAAATATTCTGAAATGCCATAGTATGAGTATGACTCAAATAACATTGGCTACAATTACAGTTCCAAAAGAAACTGGTTTGTTTTAAGTGTTCTTTGAGGTTCAGGAGCATTCCTATTTCTTGTGGTCTCCAAATCACCATTGTGAAGAGCAAACTTCTTTTTCATAGGTATGCTTTGATGTATTTAAGAAATGGGCTTTATGTGCCCAGTTTAGATAAAAGATGACCGTGATGTTTTTTCTGTTCCTCTCTCTTAACAGCTAGTGTTGGCAAACATTTTATGTTTGAGAGAGCTTGGAAAATCGTGTCCTTGGGCAGCAGTTTCAAACATGGAGTTACCCAGGGAACGCTTTTAAATAACGTATTCTGAAACTCAGTCCTTGAAGATTCTGAGGCAATAGATTTGAAGTGGATCTTTAGAACTCATCTTTTAAAGCTCCCCAGGTGAAGCTAGGACTTGAGGACCTTCCTCATCTTTTGAAATTCCCAGGTGGGGCGAGAATTTGAGGACCATTGCCCCGGGATTGCCAGTGCTATTCTCCCAGCGTTTCCTTTCTAGATAACTCTTGTTTTTGAACACTTAATAACTTTGCCCAGATCTTCTCTCTAGTTCAGAATTAGGTCATATTCTGTCCCATCTGAGTCAGCCTGTGCCCGTTCATCAAACCTTTTCCATGAGTAACATCTTAGAGGGAAAAGATGGCATCAGCTTGGCAGGAACAACAATAATAACAACAAAATAAAACCTTTGCTTACTGAGTCCTCACTATGCGACCTGTGAGTTCTTGGTATTTTTTCTGATGGCAAAAATCTGAACCATACACTTTGATTTGCGACAGCTTAATATTTCAAGGAGAACAGTTGATTACTCTTTTCTCTGCCCCATGCTCCTCTCCCAGCGTCCCTCACTTTCTCCCCAGCAGCCTGCCGAGTGCTCATGCCCAGATCTAGGTATTTCCCCTGACATCCCATAACCAATCCAGCAGCGAATTCTGCCAACCGTGCCATCAAAATACATGCCAGTCTAACCACTTCTCACCTGTTCTACCAAGAGCCATTCAATCCAAGTCACTATGATTTTTTTTCTCTGTTATTTTGGTAGCTGGCTAACTGATCTTCCTGGTCTACTTTTCATTTCATGGCTAGTTTTTCAGAGATAAAGCAAGAATAATCCAATGAAAGGGCAAATCAGAGATGTTCATCCATCATTCTGAAACTTTCAGTCACTTCCTATCACATTTAAGTTAGAAGTTTATTATCCTTATCAAGTACTACATGATCAAGTCTCTCTCTTCTCGGGTCATAGTCCTTGCCCTCTTCCCTCTACTTCACTTCTGTTCAGTTGCTCAGCCATGTCCTACTCTTTGAGACCCCATGGGCTGCAGCACACCAGGCTTTCCTGTCCTTCACCATCTCCCAGAGTTTGCGCAAGCTCATGTCCATTGAGTCCATGATGTCATCCAACTATCTTATCCTCTGTCACCCCTTCTCCTCCTACCTTCAATCTTTCCCAACATCAGAATGTTTTCTAATAAGTTGGCTCTTCGCATCAGGTGGCCAGAGGATTTACTTCACTCCTGTTCTCTAAATAAGCCAAGCTTTTGCTGACCTCAGGGCCTTTGCACTTGCTGTTTCCCACAACTAGTTTCCCATAGCTAGGCTCCTCTTCCCCTAGAGCTTCCCACAGTTCACTCTTCTACTTCACACAGGTCTCTGTTCAAATATCATTCTCAGTAAGACCTTCTCTGCCCATTCTATCTATAATAATACACCTGTCACATTGTATACCTTTTCCTTTACTTATCTTTATAACCTTTATGACTACCTACCACTGTAGCATATATTTCTTTAATAATAATTTTTTTTTCCTTTTTTTTTTTTGGAATGAACTACAAGGCATGTGTGGGATCTTAGTTCTGTGACCAGGGATCGAACCCACACTCTCTGCATTTGAAGCCCAGAGTCGTAACCACTGGGCCACCAGTGAAGTTTCAACATACATATATTTGGTTGATTATTGTCTCTCTCCCCAACTAGAATGCACACTCTGTGGGGGAAGGGTTCTGTCTGTGTCTGTTCACCTTTGTATGCCTAGCGCTTGGCACCTAGACAGGGCCCATTACGTATGTGTTGAATAAATGAATGAATGAGTCAGTATAGCAGTTGTTATCCTTCTGGGTTATCCACAGCATGCTTTTGATTCTTGCCCCTCAGACGTACATGGAATGCTTGTAAAATTTAGATGACAGAAGTCTTGATCTCTGTCAATCATTTTATTCATGGTCTTGTTTGCCTTTTGTTATTGCTCTTTAATATTTATAAAGAACACAGCCATTCCTAGGACAGCTAGTCCTGAGAATACTTTACTATTATCCCCTATTCTGAAGGTGCCAGACTTTGCTCCTGGCCTTTGCTCCAGGGCTGTCAGATTTAAATTGAATGAGGGGGGCAGACAACATCCAGTCAGGCTTGTCCCACAGACAGGGAAAGACTCCAGCCACACTTACTGTCTCTGCCAGACCTGTATAGAAATACCGGAGGGAGGGAAACTTTACTCGAAATGATAAAAATGCTGACTCTGGGACCTTAGGCAAATATTCCTTCTTCTCACACTTGAAGCAGACAGATGGGCGATTTTCCTTCCTCTCTCGTGCTCGGCTTCCTCATCCACTATGAGCCATGCTTTACAGGAAGTTTTGCGTGTGGTCCATGTTCACTGATGCTGAAATACTACTGCAGCTCTGTCCTCTTTTTATTCATGCTCAGAGCATTTGTTTTATGACACATGAGAGCCAGCAAGTGTGCTCAAGTGCAAACAGACCCATATGTAGGTTGGGTGGAAGGGCTCTTTGTGGAAAGCCAGCTCTCACCACAGTGCACCCACACACAGACCCTTGGAAGGCTGGCAGCTCTGCTGAAGGAGAAGGGGCCAGCTTGCCAGCGGGCATCCTGCCATCAGAGCAGATGGGCCCAAGCCCGGGCAGCAGCAGAACATGCATGTCCGCTCTGGCCGCAAGCATTATTTCTCATTTGTCTTTAATTTACAGGAGACAAATTCTTGCTCAGAAAGGCTAAGTTTACAGAGTAGGAGTCAGGAAGGAAGCAAAGAAATCAAAATTTTCATCTCATGTAGTGAAACTTAGAGTTACTTGTTATAGACCCTCTTCAATCCCAAAGCCCTCATCACTGGAGGGGACGCCCTGTCTTGCTCCAGCAGTTTGTCATTTGCTAATTAACTAGGTGGGCTTCCAGGTGTCACTAGTGGTCACAAACCCACCTGTCAATGCAGGAGACGTGAAAAACTTGGGTTCAATCCCCGGGTCGGGAAGATCTCCTGGAGAGGGCATAGCAACCAAGCCAGTATTCTTGCCTGGAGAATCCCGTGGACAGAGGAACCTGGAGGGCTACAGTCCAGGACAGACTGAAGCGACTTAGCAGGCATGCAACTCACTAGGTAGCCTAATCTTTTCAAAAAAGTCCAGAAATCTATGAAAGGGACTTTCCTGGTGCTCTAGTGGTTAAGAATCCACTTTCCAATGCTAGGAATGTGGGTTCAATCCTCAGTCAGGGAACTAAGATCCCATATACCGCGGGGCAACTAAGCCCCCAGAATGCAACCACTAAGCACTGAGCCTGCTGGCCACAACTAAGATTTGATGAAGCCAGATAAATAAATAAATTATTTTTAAGAAATATCTGGAAGGGGAAGGGAGGAGAGGGTGAGAGGGGAAAAAAAGATATATTTGGAAGAATCACTGCATGCAATGAAGCTAATTTTACCAACATATTCATTATTTGAAAATATTATGACAGTTACTCTCCAAAACTATTTTTCCTCATTTTAGTTTCCCATTTTAATATAAAAAGAGCTCAATTTCTTTTCCTGCTGACTTAAAAAGATGACTATATGTTGATAGGACTAAGATGACAGTATAAGCAAAAATATTGACACTTTGAAAGTCTGTTTTAATATTACTTGTGCAGTGTCCTATTTGCCCAAATGGAAAACTTGAAAGAGAAAAGAATAACTGTGATTACTGAGAAATATACAGACCCCTTAGATGATGTATAAGTATTGTATCCATCTGAATAGCAATGAAAAAAATAAACTTCTCACAGTCCCTACATATAATTCATGGGCATATTATAATAATATTCACTTTTATATTTTGTATAAAATAAGGTGTTTGGTATTTTATATAAAAAGGTGCTTATACACAGCTTATATTCCCCACAGAGTTTTCACGTAATTATCTTGCTTGAGCCTCACTATAAACTTGTGAGGCAAGTAAAACAGGCCTGTTGGTCTCACTGTGCAGCTGAGGAAATTTCTGTGCAGGTAGAATGACTCAAGCTCGGACTTCAAGATCATTTGTCTTTTATCATTGGAACTTCAGTTTAGAGGTTGTTGTAAAATGAGAAATTATATAGTGATGGCTTCTAAATTTTCATAGCCTTTACAGTCTTGCTTTCTTGTTTTAATTTTTTAAAGAAATATATACATACTTTTATTTTTTAAATAGCATTTGCTTTATTATTGCAAAAGTAAGTAGATGGGGAAACAGTGGAAGCAGTGTCAGACTTTATTTTTGGGGGCTCCAAAATCACTGCAGATGGTGATTGCAGCCATGAAATTAAAAGATGCTTACTCCTTGGAAGGAAAGTTATGACCAACCTAGACAGCATATTGAAAAGCAGAGGCATTACTTTGCCAACAAAGGTCTGTCTAGTCAAGACTATGGTTTTTTCAGTGGTCATGTATAGATGTGAGAGTTGGACTGTGAAGAAGGCTGAGCACCGAAGAATTGATGCTTTTGAACTGTGGTGTTGGAGAAGACTCTTGAGAGTCCCTTGGACTGCAAGGAGATCCAACCAGTCCATTCTGAAGGAGATCAGTCCTGGGTGTTCATTGGAAGGACTAATGCTAAAGCTGAAACTCCAATACTTTTGGCCACCTCATGCGAAGAGTTGACTCATTGGAAAAGACTCTGATGCTGAGGGGGATTGGAGACAGGAGACGGGGACAACAGAGGATGAGGTGGCTGGATGGCATCACTGACTCGATGGACGTGAGTCTTGAGTAAACTCTGGAAGTTGATGATGGACAGGGAGGCCTGGTGTGCTGCGATTCACAGGCTCGCAAAGAGTCGGACAAGACTGAGCGACTGAATTGAACTGAATAGTTTATTATTTTGAAAAGAAAAAATAATAAGAAATTATATATAAATAATAGGCAATGAAAAACGCCAATCAGTGATAGCTAACTCATGATAAATATTGTTCCAGCATTTTTTTCAGGTAGTTATGTAGGTAACTAAATAGGTAAATGAGAGAGATACAGATAGAACAATAGTCATTTTGAATGAAAACAAGATCATACTGTTGTAGCATGTTAAACTTTATGTCTTCATTATCCACAAGTATTACTGTGCGACATCCCTTTTGATTATTAAATAATATTCTATTATATGAACTTACAATTTACTTGACATTTGGTTTAATCTGTATTTTTCATTATAAAATAGAGTATCTTTATAATCCTGTTGTTAAATTCTGTGAGCATCTATCTCAACTGATTAGTTTATATCTAACTCCTAGAAATGGAGTCTCTAGATCAAAGGGTATATATACTTTTAATGTTTTATACTACATTGACAGATTACCTTCCTGAATTGTTTTCTCAACACACAGTTTTACAGCCAGGTGAGACAGCCCTTTTCTTTCAACCTCACCAGTACTGAGCACTATTTTAATACTTGACATAACAGTTTACATTTTTATGTTGTAGCTTATGCTTACATTTCTTTAAACAAGATAAGGTTGAACATTTTTTCAGTGTTTTGAGGACAGTTAATTTACTCTGTAATTTGCCTCCTACTCTTCATTTTTCTACAGGGAGTATCTTTTTGTTGTTGCTTTATAAAAACTTTGTATATTAAGGAGTTAAATTTTGTTATGCATGTTTCAATCACCTTTATCATGTTAAAATGTATTCTTTTCTTTTGTCTTTTGCTATCAGATTTTATTAATCATGAAAGAATGTTGAATTTTCAGTCTGTTGAGATGATTGTGGCTTAATTAATATTTTAATATGTAGAAATGTATGAATCAACTTCCCACTAGCTTTCTTTTATTTTGTTAATGAAACATGACATAAGGGGAACAAATGGAGACATAAGGGGAACTCTTATGTCTCAAGCGTCTTGGCCCCTGACTGCAAAGTCAATATTCTGGGGCTGCTATGTTTGTTTTTGACAGTAGTCAAGTCTTCCAGGGCTTTGAGTAATTTACCAAATGTGCGAAATATTTGAATAATCCTGCTGATGGTTGTTCTGATTCTTCTTCACTACATTCTCTATCAATTCCATTGAGAGATTTTAAAACAATATCCCTGCTTAAGAGAACTTTTAGTACTTTTGTTGTTTTACAAACTCAGTGGGTGACTGCCAAAATAACAGTGATAAGTAAAACTCTGTAGTAAATTGCTGTGCTCTGTGGATGCATTGTATGAAAACACCCTTGTGAAAAAAATATACCTTTCATTTTGTACCACTGTACCTAACTTTGTGATTTTTCTTTCTGAACTAAAAATACTGAGTTCTTATTTTGACATGCTAGCAAACAGCACACCTTAATCCCTGTTTACATTTACCATTAAAAATAATAGATTTTTGCTTTTGGAACTGAACCTAACAATGCAATTTTAAAGTCTTCAGAACCAATCAAAAATCTCTTGAAATTAAGTTCACTTAAACCCAGAAAACCACTCTCCATGAAACTTGGTAGGATATCATCTGACTCCTGTTATAAATAGCCCATTTGAAGTGATAGCAGTAAGTTAAATTATGAAAAATTTTCCAAGTAATTTATATCCATTTCTGAATTTGGACAGGGCAGAATTTTATATATATATATATATATATATATATATATATATATATATATATAT
>NW_024070206.1:39126382-39490799 GCF_014754425.2 Oryx dammah
TATATATATATATATATATATATATATATATATATATATATATATATATATAAAATGGTGGCTGATGCTCTGGTATGCAAAGATAGTGTGCCTTTTCTGTTGTCAATGGTTTGCAGAAAAATTATACTTTTTAAGACTTTTAAGAGGCACAAGATGATTTTTTTTTAAGGTTTATACATTGCTCAGAATCTAAGTGAAAAATATTCCAAGAAGCTGTGACAACCCAGCCATATGTGTCTGTAGAGGACTAAATTTCATCACTTGTGCAGAGAGCCTTGCACTCAATAGCAAGTGAGTTTGGGGCATCCTGGAGCTAGATATAAGAGATGAATTCTATCATAGATTGGATGACAGCTACATTTCTAAAACCCACTAGTTCCTTAATTCTGTCTTGAGGTCAGAGAAAAGGAAACAATTAAATTCAACACATACCCAAGGTGACACATTTTTGAAAGGAATCAGATTTGATGTCAGCTTTATAGTACATGGGGAAATAGTCACTCTCAGAACTGAGATGGAGTTCTCTGTTGCTCAGTCCTCAAAGTCTGCATGAATCCCCAAAGAATAATGAGCAAAGTGAGAATGAATAAGTACTCTACTCCTTAAGACATCAAGGTGTCTGGTTGTAGACAGATCAATAGCATTTGTTTCTCCCTTTCCAGGAAAAAAAAAAAAAAATGCACTGAGCCACTAGGGCAGGGCTTGTCATTCCTCCACCAGCCTCTCCACTTCCTCTCCCTTTCTGTCTTTTCTCCATCTCATATCCTCCTTTATCATCTCCTCTGCTCTTGCAGCATCTTCTGTCTGATTCCTAGAGTTTATCCGTGCCTAACTTACACTGTTCTAAATGTGATCTATCCCCATTTTAGGGGATTTTAGACTTTTGGTACATAAGTTTTTATAAAAGCATTGTGAGACCAGAGGTTCCTCATCCTTCAGATCTTTTGTGGAAAGAGACTCTATTCAGCAGTCATATTGTTCTGTAGTGGGCCTTTCCACTGTTCAAAGAAAACCACTCCTCTGACACACAGTGGAAGGATTAGAGATAAATAATTCCTCAATACAGTTTGATTGATTCAGAAAGAGCCAAAAGGTTTTAGTGGAACCTAAAGAGAATGAGATTTCTAAGAATTCCTGTGGAATTATATTTGGACATAATGAAAACAGAAAAAGCAATAGATTGACTAGCCAAGGTGCTACCAAGAATTTTAAATTATCTATGCATCTGTTTTCTCATTCATGCATTTATCCTCCCTGAGAAGAGGTTAATATCATCTCTGCATCACAAAGCTGAAGCTAAGCTGTGTTCCCCCGAGGTCTAGCCAGTTGCTCTTTATTGTAGATTACTAGGTGTTGTAGGATTATGAGGGTTAGTACATCCTTGAGCTGAGCATTCCTTTGGAACCCTGAGCCATGCTCTGTAGCAGAATGTTTGCTAGTAGAAAGGACCAGTTGATGACATGTACTAAAAGAACATGACCCTACATGTTCTGGTTAAAAGCCGAACACCCATTATTCACTTGGGCTGTTATTGTTAGAGTCTTGAGAGATTAGCAAATCTTCATAAAATTCTGTTTCACACAGAAGTAACAGAGTACTTGAAGAGAAACGATTGTGATTTAATAACGTTTGTCTTCTTGAGAATGCCCTCCTTCCGCTCTTTGAGGTAAGATTGATTGATTGAAAATCGATTGAATATAAAGCACTCTTAGATGGTAGTGCAGCGTTCCACTTATGGGCAGGGACCCGTGTGGACTGAACTCACATCCCAGCATATAACACTTAATGGGTTGTGTGCTCTTGGGAAATTTTGCTTAGAAATGAGAATAATAATAGTGCCTACATCATAGGACCGTGGTATGTGTATGCTGAATGCAAAATGCTGAGAAAAGTTCCTGGCACTTTTTCTAAAATATTTGCAATTATTATTAGCATTAACCAATAAAAGAAAACTGCTACATCTCTAGATTTAAATCATCAAAGAAATATATTAATTCTAATAGTGAGAGTATGTAAAATTATAATTCTGTTGAGTGGACTTCATAGAGTTGATTCAGTCCCATGCAAACAATATCTGACTCCAGCATAAGAAGTTCACACTTCTATTTATTTGAGGATACCCAATTTGTACTCTTTCTCATTCTTAACATTTTGATGTTTTTCTTAATGAGCAAGAGATGAGATGCCATTTCTATAGAGGCGGTTTCTGTTCCTCAGTCTACTTTTTGATACAAAGTTTGAACATCATTTTGCACATGAATGTGGCTCTCGTTGGCAAGGGACACTGGGATGATCTTTTGGCTCCAGACATTAAAATCTAGGGCAGGATTTAATGGAAGCCTTGGTTTTCCTGCTGTTTTTCTCAGGCTTATCACTTTTTAAGCATTTGGTCATAACATTTCCTCTCTTCTGTCTCTACACCTGTTCTTTCTGTGTCTCTCCCATGTAAGTACACATGGTATATATGGATACATGGACATGTGGGGTGTTTGTGCATATGTGTGTATACATGTTGCCATACTAGGATCTAGTAGTTAAGTTCTTTCTCCTAAAGCAGAGCAGCAGTCAGACTGATTAGACAAGAACTCAAAAGGTCATTTGGGCAAATCCTTTTATTTCAAGTAACACTTCCCACAAACCAAGGGGAATTGTCTACTCATTAAGAAATAGATTTTTTTAAATCTTCCCTTAGTCCTGTACAAAAGTGTATTTTTAGTGGTTCACCAGATGCTGCCAACAATTATAAAGAATGGCATTTTCATACTAGACATTTTTGATATAGACAGAAACCTCAGTGAAACAAGACAATGTTTCATTTTGTTTTTGTTCAAGGCCCTGAGCTTCCTACCAAAAAAAGGTGAAATCATATAAATGGCAAACAAATCTATATTTGGAGTGAAGACACATTGTTACTAGCTTAATTTCTTGGGTTTTTGACTTGCATATTTGACCTATCATTTTTAGAAGTTATTTTCATTGTAAATAACAAAAATACAAGCCTCGAAGAGTATTTCTGTAGCATCAAGTGCCTCATCTTAGGTCAGAGAAAAGTCATTGGTAAGACAGAGATTGGAGCACCCAATTTTCAGTTATTAAACTGTTACTTAGACCACTAAACCAGGATAAGTAAGTGCAGATCCTACAGTCAAACAAAATCCCAAGTTGCTTGAGCCTCTTATCAAGTTTGACAAAGTCACCTCTTTGGGGAAATTCTTTGTGAATTCCTTCTTTATGTAAAGTGACTTAGACCCCTGTTGTCCACTGAAAATGCTTTATCAGTTCAGTTCAGTCACTCAGTCGTATCCAACTCTTTGTGACCCCATGAATCGCAGCACACCAGGCCTCCCTGTCCATCACCAACTCCCGGACTTCATTCAAACTCACATCCATCAAGTTGGTGATGCCATCCAGCCATCTCATCCTCTGTTGTCCCCTTTTCCTCCTTCCCCCAATCCCTCCCAGCATCAGAGTCTTTTCCAATGAGTCAACTCTTCACATGAGGTGGCCAAAGTACTGGAGTTTCAGCTTTAGCATCATTCCCTCCAAAGAACACCCAGGGCTGATCTCCTTTAGAATGGACTGATTGGGTATAAATGCTTTTATACCCAGCTTTTAATCAGAGGATTTGCAAGATGAGTGTTTTCTCTTTTTGGAGCACACAAAAATGTTAATATACTTGCTAGTGTGATTAATTTATTATTTAATTCTATGTCTATTTCCTCATGTAATGAATTAGAGTCTCCATGCTTCTGTCTTAGAAACCCATTTGTTTCTAGTATATGGTTGCTGTGAAAGCATGCCCTTGAAACTTGGATTTCCTCTACAGCTATTATGCATTAGATAAGACCTTGAAATTAAACAATTGACTGAACTGAGGGAACTTATGGCAAATTTATTAGAATTGACTATGAAAGTTTCTCGAAACCGAAGAAGAGCATTAACTTCATAACCTGGAGTTTGTTCCATCAAAAATTCTAGAATTGTCAATCCAGCCGGTAGTGCTAGAGGAACAGTTATGGGTTAGACATAGCAGCTCGTACAACAGGGAATGGCTACAAAGTAGAACATGGAAGTCTTAGTAAATATAAATCATAGAGATAGTGCCTTGTTAGTTCACCTTCAGAAGCTCCAAATACATTCATATATTTTCTTCTGATTTAAATAAAGCTAAGTAAATGATGATTTATACTCTGGGTAACTGAAGAGTTTTAGGCAATCTACTTTCTAAAAGAAAAACACCATCCAGAATTAGTACATTCATGCCATGCCACATAATGAGATCAATCTTCAAGGTACGAGGCCTAGTAAATTGTCTACAAAAATGCCTTTCCACCATCAGGATTTGCTGTAGCCCTTACACGAATTACCAATTGGGTAAATACTTCTGTTTTAAACTTGAATCTTTATTTTCCTTGAAAAGTTAGAAAAACAGAGAATATGGCTCAAACTTGAACTGATGGTTGAAAGCTTTGGGTCATTTTAACAGATTGCTGCATTTCCATGGTTGGTGGCGGTGGCAGAATTTATTTTGTCACTCCCAGTACCTATGACTCTGGCTTTCCTAGTGGCTCAGTTGGTAAAGAATCTGTGTGCAATGCAGGAGACCTGGGTTTGATCCCTAGGTCAGGAAGAGCCCCTGGAGAAGGAAATAGCAGCCCACTCCAGTACTCTTGCTTGGAGAATTCCATGGATGAAGGAGCCAGACAGGGTACAGTCCATGGGATTGCAAAGAGTCAGACACGACTGTGTGACTAAGTTTTACTTCTACCCAGTACCTAATCCCAACCCTACTCACTTACCTGTCCCTATACTATAGACTGTAAAGTTTCTAGATTGTCTTTTCTAGTCTCCCTTGTAAGTATGGGTGACAACGTGACACAGTTCTAACCACTGAGAGGTACGCGGTTGTGCCCTGGCAGTGCCTTGGCTCCGATTCCTTTCCTCCTGCTTGGATCAACAGTAGAATGAGTGGAGCAGCAGCAACCATCATGACACCATGAGAAAAAGACTTTGAGAGATATTACATCCAACATGTTTGAACAACTAAACTCGATCTGGTGATTGCCTGCATCTAGAATCCTTGGTATCTGAATTTTTGAACTCTGTATACATATATAGATGTCTCTGTAGGTGAAGGCCTCTGTCCTTCCTCCTATTAAATAGAATGGAATAACTTCATCATCAGAAGTACTGATTCATTTGTTCATTCATTATTCATTACATTGTAGCATATGACTGAAGTCAGCATACAATATGGCTAGGTAAAATAAATTTTTAATAATGAGAATTACAGGGCAAAGAGACTAGAATGGTAGAAAAGTAAATAAAGCCAGGAAAACACAAAATATATCTAAAAGGTTTATATATATATATATTTAGAGATTAGAGAAAAATTTGGCTCAGATTCTAGCATCCAGTGCAAAGGGGTATACATAATGAATTATACAATTTACAGTGTCCATGAGAGAAAAACAAACCAGTTGCTTAGCAGAGGGCTGACTGCTGCTGACTAGGAAGTGATAGAGACATTTCCCCCATGGACCGTCACAAAGTGGTCATTGTGTCTCATAGGGAACAAAATCTTCAACTCTTTTCTTTTCTTTTTTTTTTTTTTAATATTTATTCATTTATTTGGCTGCACCAGGTCTTAGTTGGAGCATGTGGGATCTAGTTCCCTGACCAGGGATCAAACCTGGGCCCCCTGCATTGGGAGCTGAGAGTCTTAACCACAGGACCAGCAGGGAAGTCCCATTCAACTGTTTTCATACAGTTACATGTTTTATAGGGCTTTTTTTTTTTCCTGGACTGTCTCTTAATATATACTGATGTTATCTGCCAAATTGCACTTTAATGAAAACAACTTTATAAGTCACCAGTAGGATACAATATCAATTTATTTTTCTCTAAAAGTCTAGTTTGGTCCAGAGTATAGCCAGGGGTATTCAGGAAAATGGAATGTGAGAATGCGATCAGAAAGTACCACCTTCAGTAGTCTCTGTCAACCAAAGTTTTGGTAGCTATTAACAGGTGCTGAGGCACAAATGTTTATCATTGGTTTCTACCATATAGCAAAGTGCATCAGCATATATATCCTCTTTTATTTTAGATTTCCTTCCCATTTAGGTCACCACAGAGCACTTGATAGAGTTCCCTGACTGCAGCCATGAAATTAAAAGACGCTTACTCCCTGGAAGAAAAGTTATGACCAAACCTAGATAGCATATTCAAAAGCAGAGACATTACTTTGCCGACTAAGGTCCGTCTAGTCAAGGCTATGGTTTTTCCTGTGGTCATGTATGGATGTGAGAGTTGGACTGTGAAGAAAGCTGAGTGTCAAAGAATTGATGCTTTTGAACTGTGGTGTTGGAGAAGACTCTTAAGAGTCCCTTGGACTGCAAGGAGATCCAACCGGTCCATTCTGAAGGAGATCAGCCCTGGGATTTCTTTGGAAGGAATGATGCTAAAGCTGAAACTCCAGTACTTTGGCCACCTCATGCAAAGAGTTGACCCATTGGAAAAGACTCTGATGCTGGGAGGGATTGTGGGCAGGAGGAGAAGGGGACAACAGAGGATGAGATGGCTGGATGGCATCACCAACTCGATGGACGTGAGTCTGAGTGAAGTCCGGGAGTTGGTGATGGACAGGGAGGCCTGGTGTGCTGTGATTCATGGGGTCGCAAAGAGTCGAACACGACTGAGCGACTGAACTGAACTGAACTGAACTGAGCTGAAAAATAGGTTCTCATTAGTTACCTCTTTATACATAGTATCAATAGTATATGTATGTCAGTCCCAGTCTCCCAATTCATCTCACCTCCTTCTTCCCCAGTTGGAGTCCATATGTTTGTTCTGTATGTCTATGTCTCTATTTCTGTTTTGCAAATCAGATAATCTATACAATTTTTCTAGATTCAGCATACAAAATATTTTTAATAAATGCAACTATGAGGGCTTTGCTGGATTCTCTGAAAAGACAGATAAGATGGCATGTTCCTTTCACACTCCGAGGTTATAAATGAAGGCAAGAGATGTATAAATCCCCCTAAGCCACCTTATCCTTGAGAAAATACTTGTTGATCATGGCGTTTGGGACTGTTGCTCATGGAAGTTGGAGAGTGACTTGGTTGGCCAGTCCACTGTCTTCCAGGGCAGAGCAAATTCCCACAATGGCCAATCAAAGCCTGATGCCCAGAACAAGGATGTGAGCATTGTCAAAGCTAATATATCCTAGTTTGGGAATTTAAAAAAATGATGACATTTTAATAAAAACAGTAAGTCTTTTTTTTTTTAATTTATTTATTTATTTTTAATTTTTACTTTACAATTCTGTATTGGTTTTGGCATAGATTGAGATGTTGTGGGGAGGGGGGCGGGAGGGGGGCTCATGTTTGGGAACGCATGTACACCTGTGGTGGATTCATGTCAACAGTAAGTCTTTTTAATGGACCATTTACTCTTGGTCCTCTTGTGTTCATGCTTCATCAATCTAGGCGTCTTTCTCTTTCAAGAGAAATGAAATCCTGATTAAGTTGTGTCATATTCATAACTTGAAATCTGTCTCCAACATCATGTTTAACCTCTTCCCACCAATACCCTTCTTTTTCTTCATTTACCCTATCTTCTAATCCACCCAACCCCTCATCTCTACTTTTTTATTATATTATCATACATGGAAAAGCAACCTGAATAATTCTATTAATATATACCATACTACTAATAATAGCTAAATTACTGGGGATTTACTAAGTACCAAATTTTTGCTAAGCTCTTTTACATATATTAATTCATTTAACCTGTGTAGTAATGCTATAAAGAAGATAACCATCTTTATCCCAAGTTTTCTGACACAGATGATTTTGGAAGTCACATTAAATAGTAGAACCAAAATTCAAATCCAAGCTATCTTATCCAGCACTGTCATTCTTAATCATTCTGCTTTTAGATGTCCAGCTGACAAAGTACAGAATAAAAGTTCTTTGCCCCCGTTACCAAGGAATCAGCAGAGAATGGCTCCTCCTAGAATGTCAGCAGCCCCTGGTCTCCCTCCATCACCCCCACCTCTGCTGTGTCCCTCTCTCCGATCACAGTCTACAGCATATTTCAAATGTCTGGTCGAACATTTCTGTGCAATCATACAGCAGCTAGAACTTGTGCAATTTGTTTTTCTAATGCTTTATCATTATGGCAGCTCCTGGAAAGCCACTGATACAAGGTAGAAGCGATTACACAGGCACTTAGGTCAAATCCTGAGTCTGAATGGGATCACAGTATGGACATTGAAGGATGCATGAGAAACCCAGTTTGGTTACAAGTCTCTACCTCTGCGTAGAAGTTGTATGTTTCCACTCTGAGTGTAATTTATGATGCTTTGGAGGCATTATGAGCTTACACTAGTGAAACCATCAGAGGACTGATGGTCAGGAGATAAAGATTCCAGTCCAGCTCTCCCAGGCTGTCTCGTGACTTTAAACTGGCCTCTGTTTCCTCATCTCTCTTAGAAATACTCATGACTCTGCTGGGACTTCCCACTGCATTAGTGTTGTGAAGACATGATTATATAAGCTACTTTTTCCTTTGAAAATGTAAAGCTATGCTATAAGTAAATTATACAAAAGCATTTTACTCTCCTCTGCTTTTTATCTACACATCCATTATCCAGATTATAACTCTCTGCTCTTTTTTTTGCTATCACTTTATTCATTGGGCTATAATCTGTTGGGTTGGCCCAAAAGTTCATAAGATATACGAAAAAACCCAAACAAACCTTATGGTTAACTCAATATGTAAATTATTCAACTCTGCAAATGTAAACACAAAATGCTTACTAATTAACACTTCATAGTCAGAAAGTACAGAACCATTTAAATACCTCAGTTTCAGTTCAGATTTTTGAATTCATCTAAATTCATTCATTGTCCTCTGTCCAATCGAGTAAGAATTCAGAGCCATTTCTGTCAGTTTCAAAGTAAGATAATACTTCGTTTTTATGAGTTTTGAATAGTCACATGGAAGATTTTCCCCCCTTTCTTTTAAAAATCCTCTCCCTCAGAGTTGGAAAAAAAACATGAATGTCTTTAGCCAAAAGTTTCAATCATTTGAGTAGAGGCTCTTTTAGGAAAGTGCCTGAAGATCACAAAGAATAAAAATGCCTTCTCAACCATTTAATTCAACAAGCACTTTCTGAGCAACTCCTAGGTGTCAGTTAATGTAAGAGCCCCTCTGGGGAACCCAAAGATGAATGAGACACAGCACCTGCCTTTTATTAGGGCACAGGCCAGTGGAAGCAAAAGACTCAGGCAGACATTACTCTCAAACAGGATCCACTAGGTAACTGATCAGTGGAAGCAAGGAGTGATGTGAGGGAAGAAAAAGATTAATTCTGACTAGGGCATATTAGCAGGTTTTCCTGATGAGGGGGATCATTTAAGCTGTTTCTTGAAAAATGGTAAAGGGACAGAAGGCAATTGCAGGCTGAGGCAACTAAATAGCAAAGAAAAAAAAAAGGTGCTGGGGAGGGAACTCTTTGAGGAACTGTAAAAAGAGAAATTGACTGGGTTCTGAAGCTTGGGAAGCTGCTAGAGGGCTCAGTTCTGACTGCTTTAAGGAGGGTTTGAAGGCCAAGCTGTGGAATTTGCAATCCACCATATGCAATACAAAGCAATTGAAGGTTGTAATATTTTATTCTCTCTCTCTCTTATTATTATTATTATTTGCAATTAACACCTTGAAATAAAGCCTTGAGAATTCCCTGGAGGTCCAGTGGTTCGGACTCGGCACCTTCACTGCTGGCAGCCTGGATTCAATTCCTGGTTGGGGAACTAGGATCCCACAAGCTCCGTGTGGTGTGATCAGAAGAAAAAAAAAAAGCTAAAAAATAAAGGCAACCTTTATTTTTATGTCCCTCTCCCTGGTCCATGTTAATGCCCCTTCGCTAATGTCGTAGAAGCTTATGCATACCAAAAAAAACCAGTGCATAGCATAGTGTGTTAAAATTGCCTACTCACTTATCTCTTGCTCTGCTAGGCTGGTAGCTCAGGTGGTAAAGAATCCTGCTGCAATGCAGGAGACCCTGGTTCAATTCCCGGGTCAGGAAGATCCACTGGAGAAGGGATAGGCTACCCACTCCAGTATTCTCTGTCACTTACAGAAAGTGAGATCAAGGATAAACAACAGAATTGAAACCCCCAAATAATTGTTTATTGACCTATAATGTACCAGATGCTTTTCTAAGCACTTTACGCACTTATCAACACATTTAACCTTGAAATAAGCCAATAAATTGAGTGTTACTATTACCCACCTTTTACAGGTGAGGAAATGGAGGCCAGCAGAGGTTGTATTATTTGCCCAAAATCATGCAGTGCCTAAGGGTTAGAGCCAGGATTAAAATCCGCACAGACTAACCCAAGGGGCTGAGCTCTTCACCACTTTATAATACCATTTTATATAATACTACTATATAATAACTTTATAGTACACTCTATAATCCATAAATGAAGATCCTTTTGTTGGTGAAATGATGTAGAAGATTTGAGGAGATGAGCAAAATGTTAGGTTTTTATTCTTCCCAAATCTGGCTCTTGATAACAGACTCACAATCTCATTGATCTAAATGCACCCAGCAGGATATGGTGATTCCTGCCAAGTGTAATGGCCCCTGTATCTGCTGTCTTCCACACTGATTAAGTATCAGCAATTAACCTCTGCTAAGTCTAGTTAGTAGCTCTCCAACGTGTGTAACTGGGACCAGAGGGCAACCATCCACCAGTAAGAATGACTAAAACAAGCTTTTAGTATACCTCTCTACAGGAAGATCTTCAAAGACTCAAGTTTATGTGTTAAAATTTAGTGAGTCATTTACGGCACATATTTTCTGAAAATTCAGTCCTTTTCTCAAGATTGAAAAAAAAAAAAACAGAAAGCATTATAGTGAGAGAGAAAGAGACATCTGAAAAATGTAGCTGGTAAAAGCCTACACCATACAAGAAACAAAATATCTGTTCAATATGTAAATATCTGACTCTGTTCTGGACGTTATATTAAAACATCTTGATTGAGGCACTTTATGGTAACAGATGAAAGTCTGTTGACAGTTCTAAAAATAAGCCAACACTTTAGCTTTTCTGTGTTTCTTAAATTTGGTGAGACATTTTTGTTTGGATTCTGCAGGAGCAATTTAAATGGCTTTGAGAACTGAATGAATTTTAAAAAGAATGAAGATTTGCTTGGCTGCCAGTCTTCTAAGGACTTAACCCTTTGAAACTCAGTTTCCATAGCTGAGTGGGAACAGAAAGGACTTCAAAAACATACCCTCCATTGGAGAATTAATTAAATAGTGCTTGAAGGAAATATTTTTATTCTAGAGAAATACTTCAAATATAAGCTGTTGTTGAGTTACAACAATTTATGCCCTTGGTAAACAAGCAGACTAAATGGAGGCTACATCTGTTCACTGCTTTCCTTGTCATTACAGCCAGGACAATAAGATCTGTTAAATATATTCAAACAGAAGAGCTGGAGAAAAAAAATATATATTATCCCTCCAAGGGTATTTGCACATTAGAAGAGGGTCAAGAACTGGTTAACTCATTTCATTCCTCCATCCTCCCTTTCTTTTTTCTTTTATTATTTATTATTATTATTATTATTTTTACTTTACAATATTGTATTGGTTTTGCCATACATCAACATGAATCCGCCATGGCTGTACACATGTTCCCCATCCTGAAACCTCCTCCCACCTCCCTCCCCGTACCATCCCTCTGGGTCATCCCAGTGTACCAGCCCTGAGTATCCTGTATCATGCATCAAACCTGGACTGGCGATTCGTTTCTTATATGATATTATACATGTTTCAATGCCATTCTCCCAAATCATCCCACCCTCTCCCTCTCCCACAGAGTCCAAAAGACTGTTCTCTACATCTGTGTCTCTTTTGCTGTTTTGCATACAGGATTATCGTTACCATCTTTCTAAATTCTATATATATATCCATCCTCCCTTTCATGCTTTCACTTCCTGAATATTGAGTGCCTCTTGGGTTGTGATATTGGTGTTAGCATTAGGGATACAATGATTGTATCAGCCATATAGAATTCCCTTTTCTCTTTCCCCCCATCCTATCAAAATTTGTGTTCTTGATGTCATGCTTTAGGAAGTAGGATTTCAGCTTTGTCCAAGGAGAGCTGCTTTCACTGAGGTTTTCCTTAATGCCCTTCATATTTTAACCGTTTATAAGCAGCAAATGTTTTGTGTTAGGCATTATGCAAAAAAGCCAACCTTGACTGTAATTAAAGTATCCAATAGGAGAAGACTCTCCAAAGATATGTTTCAGTAATTAACCATCCATAATTAAAATGGAAAGTGAAAATAATGACAATTGACTCATATCAGTTGCAGTGAAATAATTTGTATGGTTCTATGTGTCAGTGCTCCAGAATTGACTTTTCCATTTTATTCCTATATCCTTTTATTCCAGAACTTATTTTTTCACTTTCCTCTTGGCCACAAGCACACTTTAAGGACTAAGGATTAAATATTACTGGTTACCAAACCAATATCCACAAGAACTGCCAGCTTGGGAATTAGCTGCTTATCCAGTCCCTTTCTGTTTTCTCCATATCATCTACCCTGATTCTCTTTTTCAATTACCAAGGACAGTGTAGTAGTCTAAAAAGATTACTCAAAGATTTGTCACTGGTTTTGACCCATGTTCAGCCACTAACTAGCAGTTGATATTTATCATGTCCCTTGGTTCTTACCTTCTTCATGCATTGAGTTGGCTGAAAAGTTCATTTGGGTGTTTCCATAAGGTGTTAGGGAAAAGCCTGAATGAACTCTTTGGCCAACCCAAATATTTAATGAACTGGTTGCATCAGGTAAAGTGGTTGCATTAAACTAGAAGAGGACTCATTCTTTGTTTCTCTGGAGTCAGGCAAAAACTAACCCCATTTCCATTCCTCATAATTTTTTCAGTTAAGTGGCTGGTTTGACCTCTAATTTGAGCAATTCCAATATCAAACCCCAAGTTCCTCTGTAAAAAAATATTTGGTGACGCCTTATACTATCCTGAAATAAAACTCATAGATAATGCAATCTTACTTACACATAACTAAAACAAGATATCAATATATTCTCTAAGTTAAATAAATGAGAAATGAAAGGAAAGTAATTTAGAATTAAATAATATGCATTTCAACCTGTAAGTGCTCAGACCTCAATATATAAAAAACAGTGAAATATTAAGATGCTTCCACCTGGTCAAAGATTCACTGTAGATGTGACAACAAGCCCAGATTTTGACTCACCTGTGTTGATACAGATGGATTGTATTGATGACTCAGATAGTGCCAGTGGCATTGCTGTTGGTGATGTGATCTTCCAGAATGGTAAACAAGATTTGGTCAATTTCTGCAAAAAGTACAGTCTTCTCTAATTTCTATGGTAACTACATAAAAGCTACTTTATGTGTGCATGTGTGTGTGTGCGTGTGTGTGTGTGTGTGTGTGTTAGGCTATAGGCTCAGAAAACAGTAAACAGAGTTTCACTTATGTGACTGTCCCAAGGGGACATTTAATGGTCCTGCAAAATTCGGGGCAACTCTTCTTGTGAAGAAGTGAGCTGAGTGTTGCAGGACATCAAGCATCCTTGACCTTTGCTGACCACACCATTAAGAGGAGCACCCACTGCTCTGAGGACCACCCCCTGCTCTGAGGATCACTCTGAGGACCACTGGAGATGAGGAGACTTGCTGCTTTCCTTCAGATTAACACAGAATGTTTATTTGGTTTGAAGAACTTTTCATGAGCAGTATATTTATTTTACTTGAGTTTTGGCACTTGAACCATCTAAGCAGACAAGAATTTGATGGATCTTTTGAGCTCTTGTGTCCTCAGTGTCTAAATCTTTTAGAAGATCAAAACTATCTGATGATTAAAAGAAAAGAAAAAGGAAAGGAATGTACTTTCCAGGCTTTGTATATGTCCTCCCCTACCCCCCACCCCACCCCCGCCATGAAGACCAAGGTAAACAACAAAATGATTTTGAATTACAACTGAATGGATTAAAATACTATCATTTAAAAGGGGCTTCCAGAGTGGCTCTTCCAAAGAATCCACCCTGCTCTCAGGAGCCGCAGGAGGCATGGGTTCTATCCCTACAGATATATGCCCTTAGCATGAATAGCATTAATAATAACTACTAACATTTACATAGTGTTTACGGTGTGCTGTTCTAAGAGCTTTACACATGTTAAATCATTGGAAAGGTCCCCTGGAGGAGGGCACGGCAACCCAATCCAGTATTCTTGCCTGGAGAATCCCATGGACAGTGGAGCCTGGAGAGCTACAGTCCATGGGCTCGTGAAGAGTTGAACACAACTGAGGAGACTGAGCATGCATGCACACAAAGAGTATAGGGAAAGGGAAATATATAGTAATATTGGTATATGTATGTATATATATTCTATGCTGCTGCTAAATTGCTTCAGTCGTGTCCCACTCTGTGCGACCCCATAGACGGCAGCCCACCGTCCCCCGTCCCTGGGATTCTCCAGGCAAGAACACTGGAGTGGGTTGCCATTTCCTTCTCCAACGCATGAAAGTGAAAAGTGAAAGTGAAGACACTCAGTTGTGTCTGACTCCTAGTGACCCCATGGATTGCAGCCTACCAGGTTCCTCCATCCATGGGATTTTCCAGGCAGGAGTACTGGAGTGGATTGTCATTGTAATATAGAATTGAGAAAGACATGTTGTGAATGGTTGAGCCAAGACAGACATTTTGTGAAAAAGGAAAACAATTTCTTAATGGAGGAGTAAAGTACAAGTTTCTACAGATATATGCCCTTAGCATTAATAGCATTAATAATAACTACCAACATTTACATAGTATTTATGGTGTGCTGGATACTGTTCTAAGTACTTTACACATGTTAAATCATTTCATCTTCACAGCAATACCCATTTCACAGGTGAGAAAACTGAGGTACAAATATAAGTAGTACATTGCCTGAGGTCATATGGCTACAGTGAAAGAGTTGGGGTTTCAACATAGTTTGATACCTTACCTATATTTTCAACCACTGTTTTATATCGTTGAGGCCTATGTGCTGGTTCCTTAAAATAATACTTTAAAATAATATTTTTGCTGAATAAATTAATTGTACTATTATAAAGCTATGAAAGATTTAGGCTAATGGGATTGAGAGAATGAAAGGTCAGGACAATTCTCAGTTGTGAGACAGTCTCCCACACACATGGGCAGGATATCAAGCATCTTTGACTCCTGCCCACTAGATACCAGAATTCTGTATTTTAATTATACAAAGATCACATGAAGACATTCTCATGGTAAAACTTTAAAATTCAGAACTTTACAGAATGAAATCATCTTCCTTTTCTATTTTAACAATTCCTCTCTTTTCCATAAAAATAACAGTTTAGGATGCTTCTTTCTGTATCTAAGAATTTATGAATACATACACATACACACATAGTTTTCTAACATAAAATGACTGTGAAGTACATACCTTTTTTTTCATTTCTTTGTTTCATTAATTCTTGTCATTTTCTCCTACCCAAATATATGAACCTTTCTAATTTTTAATGGTTGCTTAATAAGCTATTGTATATGCTGATATTTTGTAAATCATTCCCCTATTGATTGATATACTACCTAATTTTAACTTTTTAAATAAAAACTATGATTTTCTTAGGCAAATAAATTCATGTTAATTGCCAACTTTTTGTTAAAATGGATTCCTGTTAGTGAAATTTCACTGATACTACTAACCTTTCTTCTAAAATGGTTTTCCCAAGTGAACTTCTATTAAGAGATGAGTTTGCCATTTTCTCGTTTCTGAGCCATCAATGTGCATAATTGTTTTTTTAAAAAGTTTGCCAGTGTAATCTGTAAAAATATAAAAATTATTGTTTTAAATTGCATTCACTACTAGGGATATTAACATCTTTTCACTAATTTGTAGCTGTTTGTATTTCCTTTTTACAGATAATTCCTTTTATTCTATTGAATTCTTTTTCCCTTGGTTTAGCATTTCTCTCTCTCTCTCTCTCTCTTTTTTTAGAGTCTCTCATGGTAGAGAAATTTAAATTGTAAACAAGCAAATTTTTCAATCTTTTCCTCCATGGATTCTTGATTTGATGTCTTTCAGGAAGGTCCTCCCTACACAAGACTGTAATAATACAATTATTTGTTATTTTATGGTGATTATGTAGATTTTAGTTTAGGTCTTTAGACCATATGGGTTCATTATTTGACAGATAAATATTGTCTAAATAATTCCAGTAAACATGTATAGGATATTTACCACACATCAGGCATTGGGCTAAGTATTTTAAATGAATTGCCAAGTTTAATCTTCCCAAAATTCATGCAAGGTACTGCTATTTTCTTATTAACAGTATATGAGGAAATTGAAACACAGCTTATTAACTTGCTCAAAAGTTATTGAGAATTTAATAAAAAAGTTAATATGAGAAAAGTTAATAAAAGTCAATGAGAAACAAATTTTAACTCAAGCGTCAAGATTCAGGTGGTCAGACTTCACTCCACAGTGTATATTTAAGGATTCTCAAAGTTGTTAATTCTCATAGTATTTTGTTAGGATGAAAGATTGTCCTTATAAAATCCCATGATTGTGTGATCTTTGTTCTAATTCCACAGCAATTTAAAGAGATGAGATTTGAGACTCAGCATATATATAAAATAGTAGTTCCTAAACTTGCACAAGCATCACAGTCTCTTGGAAAGTTTATTAAAGTACAGATTTGGAGGCCCCACCCCAGAGTTTCTGCATCAGTAGGCCTGGGGAGGGTCCTGAGAATTTGCATATCTAACGAGTTGCCAGATGTTGAGGCTCCTCACACATGATAAACCATTATGTTGCAGTGTCTGAATGAATACTACTTGTACTTTAGACACTCAGTAGTGTTCGACTCTTGCGACCCCATGGACAGTAGCCCGCCAGGCTCCTCTGTCCATGGGATTCTCCAGGCAAGAATACTGGAGTGGGTTGCCATTTCTTTCTCCATGAATGAATGAATAATTGAGTCCAAATACAGAGCTTAAGAACAGTCCATCATTTAACTGATCTGAAATGCCACTGCTGTCTGTGAATTGCTAGGTGTGTCTAGATTTCCTTTTCATCTCTCTTCCATTCCATGAATGTGTTTGTCTACTTTTTAAACTACGCTATCTAATTGCTATATCTTTACAGTACATCAGTACTGATATCCGATGGGTAATTCCTCTTTATAAATATGAAGTGGTTTTTCGAAACAATTGAGGCTATGCTAGGCTATTTGATTTTTCAGACCATCTAGAGAATAATCTTATCAAATTCCATGATGGGTTTTAGTTGGTACCTTATCAAATTTACAAATAAATGTGAATGTACTGCTATCTTGCCAATATATCTAGAAAAATTGTATGTTCTTCACATACTGTTCTGGTCTGCCTTTTATTTCTGACAAAAGACTTTGAAAGTCTTTTTCATAGAAGTCCTTAACATTTCCTGTTTGGTTTGTTTTTAAGCAGTTTATATATGTCTTGCAGTACTGAAGGGGTCTATTTTGCTTTTGCATTTTGATTAGTTTTTCTCATATAAAACTATTGATTTAAAAATAATGATCTTACGTTATTATTAGTTCTAATTGTCTAATTGTTTTTGTTGGCTTCCCTCATAGCTCAGTCAGTAAAAAATCTGCCTGCAATGCAGGAGACCAGGGTTCGATTCCTTGTCAGGAAGATCCCCTGGAGAAGGAAATGGCAGTCCACTCCAGTATTCTTGCCTGGAACATCCCATGGACAGAGGAGCCTGGTGGGCTAATTCACAAGAGTTGGACACAACTTTAGTGACTAAACCATCACCAGTTGTTTAATAGTAGATTATCTTGGATTTTTTGGTCAACCATATTATCTGCAAATAAGCATGTTTCTTATGCTTTTCTAATTGTCTTGGACAGTGTTTCCACTTTAATGTTGAATAGTAGTGACAGTAATGGGCATCTTTGACCTTTTCTTGACTACCTTGGAATGTTTCTAATGTTTCATAACTAAATATGTTACCAAACTAAACTTCAGTATGGTCACCTGTAACCAGTAAAGCCAAATCTCCTGATACCAGGTTGTGGTGAAGAAAAGCAGTGTTTACTGAAGGTGCCTCACAAGGAGTCTGGGTGGCTAATGCACAAAAGAACCAAACCCTGATGGCTTTCAGGGAGACTTTTTTTTTTTTATTTTTTTAAATCTCAGTTTTGTTTATTTATTTATTTTACTTTACAATATTGTATTGGTTTTGCCATACATGGATATAAATCCGCCACAGGTGTGCATGTGTTCCCCATCCTGAACCCCTCTCCCACCTCCCTCCCCATACCACCCCTCTGAGTCATCCCAGTGCACCAGCCCTGAGCATCCTGTATCATGCATCAAACCTGGACTGGCGATTCCTTTCACATGTGATAATTTACATGTTTCAATGCCATTCTCCCATATCATCCAATGCTCGCCCTCTCCCACAGAGTCCAAAAGACTTCTATACATCTGTGTCTCTTTTGCTGTCTCACATACAGGGTTATCATTGCCATCTTTCTAAATTCCATATATATGTGTTAGTATACTGTATTGGTGTTTTTCTTTCTGGCTTACTTCACTCTCTATAATAGGCTCCAGTTTCATCCACCTCATTAGAACTGATTCAAATGTATTCTTTTTAATGGCTGAGTAATACTCCACTGTGGAGAAGGCAATGGCACCCCATTCCAGTACTCTTGCCTGGAAAATCCATGGACAGAGGAGCCTGGTAGGGTGCTGTCTATGGGGTCGCACAGAGTCGGACACGACTGAGCGACTTCACTTTCACTTTTTACCTTCATGCATTGGAGAAGGAAACGGCAACCCACTCCAGCGTTCTTGCCTGGAGAATCCCAGGGACAGGGGAGCCTGGTAGGCTGCCATCTATGGGGTCGCACAGAGTTGGACACGACTGAATCGACTTAGCAGCAGTAGCAGCAGCAATACTCCATTGTGTATATGTACCACAGCTTTCTTATCCATTCATCTGCTGATGGACATCTAGGTTGCTTCCATGTCCTGGCTATTATAAACAGTGCTGCGATGAACATTGGGGTATACGTGTCTCAATTCTAGTTTCCTCAGTGTGTATGCCCAGCAGTGGGATTGCTGGGCCATATGGCAGTTCTATTTTCACTTTTTAAAAGAATCTCCACACTGTTCTCCATAGTGGCTGTACTAGTTTGCATTCCCACCAACAGTGTAAGAGGGTTCCCTTTTCTCCACACCCTCTCCAGCATTTATTGCTTGTAGACTTTTGGATAGCAGCCATTCTGACTGGCGTGAAATGGTACCTCATTGTGGTTTTGATTTGCATTTCTCTGATAATGAGTGATGCTGAGCATCTTTTCATGTGTTTGTTAACCATCTGTATGTCTTCTTTGGAGAAATGTGATTTTAGTTCTTTGGCCCACTTTTTGATTGGGTCTTTTATTTTTCTGGAATTGAGCTGTAGGAGTTGCTTTTATATTTTTGAGATTAATTCTTTGTCCATTGCTTCATTTGCTATTATTTTCCCCCATTCTGAAGGCTGTCTTTTCACCTTGCTTATAGTTTCCTTTGTTGTGCAGAAGCTTTTAATTTTAATTAGATCCCATTTGTTTATTTTTGCTTTTATTTCCAATATTCTGGGAGGTGGGTCATAGCGGATCCTGCTGTGGTTTATGTCAGAGAGTGTTTTGCCTATGTTTTCCTCTAGGAGTTTTATAGTTTCTGGTCTTACATTTAGATCTTTAATCCATTTTTAGTTTATTTTTGTGTATGGTGTTAGAAAGTGTTCTAGTTTCATTCTTTTACAGGTAGTTGACCAATTTTCCCAGCACCACTTGTTAAAGAGATTGTCTTTTCTCCATTGTATATTCTTGCCTCCTTTTTCAAAGATAAGGTGTCCATAGGTGCATGGATTTATCTATGGGCTTTCTATTTTGTCCCATTGATTTATATTTCTGTCTTTGTGCCAGTACCATACTGTCTTGATGACTGTGGCTTTGTAGTAGAGCCTGAAGTCAGGCAAGTTGATTCCTCTTTCTCAAGATTGTTTTGGCTATTTGAGGTTTTTTGTATTTCCATACAAATTGTGAAATTACTTGTTCTAGTTCTCTGAAAAATACTGTTGGTAGCTTGATAGGGATTTCACTGAATCTATAGATTGCGTTGGGTAGTATACTCATTTTCACTATATAGATTCTTCCAATCCATGAACACAGTATATTTCTCCATCTATTTGTGTCCTCTTTGATTTCTTTACCAGTGTTTTATAGTTTTCTGTATATAAGTCTTTTGTTTCTTTAGGTAGATATATTCCTAAGTATTTTATTCTTTTTGTTGCAGTGGTGATTGGAATTATTTCCTTAATTTCTCTTTCTGTTTTCTCATTGATAGTGTATAGGAATGCAAGGGATTTCTGTGTGTTGATTTTATATTCTGCAACTTTACTATATTCATTGATCAGCTCTAGTAATTTTCTGGTGGAGGCTTTTGGGTTTTCTATGTAGAGGATCATGTCATCTGCAAACAGTGAGAGTTTTACTTCTTCTTTTCCAATTTGGATTCCTTTTATTTCTTTTTCTGCTCTAATTGCTGTGGCCAAAACTTCCAAAACTCTGTTGAATAGTAGTGGTGGGAGTAGGCACCCTTGTCTTGTTCCTGACTTTAGGGGAAGTGCTTTCAATTTTTCATCACTGAGGATAATGTTTGCTGTGAGTTTGTCCATTTTCATTTCTAATTTGTTGATTTGATTTTTCAATAAAGAACCCAAAGGTTAGTAGAAGGAAAGAAATCTTAAAATTAGGGCAGAAATAAATGCAAAAGAAACAAAAGAGCCCATAGCAAAAATCAACAAAGCCAAAAGCTGGTACTTTGAGAAAATAAATAAAATTGACAAACCTTTAGCCAGACTCTTCAAGAAACAAAGGGAGAAAAATCAAATCAATAAAATTAGAAATGAAAATGGAGAGATCACAACAGACAACACAGAAATACAAAGGATCATACTATTATCAGCAACTATAATACAAATACAATGGAAAACTTGGAAGAAATGGACAAATTCTTAGAAAAGTACAACTTTCCAAAACTGAACCAGGAAGAAATAGAAAATCTTAATAGACCCATCACAAGCACAGAAATTGAAACTGTAATCAGAAATCTTCCAACAACAAAAGCCCAGGACCAGACGGCTTCACAGGTGAATTCTACCAAAAATTTAGAGAAGAGCTAACACCTATCCTACTCAAACTCTTCCAGAAAATTGCAGAGGAAGGTAAACTTCCAAACTCATTCTAGGAGGCCACCATCACCCTAGTACCAAAACCTGACAAAGATGCCACACAAAAAAGAAAACTACAGGCCAATATCACTGATGAACATAGATGCAAAAATCCTTAACAAAATTCTAGCAGTCAGAATCCAACAACACATTAAAAAGGTCATACACCATGACTAAGTGGGCTTTATCCCAGGGATGCAAGGATTCTTCAATATCCACAAATCAATCAATGTAATACACCACATTAACAAATTGAAAAATAAAAACCGTATGATTATCCCAATAGATTAAGAGAAAGCCTTTGACAAAATTCAACATCCATTTATGATTTAAAACCCTCCGGAAAGCAGGAATAGAACATACCTCAACATAATAAAGCTATGTATGACAAACCCACAGGGAGAGGTTTTTAGAGACAGAGTGAGCGAGACACTGGTGGGGTGAGTGGTCAGTGTATGTACATTCTTCTGACTGACTGATGGTGGGTAATCAAGAGTCAACATCATCAACCTTCTGGTTCTAACCAGTTTGAGGTCTGCATGCTTGCGAATAGCATGCAGTTGACTTCCATGGGCACTTTAGTATCTGTAAAACAGCTCAAAGGAATATTATCTATAATCTGTGAAGAGGAACTGAAGGTCCTTGACTTGGTTTAATTAATTAGCTACTATTATTTTGTCTTATTAAACTGTTGGCTTTGTTTCTTTATTTTCTCACTTATCTGATTAGATTTACTCTTTGGAACTTGGGGAAGGCCCAAGAGGCTAAAGTTTTCCTACAAACAAGAGGCAGGTTGAAGAAATGGGGGATCAGTCAAGGGAAGGCCCCATAGGGTCCTGCCCAGTTAGAGTTACCCCCTTTTCTTTGTTACTCCTCAGTCCTGAGGGAGAACATATGAGGAACAAGAAAGAGAACAAAGTTTTGGATAGACAGGTAAATTTTAAACTCCACAGAGGGACTCAATCTTGGAGGAGTCACTTTCAAATACAGTGTTTACTATCTATTTCTCATAGACCTAATTCTTTTATTCATAGATTACAGAGAGTTTATATCAAGAATTGGTGCTATTTTCTTGTTAAATACTTTCTTAACAGCTGAAAAATTATTATCATTATTACCACAGAGAGGTTCTCTTTTAATTTACTAATGGTATTCCAGTCTACTAATGTATATAGTGTTGTTAAATGTACTCTTTTGGCATTCTTGGAAAAAGCTTGATTCACCAGTATTTTTTCTCTCCTAATACATAACTGACCTTCGTGAACTTTATATTTAAGATTCTTATAGTTATGGCCATAATTTACATTATGCTGTTGCTTTCCTTACTGTTGTTCTTCATCTGTGCTGGAAAAGACTGCCATGCTAGCAGACTAGCTTTTTCAAGTGACAAGAAACAATTTATTCCATTTGGGAGTATTGTTTCAATAGGAAATATGTTCCTATTATTTCATATAGAAGTCATTTCATTTGGGAGTATTTGTTCCTATATGAAGCTCACCTTGAAAACTAGCTGTATTTATACATTTCTAGGTGTAGATTTGTGTCTAGTTTTCAACTTAATCACTGAAGCTTTCCCCTTGAATACATATTTAATCATATTTCACATGTTTGAATATGTACTGTTCCCATGATGATTACTCTCAGCAATAAAGATGTTTATTTTTTAAAAAAATTTGAGATTGTTTGGGCACTAGACACTTAAAATAGTGCAAAAAAAAAACAAAAAAAAAAACTGAAGGGATCCAGGCTGTGGCTTTGCTGGAGTTTACAGTCTAGTAGGAGACGGTGAGGCTGAAGAAAATACACGTACACAAATTGGATGATTTCAGGTAATCATTAGTGCTCTGAGGGAAATGCCACAGGGAAACTTGATGGGGGCAAGTAATGGCAGTGGCTACTTTAGATCAGTGCTCCAAGGAGGTGCTAGTGAAGCTATGAACTGAATGAGGAAAAAGAGTCCTTCATACAAGGACCTAAGAGAGATGGGAAAGCAACATGGTGGTGTCATAATCAAGAAAGAGAGGACAACATGAATAAGTCTGTTAGCTGTATTATTAAAGTCCACTCTATCCTTAATTGGGCTTCCCTGGTAGCTCAGTTGGTAAAGAATCACCCTGCCATGCAGGAGACCCCAGTTCAATTCCTGGGTGGAGAAGATCTGCTGGAGAAGGGATAGGCTACCCACTCCAGTATTCTTGGACTTCCCTGATGGCTCAGCTGGTAAAGAATTCACCTGCGATGCAGGAGACCTGGGTTCGATCCCTGGGTTGGGAAGATTCCCTGGAGAAGGGAACGGCTACCTACTCCAGTATTCTGGCCTGGAGAATTCCATGGATTGTAGTATAGTCCATGGGGTCGCAAAGAGTTAAGACATGACTGACAGACTTTCACTTCACTATCCTTAATTAATAATAATTTATCCCAAAATTGGAACACCGTTGAGGGGTAAAGGGGGTGCTAATAACAATTACTTAGGAAGAATAGTCATAAACTGAGACCATCAGACAAGCCAGGACATATGACACCCTCTTAATTATTTTTCTTTCCATCTGTCAGTTGTTGAAAGAAGAATCTTGTATTAAGATCAGCCATCCCATTTAAGGTTCCCTCATTTATCCTTGCTTTTTAATGAAGCAAAATTTGGAAGAATGAGCACTTGTCTACTCTAAACCTCTTTCCCTTTCATTTTATTTGATTTTATATTTAGATCACCAAAACTGTTTTCTTTTTTGTTAGCACTCACTTAGTTAACCTTTGACAGTTCCTTTGTTATCAGCTCTTACTTGCTGTTTTACTGAGCACAGCTCTTGTGGATAGCTTAGAGGGACTTACCCAGATTGAAAATTGCAGAGAGCTTATTTTGTTTTTCACAGTTATTGTGATAGTTAATTTGGATTCATTCCTTGCACTTATTTTTCATGTTTGTCATACTTTCTTGTTGCTTCTTTTGCTTGTTTCCTACTTTAGAAAATTGAACAATTTATTTTTCTCTTTATTGATTCTGAAGCTTTGGATCTTATTTATAATCTTCTAATAATTACTCAAAATTTTATAATGTACTTTTTGAAATTTGTAATCTTCCATAAAAGTCTAAAATACTGTAAGCCTTTCCTCTGAGTGTTGTAGTATTCCCATTCTTTCTTATTTTAACACATTGATCACATTGAGGATAATTTCTTAGAATTATAACTTTTTTTTTAAAGAGTATGATATTTAAACATACTTCTTAGTTTTCTTTCATATGAAGTTTTACACTTGTAATAAGCATTGTGTTCCAATATGTCAATATAATAAGTTGTCCACAGAGTTCTCTTTGTTCTTAAAAATGATTTTGGGTGCTTTTGTGTGATATTCATATATACTCTCTTGTGATACTCAGATTTTAATTTTCAGCATTACAAACTTTTTCTCTGTAGATTGTCATGCTTGCTGTGTTAGCAAGAAAAAGTAAGTTAGTTAATAGAAAGTTGCAAATAGATAGCATTCTCTTAAAATCTATCAGACATTCATATTTTAGTTAAGAGTCATGCTAATATGGCATATGAATTTCTCTGAGCCTCTTACCTGAAGGAGTTTAAAAACCAGCATTGCAAAAATTTAAAAAGACATGGTTTTGCCCTAATATGGATTTAGGCAGATGTAGCTGGTAATTAGTTAGTTGACCTCATAGTTCATGGAACAGAATTTAACTTCAAGGGAGAAAGGGAGAGAATATCTTTCTTTTATTAGCGCTACAGTTTTTTTTTCATTTATTCATGTCACTTTACTATTATAAAAGCAGCTGGCAGAGTTACATTATCTCTGTAACTGAAATTCAACAAAGGCACCTATATCTTCTTTCTTCTTTCCCTCCCATATCATTTGCTGTACAACAAAAGAGAACACTTTAGCTCTGATGTATTTGAACCTCTATACAAGCATTAGTAATATTATTGTTATAGCACAGAAAAGAGAGTAAATTGGCAGATGATAGGTTTTTATTTATTTAGCTTAGTAAATTGAGCTTCTTTGGTGACTCAGACAGTAAAATAATCTAATTGCAACCCTGGAAACCCAGGTTCAATCCCTGGGTTGGGAAGATCCCCTGGAGAAGGAAATGGCAACCCACTCCAGTACTATTGCCTGGAAAATTCCATGGATGAAAGAACCTCATAGGCTACAGTCCATGGGGTTGCAAAGAGTCAGACACAACTGAGCGACTTCACTTTTCACTTTCGATAGGTAGTACATGTACAGTTGAAAAAGAAACTCAAATTTGATAATAGCTATACTTTATTCTGGGCTGCCCAGGTGACACAGTGGTAAAGAATCCACACGCCATGTAGGAGATACAAGAGATATGGGTTTGATCCCTGGGTCAGGAAGATTCCCTGAAGTAGGAAAGAATACATCTCCAGGATTCTTGCCTGGAAGATTCCATGGACAGAGGAGCCTGGTGAGCTCTAGTCCATGGGGTTGCAGATAGTCATACACGACTGAGCACCACACACACACACACATGCAAACACACACACACACACACATACACACATGTACCTATATGAATATAGCATATTCTAGTAATATAAAGTGAAAGTGTTAGTTGCTCAGTCATGTCTGACTTTTCAATCCCACGGACGGCCCGCCAGACGCCTCTGTCCATGGGATTTTCCAGGCAAGAATACTGGAGTGGGTTGCCATTCCCTTCTCCAGGGCATCTTCCCGACCCAGGGATCGAAGCCCAGTCTCCTGCATTGCAGGCAGCTTTAGTGCTCTGTATTTTTTGTATGTTAAGTATTTGTATCAGACTTTCCAGATTAGAGAACAGACTTAGGTAGTGTAACAAAGAGACACCAAAGTGCTGGAGCTGACCCAAGTAAGTTGTTTACCTCTCTTCCTTGCGTGACAGTCTAGTGGTAGTTAAGATGTGTTCCTCATGTGGCAGTCTAGAGCTGGTAGGCGGTTCTGCCATCCTCTGCATGTGGTGTCCACCTGTTGACTAAAGATGTTCTAGCCATCTCCCAGCTTGGAGGAGTTAAAACACAATTATATTAAGGGCAGGATTCAGGGTGGCACACATCACTTCTGACCATATAACATTAGTAGGACTCAGTTGGTCATGCTTGACTCTAAGGAAAGCTTAATTTTTATGTTGAGCACCCATGCACCCACATACATTTTATTAATGTGAAAAAAAGGATAGTGTTGTTTGACAGCTAGAAGTTAATTGCACTTTCAATTAGGATGTTGTGGGACTATTCATAAGTTCAGGAAATAGAAGCCAAATACAGTTGATGTAGGGTCATTTTAAATATCCTCTTAGCATCAAATCATGGATTTTATTTCTAACATGGATTCTATTTTATGACTTGGTTAGTTACTTAAAACTGATACTGAATTTTGCCTTAGTTAATTACAGGGTTATTGCCTCTGACTTCTGAATTTAATTCTGCTTTCTGAAAGTTCAACTAGAAAAACAATGACTGATTTTAGATGTCTGCTGAAAATTTTGTGAGCTATAAAACAATGGCAGTTCACTGGCTTATTAATTTAGAAAAATTGGAGGCAATCTACATTTATAAGTTTTTTTTCAAGTAATCTAATGAAAGGTCAGAAATAAGAGGTTCCAGACAGCCAAGGTCTCTGTGACTACCACTATCATCATGCTTGAGATTTCATTTCTGTTAACATAGCTACTATTGCTTTTGGCCCATGGAGACAGGAACATTGTTTGCTGCATCAACCTTGATTTGTTAGTTGCTAGCAATAATTGTAATATTCCCCATAAATATGTAAGTGCATATAGTTCTCTTTTAGGTCTTTTAGAGATATAAACTTCTGACTATAGAGAAATGAGAATGCCATGAGTTGAAATGTGTTGTCTTAATATTAGTTGCATTACAATATATGAACCAAAAAAAAAAAAAAAAAACAATTGCATCCACTTTCTATATTCTTCAAAAAGAATTTTCCTATTTAAATTCCTTTTCTACTGGTAAAATTAATAGCTTCTACGTGTTTTCAGAACCTCTTATTGATGTAGTCACTGTATTTTATTAATCCTAAATCAAGTGACAAATCTGATTAATATAGCTCTGATTTTTGAATGATTCAGTTCAGTTCAGTTGCTCAGTCATGTCCAACTCTTTGCAACCCCGTGGACTAAGGCTCACCAGGCTTTCCTGTCCACCACCAACTTCTAGAGCTTGCATCCCTTGAGTTGGTGATGCCATTCAACCATCTCATCCTCTATTGTCCCCTTCTCCTGCCTTCAATCTTTCCCAGCATCAGGGTCTTTTTCAATAAGTCAATTCTTTGCATCAGGTGGCCAAAGTACTGGAGTCTCAGCTTCAGCATCAGTCCTTCCAATGAATATTTAGGACAGATTTCCCTTAGGAATGACTTGTTTGATCTCCTTGCAGTCCAAGGGACTGTCAAGAGTCTTCTCCAACACCACAGTTCAAAAGCATCAATTCTTCGGTGCTCAGCTTTATTTATTTTCCAACTCTCACATCCATACATGACTACTGGAAAAACCATAGCTTTGACTAGACAGTCCTTTGTTGGCAAAGTAATGTCTCTGCTTTTAAATATGTTGTCTAGGTTGATCATAGCTTTTCTTCCAAGGAGAAAGCATCTTTTAATTTCATGGCTACAGTCACCATCTGCATTGAATGATTAGTTTTTGTTAAAATATTGTGTATTAATACTAACTTGATTTATACTTTGCACTTAATGAGTCATCTTTATTGAAAATAATAATAAAACCTAAAATTGAGGATATCCCAGAAAATGTGGAATATCTAAGTACTGTATTTTCTACTTACTTATTTCTCCCTTCACTACCCAAGTCATTTGACAGAGATCATATAATAAAAAAGATTTCAAAAACTCATGAACAGAAAAACATAAACGTTGAGAAAAGGAGAGAACAGAGCACAAACATACAAGCCATGTGGATATACATGGCGCCTAATGGTTGAAATAAACATTTGTTTCTGAGCTTCCTGTTGGCCACAGTGAAAAAGAATCATTTATATCATTTTCATTGTACCAAATAGTGAATAGTGAATCCTCCTAGGAAAAAATGTTTTTTCCTGGAACATAATCTTATTGGGGGCTTTGAACACTCAAATCCAGTGCATGGACAGTGACCTTATTAACATCTCTACAACATATGCATTATCAGATTCCACCAAACAGTATCAACTATTATCTTTCAATAATATTTAAGGTTGTGGCACCAAAGCATATAACTAAATAAAAGGTCTGTGGGAAGCCAAGATGATATGACTGAAGGATACCCCTTCTGATAATCCAGTTTAATCCACAGGAAGAAAATATAGATTATTTAGGCAAAATCTAAACTACCCCACCCCCCCGCAAAAAAATAGAATCCATATCCTTCAAATTCACTCTATAAATGCCACTTCTCTAAACCAGACTTATGATATGTTATGCAGTCAGGAGTTTGAGGTTTTATTATGGTCATTGTACCCACTGGAAATAGTAAACAGTTTCATTAGCCAGTTTGTTTGAAGGCAGGATTTTCATCTTGTACAGAAGCTTGTTTGCATCCAGAGATGAGCACCTACCGAGCATCTACTAAGCCAGCTCTGGAATGGTGGCTGGATTCACTGAAATTACCATTGTGTGCTGTGAAAATAAATTATGCATCACAACATATTCTCCTGTGTTGATAACCAAATGAAACTTTAAAAGCATTCTGAGATGTCAATTCTTTACCAGGCCCAGAACATCATAAAATTACCTCCATAAAAAGTTCATTTTGAAAACACATTTTTACAGATGTCAAACAACAGTTTTGTAAGTCAAATAGTGATACCAGCATGGTAAATATTAATTTGATCTTGTTTTAAGCTCTTGCACTTCATGACTTTATATCATGCTATTCAAATTGCAATCTTGTAAAAAAAGAATATATACAACATTGTAAATCAACTACTCTAGCAAAAAATTTAAAAAGAAATATAGATGTTTACATATATTGCAAAATATGATATATTTATGTTAATTAGCAAGATTTCATAGAGTATAATGATGCCAGCATTTAAAATACAAATATTGAAATAAAATCTTTAATAATCCATTCACTTATTCATTCATCAAATATATTCTGATTAACTACCACAGTAAAGAAAACAGATATAGTCAATCTCACTGTGTCCTGTTGGAGTCATGAATATTTTGTTCTAGTGGAAGAGACCAAATCAAATAAGTAAACAAAACTGTCAAAATACATGTGCGTGTGCACACACACATGCTCAGATACTTATACATTTTTTATAGGTTAAGTAATCTGATGGAGAGTAACTGCAGGTACTATTTAGATAAAGAAGTTAGGAAAAGAGACTTCCCTGGTGGTTAAGAATCTGTCTGCCAATGCAGGGGACATGGGTTCAACCCCTGGTTCGGGAAGATCCCACATATCATGGAGCAACTAAGCAAGAGCACTACAAATACTGAAGCCTGCATGCCCTAGAACCTGGTCTCTGCAAGAAGAGAAGCCACTGCAATAAGCCCATGCAAAGTGAGGAAGGGTGGTCCCAGCTCACCACAACTAGAGAACCCCAAGAGTAGCAACGAAGAGCCTGTGCACCACAAAGAAGACCTAGCAAAGCCATAAATAAATAAACATTTTTAAAAATAGTTAGAAAAGACTTGCAGAGTAGAGATTTGAATAAAAAATTGTGGAGAAAGTCATCTGAATTTATGGGTAAAGAGTATTACGGATGTGTATTGGCAAGAATTCTTGAGACAAGAAAATGCTTGAATTTTTCAAGAAACCAAAAGATGGCCTGTGTCAACAGACGAAAATGAAACAAGATGAAAAGTGTAAAAGGAACTAGGTGAGAAGCAAGTGCCACGAGCAAGTTCAGGTACAACCTCACAGCTGGGATGAGGCATTTGGATATTTTTCTGCTGTGATAGGAAATCATGGAAGGATTTGGAGCAGATTCTTGATGTGATGTGATTTATATTTTTAAAGGCTCATTCAAGCTATTGTGTGGGAATGGATTTTAGGTTAGGAAGGAGATGGGAGCTAGAGAAAGAGGGCAAAAGTGGAAGCAAAGAGACAAATTAAAAGGCTCTTTTAAGTTTCAAATGTGTTAGTATACTAACACATATATATGGAATTTAGAAAGATGGCAATGATGACCCTGTATGCAGGACAGCAAAAAAGACACAGATGTGTATAGCAGACTTTTGGACTCAGAGGGAGAGGGAGAGGGTGAGATGATTTGGGAGAATGGCATTGAAACATGTATAATATCATGTAAGAATCAAATTGCCAGTCTATGTCCGACGCAGGATACGGCATGCTTGGGGCTGGTACACGGGGATGACCCAGAGAGATGTTGTGAGGAGGGAGGTGGGAGGGGGGTTCATGTTTGGGAACGCATGTGCACCCGTGGTGGATTCATGTCAATGTATGGCAAAACCAATACAGAATTGTAAAGTAAAATAAAAAATAAATAAATAAGTTTCAAATGGACGATGATCATGGATTGGTCTGAGTAACAGTAGTGGGAATGGTGAAAAGTGGTTAAATTCCAAATACATTTTGAACCTGACGTGATTTGCTGGTAAATAAGACATAAATGAGAAACCTATATGCAGTTCAGGAAGCAACAGTTAGAACTGGACACGGAATAACAGACTGGTTCCAAATAGGAAAAGGAGTATGTCAAGGCTGTATATTGTCATCCTGCTTATTTAACTTATATGCAGAGTACATAATGAGAAATGCTGGGCTGGAAGAAGCACAAGCTGGAATCAAGATTGCTGGGAGAAATATCAATAACCTCAAATATGCAGATGAGATATGCAGATATGGCAGAAAGTGAAGAGGAATTAAAAAGCCTCTTGATGAAAGTGAAAGAGGAGAGTAAAAGTTTGGCTTAAAGCTCAACATTCAGAAAACTAAGATCATGGCATCTGGTCCCATCACTTCATGGGAAATAGATGGGGAAACAGTAGAAACAGTGTCAGACTTTATTTTTTTCGGCTCCAAAATCACTGCAGATGGTGACCGCAGCCATGAAATTAAAAGACGCTTACTCCTTGGAAGAAAAGTTATGACCAACCTAGATAGCATATTAAAAAGCAGAGACATTACTTTGCCAACAAAGGTCCGTCTAGTCAAGGCTATGGTTTTTCCAGTGGTCATGTAGGGATGTGAGGGTTGGACTGTGAAGAAAGCTGAGCGCCGAAGAATTGATGATTTTGAACTGCGGTGTTGGAGAAGACTCTTGAGAGTCCCTTGGACTGCAAGGAGATCCAACCAGTCCATCCTAAAGGAGACCAGTCCTGGGTGTTCATTGGAAGGACTGATGCTGAAGCTGAAACTCCAATACTTTGGCCACCTCATGAGAAGAACTGACTCATTGGAAAAGACCCTGATGTGGGAGGGATTGGGGGCAGGAGGAGAAGGGGATAACAGAGGATGAGATGGTTGGATGGCATCACTGACTCAATGGACATGTGTTTGGGTAAACTCCGGGAGTTGGTGACGGACAGGGAGGCCTGGTGTGCTGCGATTCATGGGGTCGGAAACAGTCACACATGACTGAGCAACTGAACTGAAATGAAGACATAAAATGTCTAAGAGAAAATTCAAGAATTTATTCAAGGCCTGAGTAACTAGATGGTTTTTTGAGATGAAAAACTTGTGGGATGGAGGAAACTTAAATGCATATTACTACGTAAAAGAAGTTACATACTATATGACATTCTGGAAAAGGCAAAAATATGGAGACAGTAAAATATCAATGATTTCCAGGGATTTGGGATGGGAGGTGATGAGTAGGCAGAGCACAGAGGATTTTAAGGGCGGTGAAAATATTCTTTGGTATTATAATGATGGGCACATATCATGATACATTTGTTCAAACCCATAGAATGTACAACCCCAGGTGAATGATAATGTAAATTATAGACTTCTTATAGACTTGGAGTGATTACAGCAGTTTAGATTTATCAGTTGTAACAAATGTATCACTCTGTACACACTCCGCCAGAAAAGGGAATGAATAGTGTCATTTGCAGAGATGTGGATGGACCTATAGACAGAGTGAAGGTAAGTCAGAAAGAGAAAAACAAATATGGCATATTAACACATATATGTGGAATCTAGAAAAATGGTACAGATTAATTAATTTCCAAAGCAGAAATAGAGACTCAGACATAGAGAATAAATGTGTGGATAACAGGGGGATGGAATGGATTGGGATATTGGATTTGACATATATACACTACTATGGATAAAATGGATTACTTATGATAACTGACAGTATAGCACAGGGAACCCTACTTAATGCTCCATGGTGACCTTATGGGAATAAATTTTTTTTAAAGAGGGGATATATGTATGTATATATATATGATTCACTTTGCTGTACAGCATAAACTAACATTGTAAAACAGGTATACTCCAATTTTAAATAATGTAAAGTAAAATAAAAAATAAATTTAAAAAATAAATAAAATAAAATAACGCATCTTTGTGGTAGGGGATGTTGTTAAGGGGGAGGCTATGCATATGTAGGGGCAGGGAAAAAATGGGAAAATTTTTTACCTTTCAGTTTTACTATGAAACTAAAAGTGCCCTTAAAAATAAAATCTTAATAAATATTTTAGATAAACATGGATTATCCATAGAAATCACATTCAGTAAAAGTTTACTGAGAACTAAATAGAACAAAATGTGGGAAAAGCTGGATAACGGGGAGGTAGGTATCAATAATTCAGTTTTGAACATCTTAAATCAGAATATCCTATTAGACTTCCCAAGGTGATATTAACTGGGCAGTTGTACATACAAACCTGGATTTCTTGGGAGGTATATGACTCGAGTTATAAATTTGAGAAACGTCTGTTTTTAGAAGCTAGAGACTGGACACTTGGTGAGATAATCTATGAAAGGGTGTGCTTAGAGATGAGAAGGAAGCTGAATGCAGAGTTCCTGAATGCCCCAACACTTAGATGGCATGCTCAGGAGCTCCAGCCAGGAGGAGAGTCTAAGAAGCCAAGGTTGGAGGATACTCAACTGAAGCATGGTGTTTCAGCTATAAGCAAGTGTGACAAGTTCTGCTGAAAGTTGGGTGTGATGAAAACTGAAACTGGACCAATGGATTTGAAATCATGACATTTACTGACACCATTAGAAGCTATTTCAATAATGGTGGGATGAAAGTGTGATTACAGTGAATTAAGGGGGAAATGGGAAAGGAAAAAGAAAGAGCAAATTTGAGGTTCTGCTGTAAAATGGAACATACAGATGTGACAATAAGTAGCTGGAGAGGGATATAAGATTAAAGGATTTTTTTCTCTTTTCATTTTTTAAGGTAGTGATATCATACTATGTTTCTTTATAAGCTGATAGGAATGATTCAATAAAAGGAGGAAATGAAGGAAATGGGAATAACTACAGGAATAAAAGTGTTGAGACAAGAAGGGATGAGAAGGTGTGAATTGTAGGTGGCTCCAACTTGAGGTAGTAGTTCTGACAATTTATCACTATAATGGGAAAGAAAGCATATTTAGCTACCGATGCAGCTCGGTTGGTGATTAGAGAACAAGAATGTTCTTTTTGGTTGTTTTTATTATTTCAGTTGCATAAAAAGCAAACCACTAGCTGGGAGAGAGAAATGGAGAGAAAGTGAATAAGATTTGCAGAGAGAGGAGATGGTGTTAAATAGCCTTCATATACAGAAGTAAGAATAGACCAGAGAATTGGTATTGACATATATATATGACCATGTGTAAAATAGCTAGCTAGTGGGAACCTGCTGTAAAGCACAGGAAGCTCAGCACTCAGTGATGACCTGGGTGGGTGGGATGGGGCAGGGCGGGGAGAGAGGTCCAAAAGGGAGAAAATATATGTGTACATAAAGCTGATTCACTTTACTGTACAGCAGAAACTAATACAACATTGTAAAACAAACTCCAATAAAAAGAAAAAGAGGGAAGATTGTCAGGCAGTGTTGAAAGCCCACTCATAGTTATAAATATGCAAGGGGATTAAGCCAAGGCTAAAATCTTTAGCAGATGAAGGAAATGACCAGATAATTGTACCAGGAAAGATGTTAGGTATACTTTGATGGCATGTGCGCCAAAGGAGCTGGGTTTGTTTCTTTGTTGTTTTCAAGGAGGGATTTTAAAAAGGGGGGAGGGGGTCTGGAAGAGGCAGGAAATTGGATATTTACTTAAATCTGGCCCCAGAGTGGAGACATGTGTTCTCAAAGGAGAATCATTTTAGTTAGTGCAAGAAAGTAATGGGAACACTGACAAACGAGATGAGAATATAGAGGATTTTGTGAAGCGTCTAGGATTCATTGAGTAGTGAGGGAAAAGATCAGACCAGAAGATGTCCAAGAAAATGTGTGGAAAGTTGTCCCAGAGAGAGGAATGACTTGAGTGCCGTGGACTTCCTTCCGGTAGTGAGTGAACTTCCGGCAGTGAGTGAACTTCCAGTGGTGACTGAAGTAAAGAGCTGCAAGGTGTGCTGAATCCAGTCCTGGTGTCAATTAGGGGTGGAGGGTAAGCAGTCCCAAGGAATGCCTCCTTCTAGGGAATAAGCAAGTGTGTGGCCTGGGGGATGGGGAGAACCCAGGGGCAGTGGGAGTAGGCAGAGGAGAGTGTTGGTCTCATGGGACCACACCCTCCGGTCTAGCTGTGGACAGCTTTTTTAGGTCTTTTTTAGGCTAGAAAATGTAGAAGGAAAGAGAACTGGGTAGGAACATGGAGTAAATAGGTTTTTTTTTGCTGCCATTGCTTTCCATTCATTTCTTTCCTTCATATTTTAGAAAGTGTCCTCTGGTCATCTCCATCTAGAACTCTGCCGATTTGCTTTTATTGTAATTTACCCCCGAAAACCCACAACACAGGACAGCGGTCCCATTTCGAAGTGCTTCAGTGATACATCATTAAAGATTTCCAGCTCCCTGAACTGAATCTCATGGAATTCACAGAACTTGGGTAGACGTGCATCTGTACTGCGGAGACTCATTCTCTCCTCCATGGACAATTTCTCTCTTCCCCGAACTGAAGCTTCTTTGCTTTCATGCCTGCTCATTAATGCCTACATAGTAACTCACTCCTGACAGAGTCCTATCTACATTGCTAAAGTGTTTCACTTAACATACCCAGTGGAGGCAGAAGTGAAATTTGAGGTATTCATAATATAAATCATTATTTGATTCAAGTTACTCAAGCATTTTGCTGCTGCAAGAAAAACTGCCCAAAGACTGTGGCAATTCTGCTTCTCTTCTGTAAAACGTGCAAAATTAAGAATTAAGGGTAGAGAGGTATTGTCACTTAAATGAATGTTAAGGGGCTTGGGGTTTCATATGCCTATATTAATATTTTTAATTATAAATGGACAAATGGCCACAGGGTCACTAGCCATTTACAAGAACACAGCTGACACCTATTTTCACCAACATGAAACTATGTAATTGGTATTTTTACACTTTAAAAACTGACTGAATTTCACATTATGAGAAAGGTATCACATTGTCCTCTTTTTTTTTTGGCCATAATGTGCTAATGAAAACTTCAGCATGGACCTACAGCAAGGTATAGGCCTAAGTTAAGGAAACCAAACTCGCTGCCCTCTGACCCCTTAAAAAAATGTATGCCATGATAATATTATTTAGTGGAATGCAAAATAGTGTATGTATTTTTTATTATTCAGTTTGCTTCATTAAGCCCACTTAGAACTTCAATAAAATTTCTGGAAATGATGTTAGAATTTATATACAGATTTTTGTATTTACATTTACCTTCCTGTAGTGTTTTTAAGCACTGCTTTAAGGTCTGACATAGCAGTTTAAACTGCTCAATATAAATATATATATTTTAAAATATAATAATTTGGTAAAAAAAATACACTCTGATGATAATAGTGAAAGAAAATGCCAAACAAAAAAATTATGCATTATTTGTTAAATTGAATATTTTCTTGTTAGCATATTTCCTAGTATTTTTGTGATTAGGTTTATATTTTTGCATGTTGTAACCATAATACACATGAGCACACCTATTAGCAAAAAGTACATGCCTAGTAAAATAGGAAATTCACTGAGTCATAGATTCTCAGGTTTATTAAATATGTGAAAGGTTAGCAATTTTAGCTCCGTTAGTTGGATACTTGCATTTTCTCTTTATAGTCTTACCTTGACAACGTCAGGTTATGGATAATTCACTACTTCTCCAAGAAACCCATCTTATTATCTGCCAGCTTTAAAATTGACTTTACTTTTCATATATATTGTTTTCTATAATTTCCACAAATTGATCCTTTTTTTTTCTTTTTCTGTACTTGGAACTAGATAGCTAAACTCATCGCTTTTTCAATGGCTTTTCAACCGCATGCCTCATCCTTCCTTCCAGGTTCTCTCCAGGCTCAATATCTTCCGTTTGTATGACTACCATTCCCATCAGGGCTGAAGCCTGCTCATCAGTCTATATGCTTTCCATGAACTGTATTCCAATTTGTCAGTTGGACACTAGCTAACCACAATACTCTGGATGGTTTAACCAGCACTGAATACAACAGAATTAACATTTATAATTCTGTCTGTGACAATACAGGATAAGACCTAAATTCCATTCATTATTTTTTCCCCAAGCACATCATACTATGGCTGAATTGCAACTAATATCTACATATGTTTTCCATAATTATTCTATTCTTATATTGTCTATATGACACATTTAATTAAAATTGCACTTTGTTAGATCTAACCCTTTTCCCAGTTCAGAAACACTTTATTTTTATTTATGCATTTTTAAAAAAAATTTTTAAGAATTTTTTTTTTGATGTGGACCATTTTTAAAGTCTTTACTGAATTTGTTACAATATTTCTTCTGTTTTACTTTGCCCGTGAGGATTTGGGATCTTATCCCCCTGATCAGGGATCGAACTGCACCCCTCACATTGGAAGGAAAAGTCCTAACCACTGGACCACAAGGGAAGTCCTGAACCTATGAGCACTTTAGATCTCCGTTCTGTTGGTTTCCATCTCTTCAGGACTCAGCCTTTTACTAACTGGGGTAATAGTTGCCTTCAGTATCCAACCCAGTCATGGATGGCTGAGCATGACAGGTTGAGATGAAAGTACAACATCACGCCACAATTAATATTCAGCCACCTTATATTGCCAGCAGTTCATTCATCAGTGCCATAGAGATAAATGCCCCCAAACTCTTTTCTTTATGTCAGCATAACTCTTGCATTATTTTACAATTTTCTATAATTACCTATCTATACAAAGAATTGTGTTATGTGCTATAGGCTATTAAAGTGATTTATGAATAGATTTATGGCATTCTACTAAATATTATAATAGACCATGTCTCTACCTATAACATATGACACAATTACATAGATTCACTGTTTATCAATTTCACTTTCAATTATTTGGTATATAAAGAACAAACATTTTAAATCCAGTATGCGTTTGTTGAGTATATTAATAGGTATAAATAATTTCCATTTAGATTTTATATATATACCCGCATTGAAGGGTGAACAAAGTTCTGTCCCTGCCCTTAGGAGCTTGCAAAGGCTTTGTCAGGGCTTAGAAAATTCAGATTAATTTAATCCATTGTGTTTTCCCATCTTGTGACATTAAGAAATGAGCCCAGTTTGCATTGATTTTTTTTTTAATTATTAGAAAACCCTTCCTGCTTCTTGTCCATCTCTTCCTTGGTGAAGTTCATAAGTTATCGATCTGATTATGAGATTGTGGTCTGCTTCCTAGAGACATGGATGGTCTTTGACCACTTGTCCTGACATAACAAAAATAATCATCCATATTATTGATTGCATTGACCACACTTATTAGCTGGTCATTTTGTAAGTAGTTTTCATGCATTATCTTATTAGACTGTATTTCATCACTTTATAATTGCTTCCATGTTATGTATCATTAATAAAAATGAAACTCAGGATGGTCAAATATGCCCAAGGCTATGTAACTTCCCTTGTGGCTCAGTCGGTAAAGCATCTGTCTACAATGTGGGAGACCTGGGTTCAATCCCTGGGTTGGGAAGATCCTCTGGAGAAAGTCCAGAGGATCCACTCCAGTCCAATCCACTCTAGTCCAATCCACTCCAGTACTATTGTCTGGAAAATCCCATGGAGAGAGGAGCCTGGTAGGCTACAGTCCATGGGGTCTCAAAGAGTTGGACACGACTGAGTGACTTCATTTTCATTTTATGTAACTACCAAGTGGTGGAGCCAGGATTCAAACCCAGGCTAATTCCAGATTCTAAATTAAAAAAAAAAAAAAAAGTCTGCCAATGGGAAATCATACATATAGCCAGGTATAGCACAAGAAATGCAAAGCCATAAACCATCACATGAATAATCATTTGTCCCTTAGAAAATTATAAGGATGGGGACTTCCATGGTGATCCAGTGGCTAAGACTGTGAGCTCACAATGCAGGGGGTCAGAGTGCGATCCCTGGTCAGGGAACTAGATCTCACATGCCACAGCTAAGCGTTCACATACCACAACTAAAGATCCTGCATGCAGGAACAAAGACCCAGTGCAGCCAAATAAGTAAATTGAATATTTAAAAATTATAAGGAAAATAAAGGAATCTCTGAAGAAGTTGTCTTTAGCAGACAGGAAGACCAACTATGTGCAAAATAGCATGAAGTTGTAATAGCAGCCTAAAACCCATAGAGCTGGCTGGAAAGCTATCCTGATGCAAAAACTCTATATATTTCATAAACCAACTGTACCTGCACCTGTAACTAATCTTGATGGATGTCAAACAGCCTGGCAGAATCATCCTGAAGGGGAACCAGAACATTGCTTCTTGCCCTGTGCTGTGGCTACTTGCTCACAATGAAACAGAGTAAATGAAAGTACCTAGCACAGTGTCTGAACTTAACGAGCCCTAAATGAATGTTGATTAATTCAATCATGATATTGGTGCACTGGACTCAGAAAGCATGGGCAGTAGAGCATAACAGGATATCTCACAAATGAAAACATTGCATAAACACCACGCAGCTACACATAAAGGAACACTTGATTCACTCAAAGTGCTCTTCAACCTCGTGGCAGGGCCAGCAGACATATGGGAAATCACAAAGATGAGAAAAATTAGCCAGACTATAGCAGGATGTGAAGGATGTGAAGGAAGGAAGGTTTTTTTTTTTTTTTTTATGTACAAAACTTTTGGAGCCAGCTGTTAACTTCTTCAAGAGGTGGTTGCAAAGAATGACAAGTGTGAAAGTGATAGATTCTTTCACATAAAGAGTCAGTTAGTTTTGTGAGTGTAGGAAAATATGCAAAGTGAAAATGCGAGAGCTTCCTTAGAGAGACTGTACAAATTAATACCTTCTAGCTACGGGCTGCATGGAAACTATCATCAGAGGTATCATTCGTAGGTATAAAGAGTAGCAGAAATGGGGCAAGCCTGGACATGTTTTTTCATATAATTATGCTATGCTCCAGTTTACCTCAATTTAAAAATACATAACATAGCATGATACAGTAAAGTGCTATTATATCCGTATGTATATGTATGCATGCTAAGTCACTTCAGTCGTGTCCGAGTATTTGCGACCCTGTGGACTGTAGTCCACCAGGCTCCTCTCTCCATGGGATCCTCTAGGCAAGAATACTGGAGTGGGTTGCCTTTTCCTTTTCCAGGGTATCTTCCTAGCCCAGGGATTGTTACATCTCCTGGAGCTCCTGCATTGCAGCCAGATTTTTTTTCCACTGAGCCCCCAGGGAAGCCCATGTATGTGTGGTATGTGTGTATGTGTCTGTGTGTGCGTGTTTATGTCTGTGGTTTAATAGAATAGTTTTTACATGACCATGGAAACTGTTGCTATGTTGGAAGTGATCCAGTGGCTAAGACTGTGAGCTCCCAATACAGGAGGAGCTTGATATAATTGAGTAACATTAAGAAAGACCTTTCTAAGGCCACTATCCCTTCGAAAGAGATCACACGGTGTTCAACGAATAAAACAAAATCATACTTGGGCACTTCCTTTGATCATAGAACTAGAGAGGAAAGTCAAGGAATTCAGTCTCAGTGAGGTTTTCCATATAACTGTGAGTTTTTCTTAATGAAAATTTCAAAAGCTTAGTTGGTATATCAGAATTTTTAATTAGAGGATATATTTTTATAATTACATTGACATTGGTGTCTTATCTGGCAAGTGAGCAGCCATTTTTCATAGCATCTTTAGAACCTAGTTGGCTGAAGTTTCAGATATCTGCCTGTGCATTCACAAGGAAGAGTCTTGTAGCGTATAAATGAATGGCCACAGTGATTATTTTGACTCCACCAGGCGCAAAGAGTGCTGGGTCCTCAGTGCAGTGGGAGGAAGTCTAAAGACTTGCATGGGGTAAAAGTGATTGACAATAAGTGCCCAGTGTCTAAAAGAGCCACTTGGATAGTGTCAGAAGCACTTGATACTAACCCAGTTATCCAGACATGCAGATGCAGGCTCAGGAGAACACAGTGTTGAGGACTGTGATTCTGGCAGATGGCAACTGTAGTTCAAAGGTAGCCATCCTTGGCCAGCAGTAGAGGTGACTGAAGGTAGGGGTGATAATGGGGCTTCCCCAACGGCTCAGCAGGAAAGAATCCACCTGCAATGCAGGAGACACAGTTTTGATCCCTGGGTCTGGAAGATCCCCTGGAGGAGGAAATGGCAACCCACTCCGGTATTCTTGCCTGGAAAATCCCATGGACAGAGGTGCCTGGTGGGCTACAGTCCATGGGGTTGCAAAGGGTCTGTGGTGCCTGAGCGTGCACATACATGAGAGGTAATAGTAATGACCTGAGAGCTCTCCATTCTGACTTGCTATTGGGCATATGGTCTGGATGTCCCAATTAATCTTGAGTCTTTCTGGGGTTGAAAGAAAGAACCACTGTGCAATATTCCAGTGGAGGACAAGGATATGCTGTGAATCCAGTTATAGTCCTACCAGGATATTCACTCTGCATTGTTGTTTAGTTGCTAAGCCACGTCCAACTCTTTGTGAACCATTGTCACATGCCAGGCTTCCTTGTCCTTCACTATCTCTCAGAATTTATTCAAAATCATGCCCATTGAGTTGGTGATGCTATCCAACCATCTTATCCTCTGTCACCCTGTTCTCTTCTTGCCCTCAATCTTTCCCAACATCGTGGTCTTATCCAGTGAGTCGGCTCTTCTCATCAGGTGGCCAGAGTATTAAAGCTTCAGCTTCAGCATTCACCCCATATAAAATTGTTAAACCTTTAAAAAGTTCTCTGTTATAGTTTTGTGATATATTTCTTAAATGTGATCAATGCCACCAGGCACCAAAATCATTAACAAAATTTCATTGATTTTTATATATGTAGAATATTTAACTTAAGACAATAGTTCTAATATTTTTGTTTCATTGTAGCCTGTGACCTCTTGAAGAGTGTGCCTTCCTTGAGTGTAGCAAAATCTCAGGTACCCAGGGTTGAACACCAGTGCTTCCTTATCCCTGGTGGACACAATCTTCTGCCCAGTTCTAGGATTCCCTGGATTGCATTTCATAATGTAAAAAAAAAAAAAAAATGAATGATTTTATTATACACAGCAATAGGCAGAGTTCAGTTAGTTAAGTTTTTTCAATTCACTATTTCTTTCTTTTTTTTTTTTTTTTAGTAAGAGGAAATACTTTATTGGTTTCTCATGGCAGGTTGGGGAATAAGGTTAATGGTTCATGGGGTCAGTTTCTTTTGTGCCAACATTTTCTGAGCAAGACACTAGTTCCCTAGTGTACACAGTTTTCTCAGAGCACAGTGTGCCAAATATTCATCCAGAGGTCATTAATAAAGAATCTACAGATGCTCAGCTCTGTACTACATACTGCAAGAAGAATGTTTAAAATACACCCTTCCTATAAATTGGTTGCAAGAGCATAATAAATGCCCATGATTTCAAAACATGATTTTACTGACCCAAATATGAAAAGTGTGGGTCTCCCTTGTCCCAAACAGTGAGAAGATATGTCCTTTCATATTATCCTGTTCCCTCCTGGCCTCTGTGTAACCAAAGGCATGAATTTCAGCTCATCTTTGGTGAAGATCTGGGTTCACTTTGCAACCATGGATTAGTGAAACTAGCTACTTTACATGGCGATTTGCCCTATATTTACTTTACATGGAGATTTGTCCTATAAACAGAGCCCATATGCACTCCAAATCACTCATATTTCTTTCCATCCAGTATCTGGCTTCAGTCAATGATATCACAAACAGTGTCCTAAAACTACTTGTTTGAGTGAATCAGGGAAAGTGAAAGTCACTCAGTTGTGTCCGACTCTTTGCAACCCCATGGACTATACAGTCCATGGAATTCTCCGGGCCAGAATACTGGAGTGGGTAGCCTTTCTTTTCTCTAGGGATCTTCCCAACCCAGGAATCGAACCCAGGTCTCCTGCATGGCAGGTGGCTTCTTCACCAGCTGAGCCACCAGGGAAGCCCAAGAATACTGGAGTGGGTAGCCTGTCCCTTGTCCAGAGGATCTTCCCAACCCAGGAATTGAACTGGGGTCTCCTGCATTGCAGGCAGATTCTTTACCAACTGAGCTATCAGGGAAGCCCTACATGTTTGAGTGAATCGGGGAATATCCAACATTTTTCACATTCTGAGATGTGGTAAGCAAGCTCTTATTTACTCATCTCACACCCTACTAGACTTGGGTTACTCCTACCCCAGTTAAGATTTCAGTAAACACTACCAGTTCACTTTGATTGTTTTGAAACTGAATTAAAATCATGCCTCCTTAATAGATGAAAGGAAGAGTTTTAAAAATTACATCTAGGTTCACACACGATTTCCTTCCTGACTAACTCTATGCTGATACATATCCCTGCAAAAAATTAGTCACATCATTTCTATTCTCCAAGAAACTCAAAACACACTCAAAGTCTCTAACACTATCTCACAAACATTCAATTCAGCACTAAACCATTAAAGAAGTGATTTTTTTGTGGGTAAAATGTATGTCATTGAAAGAGGGGACCATAGGGCTGAGAAGCTACCCAGTGCTCTCATTTTCTTGAAATTTTCATCTGATTATAAATCAGTTATTAAGACGTCTAAAATGATAGAAATGTGACTTAGGGAACTCAACCTGGGGCTCTGTAACAACCTAGGGAGGTGGGAAAGGGTGGGAGGTGGGAGGGAAGTTCAAGAGGGAGGGGACATATGTATACCTATGGCTAATTCATGTTGATGTATGGCAGAAGTGAAACCAATATTATAAAGCAATTATCCTTCAATTAAAAATAAATAAATTTTAAAAATAAAATAAGGGTGGAATAATCATAACTTGAACTATGTTGATGATTTGTTACAAATATGGACAATTTTCATAAAGATGAGATTTTTATTATAATATTTAGAGTTTGGTTTTTTTTTTGCCTTTGGTAAATTTTATCATCAGACCCTATCACCAGCAAAATAGAATTGTATTTCAAAAGCACAGAGGACCTATTTTTCTCACAATGACAATTTTTAAATTATTAAGTTTCTGACTCAATGCCAGGGAGCCTCAGTCAACCTGTCATCTTCTTGCCTTTACTTTCCCTCTGCCTCCATCAAAACAAGTTATAAACAGCAAAAATTGATCTTGGTATGGATTTTGCTCTGAGATTCAACCAGCCAGAGAATTACTGTATTGTATGAGTCACTGCAAGACGTCTTGGGAGAAGTCCTACCAGGGAATTACTGTATTGCAGGAGTCACTGAAAGACATCCTGGGAGAAGTCCTACCAGGCGAGAATTACTGTGTGCAGTGACCTGTATGTGCAAGGCTTGATTCAGTGAAAATTACAGGCTGCTTTGATACAGACGAGTTTATGAAAGACCTTCATTATTATTTTTCAAACAACACTGAGTTCTTAGAAACGTACCTTATTGTTTCCCTTGAACAAGTTGTACTTTTTCTTCGTCAGAAAACAAAACAGTCCTGCCTATGTAAATTGTGTTCTTTATTCATAGGAGCACAAACATCTGAAAAATCACTTCTAAAAAGACCTAGGACTGACTGATCTCAGGTGACAAAAGTTGGAATAGATAGTTGGAGTAGTCTTTAGAAGAAGACTTTTAGACTATGAATTTTAATATATCCCAAGGTACTATATGTGTCTCCACATCTCAGCCAAGTTGCCATCAGAGTGACCAAACTAAAAGTGAACCCAGTCAGGCCTTTCTTGGATGGTTTTGAAAAGAATCTAAAAGAAATGAAACTAAAGATTTAACAGAAGATGAAAAGAACATTATATCAATACAGCTAAATTTCACTGATTGACGAGTGGCTATTTGGGTAAGTTGTTACAGCCTTTTTCTTTCTGTTTTCTTGAGGCTTGAGGGATTAATCCTTGGCTTGCAAGTCAGTAGACTGATTTTCCTCCTTTAAAGAATAACTCCTCCTCTTCCATGCTGCCTTCGATGTATCTCCCTGCTATGAATTTGGTGGCTGTATGTGTAACCGAGAAGTGCATGGCTAACCTTGCCTCTGAACGGACAAGACTGAGCCCCTCTTCCTGGGGTCAGCCTGGGTCCATCCATGCACTGTGGTTATTTACACGAGAACTGCTCTTCTTGTATCTGACAAACAGTGAGGCCAGACAAACGGAAACAATGGAGTCTGGAGCAGAGAAAGGTTTATTTGTAGGGCCATACCAGGAGGCAAGGTGGCTCATGCCCTAACAGGCCTGGAGCTCCCCAAAGGGGAGCCAGCTGAGGGAGGGGGTTGTCTCAGGGTAAGTGAGCAGATTGTGAACAGCTTCTCTGATTGGCAGATGACGAAGGAACAGGGTGGTGTCCCAGGGGTTAACTTTATCACTTCTTAGGCTTCAGAAAGCCTGGGGCTCCCTGCTCATGATCAGTAAGTAGTTAACATATCCCGTTTGGTAGGAGGTTTGCACATCCTAAACAACTCAGAAAATCTGCATCAAATACTATTTTCTAGGTTCTTCAGAGAGGAGCTAACCAGAGAAGAGAATGTGGGGGAACGGCTTGTCCCAGGAAGGCCCTGAAGGGTCCTGCTCAGTTACAATAAGAGGGGTTCCCTAGAGACGAAATCAAAGTCCAGAAGAGATAGGGCCACAAGGCAGTCCAGAGAGGGTCTCTGACTCTCTTGGGCTCAATTCTTTTTTTTCAGTAGAAGTTTTCTAAAGAGAAGAAGACGATGATAATTAACATTATGCAAAACATTTTACTATTGAAGTATTTCTTTCAGTGTTTAAAGTATTAAAAGGAGGAAAGTATCATGTTGTTAAAGAGAAAATCAAACCATGTGCTTTGATTTCAAGAATTTTAAAGAAATATTTGTCATTGGATCATATTCTTTTATTATATAAATTTATTTATTTTTTAATTTAGGGATAATTGCTTTACAGAATTTTGTTGTTTTCTGTTAAACCTCAACATGAATCAGCCATCGGCATACATATGTCCCCTCCCTGTTGAACCTCCCTCCCATATCCCTATCCATCCCACCCCTCTAGGTTGATACAGAGCCCCTGTTTGAGTTTCCTGAGCCATACAGCAAATTCCCACTGGCTGTCTATTTTACATATGGCAATGTACGTTTGCACATTACTCTCTCCATACATCTCAGCCTCTTCTCCCCTCTCCCTGTGTCCATAAGTCTTTTCTTTATGTCTGTTTCTCCATTGCTGCTGCTGCTGAGTCACTTCAGTCGTGTCCAACTCTGCGACCCCATAGACAGCAGCCTACCAGGCTCTTCCGTCCATGGGATTTTCCAGGCAAGAGTACAGGAGTGGGGTGCCATTGCCTTCTCCATTGCTGCCCTGCAAATAAATTCTTTGGTACCATCTTTCTAGATTCCGTATATATGTGTTAGTATACAATATTTATCTTTTTTCTTTCTGACTTACTTCACTCTGTATAATAAACTCTAGGTTCATATACCTCATTAGAACTGACTCAAATGTGTTCCCTTTTATGGCTGAGTAATATTCCATTGTGTATTTGTACCATACCTTCTTTATCCATTCATCTGTCAGTGAACATCGAGGTGGCTTCCATGTTCTAGGTATTGCAAATAGTGCTTCAGTGAACACTGGGGTACATGTGTCTTTTTCAGTTTTGGTTTCCTCAGGGTATATGCCTATGAGTGGGATTGCTGGGTCATATGGTGGTTTATTCCTAGTTTTTTAAGGAGTCTCCACACCATTTTCCACTGTGGCTGTATCAGTTTACATTCCCACCAACAGTGCAAGAGGGCTCCCTTTTCTCCACACCCTCTCCAGCATTTCTTGTTTGCAGACTTTTTGATGATGGCCATTCTGCCCAGTGTGAGGTCATATCTCATTGTAGTTTTGATTTGCATTTCTCTGACAGTGAGCAATATTGAGCATCTTTTCACGTGTTTGTTAACCATCTGTATATCTTCTTTGGAGAAATGTCTGTTTAGGTCTTTTTCCCCTCTTTTTGATTGGGTTATTTCTTTTTCTGGTATTGAGTTGTATGAGCTGCTTGTATATTTTGGAAATTAATTCTTTCAGTTGTTTCATTTGCTATTATTGTTTCTCATTCTGAGGGTTGTCTTTTCATTTTGCTTATAGTTTCTTTTGCTGTGCAAAAGCTTTTAAGTTTAATCAGGTCCCACTTGTTTACTTTTGTTTTTATTTCCATTACTGTAGGAGGTGGGTCATAGAGGATCTTGCTTTGATTTATGTCATCGAGTGTCCTGCTATGTTTTCCTCTAAGAGTTTTATAGTTTCTGGTATTACATTTAAGTCTTTAGTCCATTTTGAGTTTATCTTTGTGTGTGGTGTTAGGAAGTGTTCTAATTTCATCCTTTTACATGTAGCTGTCCAGTTTTCCCAATCAATACCCAGAAATCACTTGCATTCGTATATACTAACCATGAAAAATCAGAAAGAGAAATTAAGGAGTCAATCTCATTCACCATTGCAACAAAAAGAATAAAATAGCTAGGAATAAACCTACCTAAGGAGACTGAAGCGACTTAGCTAAGGAGACGAAAGAACTGTATACAGAAAATTATAAGACACTGATGAAAAAATCAAAGACGACATAAACAGATGGAGAAATATTCCATGTTCCTGGGTAGGAAGACTAAGTATTGTGGATCAGATTCTGACACCAAGGTACTTACTAGGCCTGGGTTAATCTCCTGAGTGTCCCAGGCCAGGAGTCAAAACTCCCAGTGTCAGGCTCTGCCTCCTGTTTCTTTGAGAACTTAAACAGGCCCCTGGGCAAAAACACCTTCAGATGTTAACAGAGGCCTTTTAAACTCCCTAATAGGAAGGAACTATACAATGACATTGTAATTGCACCTTTGTTCTTCACAGTGCCTTGCCAGTTAAAATCATTTTGCCTTGGAAGAGAAACAGAAAAACAAGTTCGAAAGTATTCTAGACCATTTCAATTTTTATATGTGAACTCAAGATTCCTATCCAGTCTCTAGAATGTTTGTGACAAGATGCTAATGATGATTTCTCAATCTTATTATGGTGATGTTTCTTCCCCTTACCCTGATCTTAGTAAGAGGCACGTGTGTGTGTGTGTGTGTGTGTGTGTGTGTGTGTGTGTGTGTGCTCAGCTGCTCAGTGGCTCTTTACGACCCCCTGGGCTATAGCCTGCCAGGCTCCTTTGTTCATGGAATTTTCCAGACGTCTCATGTCTTCTGCATTGGCAGAGGAATTCTTTACCATTAGCACTACCTGGAATCCTTAGTAAGGGGTACCACCTTCTGTCAGATTTTTTCCAAGCCAAGACCAAAAGTTACCCAGAACCTCCCCTTGTAGACATGCCTTCTCATGATTTCTTCCCCAACTCCTCTCTCCTCCCACTATGGGTATCATCACCAGAGTCTGGCCACCTCTCTCCCACAGGTGACAACACCCTGGCTTCGGTCCACACTAGCCAGAGGGGCTCTGTCTAGGACATAAATCTTCTATCAGTATCTTCCCTGAATCAGTCATACAAGGATTGCCTGTAGTGTAGAGGAGATCATTAAAAAAAGCTTCCGTCTAGCTATCAAAGCCTGTGGCTTCTGCATTGCAGGTGGATTCTTTACTGCTAAATCCAGTAAAGATTCACCAGGAAAGCCCATTAGGATATGAACACCTTCCTAATTCTTGCATTTTTATAACTATCTTTACCCTACTCTTCTAGGTGCCTGAATTACTAGAGCTGTTTATACTGCTCTGTTCTACAGTTATATCCTGCTTATAATTCAAACCCAACTCAGTAACCTTTTCCTTCCAAAACTTTCCTTGGCCCCAAGGGGAGTGAGATGACTCTTCTTTGGACTCTTCAGTAGCCAGCAGCCTCCTCTGGCCAAAAACCTGCCACAATGACCCTAACTTCTTAGTCTGAGTTATTTGCACATCCATTATAACACTAGGCATCTTTAGGGTATCCTCCAACAAGTAGTTGTCAGTTCTTCATAATTTATGAATTACTCCATGCATAAACCTACCATCCTTTTATTTCCAATTTCTTTCCTATTAGCTTTCATTATTTCCTGGCCTATTGCTTGATTTTTCTTACTGGCTTCTCTGAACATTATTTTAGAGCCAGATTAGATAAGATCCTTTATCAATCTGTAGCAACTACTAGCATTTTCTTTTGACTAATGATAATAGTGGTAGATACTTTGAAAGTTAGTTCTTAAAGGATAACTTTGAAAATGATTTGGTGACTGGTATATTTGGCAGTGGAATCATAACTGGAAATTGAATGAATGAATTTGGCTTGATGAACTTTGGGCATTAAAAAAATGACTTACAGTATTATCTGATTCCAAACATTATCTTTGGCACCAGAACTCTGTTATTAAAGAAATGGTTTACATTATCCTGTCTGCCTTAAAATCTAAGTGTTCTTCTGGAAGATGAGTAAACAACTTCAGAACACTTCCAGGAGTACACTTCATCCTTTTTTCTGTTATCCTAGAGTGCCACCATAGATGATTTAGAAATTTCAAAAAAATGAATTTGTTTCCTTCACTGTTGTCATAAAGTAGAGAGTTGTATGAATTGGTAGGATAAGCGAGGAGTTTTCTCAGAAATTCTGCAGTCATCATTTCCGTGTGCTATTTGCCAACAGACCAATAGGAAAAAAGGGCCACTCCTGTCATTAAAAGGTACATGGAGTTGGTTGCTTGCTCTGTGGTCTTAGGACTTGAAGCTGTAAATGCACCGCTCAGCTGGATCTTTCCTGCTCACCCAAAGAAAGATGCTCGATTATCAGAAGAGAGTCCAGACGTCAATTTAGCGTTTACATCACCTTATTGTGGAGAGTAGGTGTATAAACACATTTTAAAACAGGTTTTCTGATATTATCTAATTAAATCCTTGTGTGCATGCATGACAAGTCACTTCAGTCATGGCCAACTCTCTGTGACCCCATGGACTATAGCCCACCAGGCTCCTCTGCCCATGGGATTCTCCAGGCAAGAATACTGGAGTCGGTTGCCATGCCTCCTCCAGGGGATCTTCCCGACCCAGGGATCAAACCTGTGTCTCCAGCAGCTCCTGCATTGCAGGAAGATTCTTTATGGCTGAGTCACTGGGGAAGTCCAGCTAAATTCTTAGGTGCCCTTTAAGCCTCAGAATTGCCATTTGGGGTCTATATATGCTTTAATATATAACCCAAATTAATTGCATTGTTAATGAATAAGGAAACTAGCTAGTTTTGTTCTAGTTGTGTTTACTGAAAGTTCGTTGAGATATCAAATGATTCCAGTTCTAGCTTCAATGTATTGTCTATTCAGGGAGCTCTCTTTCATTCCTTGCAAGATATGGTAAAAGCCAATAAAGCTCTGAATCTATCATTCCCAAACAAAACTAAATGCAACCCTTTACAAGAAAACACTTCCATTTTCTTATTATATTATGTTCTATCCTCATTTCTCCTGGTTACTGCATTTATTTTATGACTCTTTAGTTAATTGCACATCTTTCTCTGCTGACTTTGCTTGTATTCTGTATTGTTCAATAGAGGCAGTCCTTGGGTACTGCTTTTAGTCCCTTAGTAACTCAAATTTCTTTTAATCCACACTGCAATGAGCTCTTATTTCCTTTGCTGTAAAATATAAGGCCATCTGTTGAGTCTGAGCTGTTATTATTTTTATCATCACTGTGACTAGACTGGACTCCATTCATGCTATCTTGATGAATCTAGCCTGTCAGCCCTCAGAACAAAAGACTTTCTGTTTTAGCTCTCCTATCTTATTTCACAGCAATTGATCATTTTCTCTCTCAAATTCTTACAGTTTGTGAGTTCTTTATGTGAAGACTCCCCCTTGCCTGCCCCTCCATCTTGCCCATGTGTAGACCAAAGGCAAGTTAAGTGTTCTGCTCAAACTATTTTCCACAGGTGTTCACCTCAGCACAGTCATATCCACAGCCATCACTCAAATCCATGTTACCAACGTCTCTTACCTAAACACCATAGTATCTTCTGTGCTGGAGTTACCACTCTACAGACATACTCTTCACGCAGTTGCTAGAATGTCTTCTTGTTTTATTAATACTTTTCACTGAAGTCTTTTTTTGTCTGTGCTTGCTGACATTTCCAGGTTGGCTTCCCCAGTGCCCAGTCTGGGATGGATGAGACAAAAAGAAAACCCAGGGAACTCCCTGCTGTGTCATTCTTCAGGCCCAAGGTCCCAAGCCTGTCTTTTCTCCTGCATTCAGTCTTCTTATGTTTGTTTATACATAATGTCCGGGATTTTAAGCTGTACTTAGCAGGAGGAATAGGGAAAAGTACATCTTCTTCACCTGGTCCAGACATGAAAGTCCACAATATCATTTAAAAACATAAATCAGCTGGTGTCACTATCCCAAGTTTAAACCTTTCGAATAGTTCTTGGTATGTAGCACAAACAGATGCGAGTAACCTACAAGATCCAAGATGACATGTTCTTGGCCTGTCTCTTCCACAGTGACCTTGTAGCAGTTGGTTTTCTTTGTGTTCAGTTGGCTTTTTATTTTCTTGCAGAGACTTCTTTCTTGCTCATAACCTTATGACATGTCCTTTATCTCAACCATTTGTCATCAATACTACTCTCCTTGGCTCCATTTCAGCCTTCAGTTCAAACGCCTCTATCTAATATTATTATCTTCAGTTCAGTCACTCAGTCATGTCCTACTCTTTGTGACCCCATGGACTATAGCATGCGAGGCTTACTTCCCTTATATTTTTTTCAGGACTTAATATAAATCACTTTATTTTTTCCCAATCATTGCTTTCATTGTAGTCTGTGTGAATAGGATGACAGCATGGCCTTTGATCTTTCCAAGAAAGAAAGTGAGAGTGTTAGTTGCTCAGTCGTGTCCAACTCTTTGTGACCCCATGGACTATAGCCCACCAGGTTCCTCTGTCCATGGAATTCTCTAGGCAAGAATACTGGAGTGGGTTTCCATTCCCTTCTCCAGGGGATCTTCCTGACCCAGGGATCGAACCTGGGTCTCTTGGTTCCAAGCACCAAGAAAGTCCTTAAGTTATAGGTCAATATCACTGCAGATGGTGACTGCAGCCATGAAATTAAAAGACACTTACTCCTTGGAAGAAAAGTTATGACCAACCTAGATAGCATATTCAAAAGCAGAGACATTACTGTGCCGACTAAGGTCCGTCTAGTCAAGGCTGTGGTTTTTCCAGTGGTCATGTATGGATGTGAGAGTTGGACTGTGAAGAAGGCTGAGCGCCGAAGAATTGATGCTTTTGAACTGTGGTGTTGGAGAAGACTCTTGAGAGTCCCTTGGACTACAAGGAGATCTAACCAGTCCATTCTGAAGGAGATCAGCCCTGGGGTTTCTTTGGAAGGAATGATGCTGAAGCTAAAACTCCAGTACTTTGGCCACCTCATGCAAAGAGTTGACTCATTGGAAAAGACTCTAATGCTGGGAGGGATTAGGGGCAGGAGGAGAAGGGGACGACCAAGGATGAGATGGCTGGATGGCATCACTGACTCGATGGATGTGAGTCTGAGTGAAGTCCGGGAGTTGGTGATGGACAGGGAGGCCTGGCGTGCTGCAATTCATGGAGTCGCAAAGAGTCAGACATGACTGAGCGACTGAACTGAACTGAACTGAACTGAGCTTGCTTCCAGGTTTCAGTTTGGTTTATTTTTTATACACTGATTCATTTAATATTTGTTTTCATTTAGTCCTTAAGTTGTGTCCAACTGTTTTGGAACCCCTTGGACTGTAGCCCACCAGGTTCTTCTGTCCATGGGATTTCTCAGGCATGAATACTGGAGTGGGTTGCCATTTCCTTTTCCAGGGGATCTTTCTGACCCAGGGATCAAATCTGAGTGTGCCTATTAGGTTTCACACACTATTCTAGGTGTTGAGGAGACAGCTATAAGCAAAACTAAAGCCATAGCTCTTGTGGAATGCACATTCCAATGGAGGAAGATAAACAATAAATATGAAATAAATATATATTGTGTCGTGTAATGAGCACAGAAAGGAAAAACAGGATAAGGGAAGAGAAAGTGGTTGGAACATGCAGGGACCGGGGAGAAAAATAATTTACATTTACTCATCAGGAAAGGTCACTTTGTAATAAGGTGACATTTGAACAGAGACCTAAATGAAATTGAGGGTCAAGTCATACAGACATCTAGGGGAACAGAGGGAATAGTAAGGACAAGTGTTCTGAAACTGAAATGTATGTGTCACTATTGACAGGCAGTGGGATCCTGGTGTGGCTGGAGCTTAGGTGGGGAGGAGCAGTGCTCGGAGACTAGGTCAGAAGGGGAGCTCTCAGGGTAAGGTCACTGATGGAGGTCATTGACAGACAGACCATGACAAGCTGCCTGTGCTTTTTACACATGGCCAGCCCCGCCCCCCACCTTAATACTGGGGCTTCCCAGATGCCTCCATGGTAAAGAATCCTCCTGCCAATGCAGAAGACTCAGGAGACCCAGCTTCAGTCCCTAGGTCCAGAAGATCCCCTGGAGAAGGAAATGCCAACCCACTCCAGTATTCTTGCCTGGAGAATCCCATGGACAGAGGAGCCTGGCAGGCTACAGTCCATGGGGTTGCAAAGAGTCAGACAAGACTGGAATGACTGAGCATGCGTGCACGCTCCCTTAATGCTGGCTAAGGTGCTACCCACAGCAACATGGCAACCGTGCCGCCAGTAGGTGAACGTGAAGTCACTCAGTCGTGTCCGACTCTTTGCGACCCCGTGGACTGTAACCTACTAGGCTTCTCCGTCCATGGGATTCTCCAGGCAAAAATACTGGAGTGGATTGCCATTTCCTTCTCCAGGGGATCTTCCCAACCCAGGGATCGAACCTGGGTCTCCCGCATTGGAGGCAGACGCTTTAACCTCTGAGCCACTAGCTAAAGCCATCAGTAAAAGGAAGCTATATGCTGAGATTTAATTCAAAGCATCAGTTGATAGCTTTATGTGCTAGTAAGAATGCTGTTGATGCATACACACACCTATCAAGTCATATTTCCCTAGTTGACTCCACAAAAGCGGGGAGAATGAAGAGAAAGTAAAGATAATTAGGATGAATGTTTAAAAAGTAATTAGAAAGAGTTTTGAAAGGAAATGAAGTAATTGTTTCAAAGTTATTTAACATTCCAGACTCACAGTTGTTTAATTGCTTTTCTATATTTCAGTGTAACCAGCCTAAGCAACTGAATCGAATCCTGTGGATAAGTGAAAAACAATAGGAAATCAAAGTATTTTGGAAATACTGAATGAAAATTAAATGCATACAATCTCTTAGTTTTTAATTGAAACTTGAAAATGGCACTTAGTGCATATGTCTACAGTGTCATATTTCATCCTGTAGGTAACGGGGTGGGAACTCAGTGTCATACCTGATACTACAAAGAGTGTACACTGGTGTTCTGGACAGGCAATGTAAAAGGAAAGAAATGACCACTTACCTCTCTAATGTATCCATCAATTTCATCCATCCTTCCAGACTCACATAGCGGAGACCTTTAAGCTGATGTTAACTATCTCTGATTGAAATAAAAAATAAAGTTTTCATCCACACTTGTCCTGACTGAACTCCCTCCTGAATTCAGAAGTAAGGAGAGCCATTTTTTCAAAGTCTTAAGTAAACATGGTTACTTAAGTGAACATTTTCAGAGCTGTACTCTTTCCTTTTTCTCCTTTACTATTCATTTCTTTCCTAATAGCCTGGGATTAATGTTCTGCCTTCTTTGTAATTACATGTGCCAAATCACAAAGTAGGTATGGAAAAATGCAAATTATACAGTGCTTGAAAATGTTATGTCCCATTTTGCAATTATTATAATCATGTACTAGACCATGCTCACCATAATAAACCGCTAGAGGTTCTTTCATTTCACTCTGCTCTTTTTCACTCATAACCCTTCACAGAGATGGCTCCCTTTCTTAAGAACATCTTCCTTTCCCACCCAGATGTCACTTTGTGTGACTAACTCCCATTTATCTTTCTGAACTGAGATTTTAAGTGACTTTTTCCTGTAAACCGTCCCAAATCATCCCTTCTTGGTAGATAATTCTTTGCACGTTAGCTCTCTGGATACCTATATTATAGAATCTAACACACTGTGACAATTTTTGTTTTAGATACCTCTTCTTTAGGAGACAACAAACCTCTCAAGAGCAAGATTATGTCTTATTTTTTTCTTACATCCACAATATATAACACAAGACCAGGAATATGGCTAGGCACTCTAAATACTTGTTGAATGACTGAACAAGCACAATCCCAAAACAAACATATTATTTAAGTGTGATCGTGAAAAACATAGTAAATTCTAAGGTCATTCCTCAGAGTTATAAGGAATTCTATTGCTTAGAATAGAATGCCTTTTAAAGGCACTGTACTGTGGTCATAATTGAAGTAAGCTCACTATATATTTTACTCAATTAGTTTGATGTTCATTGAGATGCCTCTTGATTCCATTGAGTATCCTGAATGTTCAGTACATCTTATTTTTCCATCATAGTCATTGAAAATCTACAATTTAAAATTTGAATAATATTTCTTGAGGGTATATTTTTTCACTAAAAAGTGTCAATGAACTAAAACAATATAAAACATTTGATGTCCTAAATTAAGTTATATATTTTCATTTCTTATCTTTTTGAATTCAACATTAATTATAATCTGTACAATACATTTGATGATGTTGTGTCACTTGGTAACGAAGAGAGGATCTTTACCAGAAAGAAGAAAAAAATGTTTTTTCTTTTCTTCAAGATGTAACAGTAGTTTTGTAAACACATACTACAGCAAACATGATTAAGGCAATAATAGATTTTAGCATCACTTTCAAAGATGAAATAGGTTTTCCTGAAAATGCTCCCTTTCTGACATCCTTAAAAAGAAGTTGAGATGAAATTTGAAATAATATCATTGGAACCCTTAAAAACTTTACCAAAGCACTCCATTGTAAAACAACTGCCCCCTAGGGATATATTTGCGTGTATTTTAAAACACATACAGTAGTAAAAGATTATACTCTTCAGAATTTCTAAGTACTGCCAAATGAACTTATTTTCTCTTCTAAATTATATACTTGATATTCGGTGGCTTCCCAACATTATCGTTGAGTCAACCAGAGTAATAATGGCTTTCTTACAGTGCTATTGAAATCTCAAAATGCTTTGATTTCTTCAAAAATCAATGATTCAACTGTATAGGAAATAATCCACTCTTAATGGACTTCATAATTGATAGAAAAATACTAAAATTTGCTGTACATGCTAATTATGTTAGAAGAAATGTTATCAGTGAGTGCTTATAGTAAAATACAGAGTTACAATCTTCCTTACATTTGCAAATTTTTGTGTACTGCTGCTGCTGCTAACTCGCTTCATTCGTGTCCAACTCTGTGCAACCCCATGGACAGCAGCCCACCAGGCTCCTCTGTCCACAGAATTCTGCAGGCGAGAGTACTGGAGTGGGTTGCCATTTCCTTCTCCATTTGTGTACAGTGGTTTGGATTTCAGAAAAAGTTTCACATTTTCAAATACTTTTACCTACCCATATTTGTGCAGAGGGCTTCTCTGATATCTCAGTGGTAAAGAAGCCACTTTTCATTGCAGGAGACACAGGAGATGCAAGTTCGATCCCTGGGTTGGGAAGATCCCCTGGAGAAGGAAATGGCAACCCAATGCAGTATTCTTACCTGGGAAATCCCAGGGACAGAGGAGCCTGGCAGGCTACAGTCCCAGTCAGACACGACTTAGTGACTAAACAACAGCAACAACTTGTGCAGAGGAAAACTGAGAATGCTATATCCCAAGAACTATTCAATTATAGCAGATGAGATTAAAAATTAAATTACTGCATGTACTTTGTGTCTCAAATCATTGTTATTTGTATTATAATATGTTAATACCACCTTTTTTCCACGTGCTGGAACTTATGGTAAAACTTCTGGTAAAGACATATGGCTTTATTTATGGTGTTTTCTGTAAAACTGGTTTGGAGCTGTTGCTTCACTACTAGAGGACATTCATTTATTCAATAGTTCTTAAGATATAAACTATCACAAATCAGTTTTGCTAAAAGCTTCTTTTAAAGGAAGAAACACACACACAACCTACATGCCTCTAACTAAATAAAAAAAAAGAGTAAACCATGTAGTTCTCCATATTTATTACTGTCTGCTGAATTTGCCTAATTTCACCAAAGTTTGGAGACACTAAGCTGTATTTAGAAAAGAAAAAAAATACTTCCCCTATTTTTCAAATAATAATTGTAGATCTTTAGGAACCCTAAACTAGCCAGAGGTTGGTGTTATCATTTCATCTCATTCTGTTCTTGGCCGGTCTCACACTCCTGTTCAGTCGACTCAGTCCTGTCTGACTCTTTGCGACTATGCACTGTAGACTGCCAGTCTCCTCTGTCCATGGGATTCTCCAGGTAAGAATACTGTAATGGGTTGCCTTGACCTCCTCCAGGGGATCTTCCTGACCCAGGGATCGAATCCTCGTCTCCTGTGTCTAATGCATCGCAGGCAGATTCTGTACCGCTGAGCCACCGGAGGTGCCCTCTATCAGTCAGAAATTAATAATAGACATATTGTGTCCCCATAAGTGGTATCGTCCTCCTTTTCTTCCTTCACTATTGCATTCTACTGCTCTTCACCTTTAAGGATCAGTGTAGAATGGACTGAATGAGCTGGATAATGAGGAAAAGGAGTTCCTTCTTGAGAGTAACAGAGCCTCTTACCTGATGATGGTTTAAAACAGTGAATCTCCAGCTGTAGCCCCCAAGAACCAGCATCAAGATCACCAGGGGCTTGTAGATTACAAATGGCTAACTCTGGGAGTGGGGCTCAGAAAATTGGTGTTTTAACAAGCCTCCAGATGCTGGTGAAGCACGCTGAAGTTCAAGGACCAATGATTTAGGGAATAATTACTATGACAATGAGTCACGAGAGAGTGCACAGCAAATTCTAGCCTGTCCCCAAATTTATCAGTTAAATGAAAAAAACTGGCTGTCACAACATACTGTACCCTTGGAAATATTATAAATTAAGAATATTTACCCCAGACTATTTGACCACCTGATGCAAAGCACTGACTCATTGGAAAAGACTCTGATGCTGGGAAAGATTGAAGGCAGGAGGAGAAGGGGCTGACAGAGGATGAGATGGCTGGATGGCATCACTGACTCAATGGACATGAGTTTGAGCAAGCTCTGGAAGTTGGTGATGGACAGGGAGGCCTGGTATGCTGCAGCCCATGGGGTCACAAAGAGTAGGACATGACTGAGGGACTGAACTGAACTGACCCCAAACAATAATGATTATGACTGTGACCAGTCAATCCTAAAGGAAATCCACCCTGAGTATTCATCGGAAAGATTGATTGATGCTGAAGCTGAAGCTTATATAGCTCGGACACAACTGAGTGGCTGAACAACAATACAGTTATAACTATGGGGCATTTATCTCAGGAGGTGTAATATGAAGTCTGAGAAAGCCAAAGACCAAGGAATTATACTGGATTGAATAGTATCCCCCCAGTCATGTCTACCTGGAACCTCAGGATGTGACCTTATTTGGAAACAAGGTCTTTGCAGATGTAATAGTTAAGATGAGGTTCAACTGGATAAAGGTGGGCCTGGCATTCTAGGGAAGTCAGGAGAGAGGCACCCAGGGAAGGAGGCGGCAGACATTGTCATCACACTGCCACAAGCCAAGGAACATCAAGGCTTGCAAACACCTTTGCTAGGTAAGAGTGATGGACAGTTTCTTCCTAGAGCCTCCACAAGGAGCCAACCTTGCTCACACCTTGATTTTGGATATTACACCTCCTGAACTATGATGAGATGAAAGTTTGCAGTTTTTCAGCAAACTAGTTTCTTGCCAAAATCATCATGACAGCCCTGGGAAGCTAACACAGAGAACTGCGTAAGGTTTACATCTTATGCGATGCTCTTTGACTTACTCTTGGCCCATAAAGACCTTCTCATGAGAATATGTTCTGTTAGAAGCCTGCCCTGCCACCTCTGTCCCCACTTCTTGGTTCCAGCCCCCTCCTCTGCACACCTCCCCACCCTTTAAAAGGATCTTTGAAATATCTAGCTTTAGCTGTGAAAGTCATATTCTTACTTATTGTTGGAGGGGAAAAAAAAACTCTCCTAGAAAATATAAAATATAAAACCCTTTTCATTGTGAAGAAATAAAGCATTTATGTATTTTTAGTTAGAACTTATGCCTATTATCTTCCATCCATCTGTCTTTCAGTAATGTTTTAGATTGATGTAGATTATGTTTTTAAGCTGCTTTATGCTCAGTTGTTCACATACATAGGAAGCCTTTTAATTGGGCCATTTTATATGCAAATAACTCTAATACTATTAAGTGTATCTGTAGCTCCTTCTGTTGCAGTTTCAGTTCTGTCATAAATGCATTGACCCTCCACAAACAGGGTTAATTAGTGTGTGAGTGTGTGTGTGTGGTGGCTGCCAGCTGTAGATCTAAGTTAAAGAATAGAGATTTACCAGGCAAAGCTCTTTGCGTCTTAAAAACAAAACACATGTAACTATCGATGATATGTTTAGGGAGCTGGCTTAAGGATATGGGTTTGTATTCACTGCATCTTCTATGAATAGCCCTGTGCTCTCCTTTGCTATGTTTTGTTTTTCTCAAATGATGTGGTAAAAACCTCTATATTTTAATATGCAAATATGTATTTTAAAGTCACACAATTGAAAGAAACATTTAATAAGACAACTTTGATAAGACAATTTAAATGACTTGAAAGGTCTTTTTAAAAAATTTGTTAAATTTATGTTTTTAACAGTTGCTTCTTTTTTGTTGTCGCTCAGTAACACAACATTCCTGTTAAACTTAATATGGAAAAAAGCACAGAATATTTAATAGTGTGATTTGATTTTTCCTGTGCTTTTTTCCATTTTTCATTTCTACAGCTCTCATTTCTAAACCTGCAAGTATTTCGTTTCCCCTAAACCTTTGAACATTCTTAGGCAGTTTGTCAACACTGTTTTCTATTATTCCTCATTTATTTTTTTCCTCAATTACTTTTGAGCCAGCACAGAGATCTCAACGATATTTTTGAGACAGTCAACAGAAGATTGATTCTGCACTTTAATCCAACAACAATAGGGCAGTTTGAATTCCATGCTATAGAGCTGGAATTTGCTTTTAAAAATCAGTATAGATGATAAATATTTTGTGTAAGGGTATGATGTAAGACAGAGAAGGTAATGGTAACCTATTCCAGTACTCTTGCCTGGAAAATCCCATGGATGGAGGAGCCTGATAGGCTGCAGTCCATGGGGTCGCTAAGGGTCGGAGATGACTGAGCGACTTCACTTTCACTTTTCACTTTCATGCATTGGAGAAGGAAATGGCAACCCACTCCAGTGTTCTTGCCTGGAAAATCCCAGGGATGGTGGAGCCTGGTGGGCTCCCATCTATGGGGTCACACAGAGTCCGACACACCTGAAGCGACTTAGCAGCAGCAGCAGCACGGCGTAAGAAGTGTTATGCTAGATCTGAAGATATGAAGCAAGATTACTTGAGGAAGATTTGTCTTTATTATATGTATATTTATGATATTTCTATACTAACCATTGAAACAAACAAGCAAAAACCCTCTTATTTCATTCTTTTAAGTATGCCTATTATGTGCCTAGTATTAGAGATAGAGAAGAAATTCAGAGTCCTGCCTTGGAGGAAGAGTAGTCTATCAGGGAAAAGGGACAAGAAACACACAACTAAGAACCAGCTTAAATACAGAATTGGGGCACTTTGAATGGGAGAAATTCAGAACGGGTACCCTGTTAGTTTCCCAGGGCTGCTATAACAAATCACACAAGCCTAGTTAGTAGCTTAAAACAGCAGAAATGTATTCTCTCATGGTTCTGGAGACTGGAAATCCAAAATTGAGGCCTCAACAGAGCCATATTTCCTAAAAACGATCTAGGGATCTTTCTTGCCTCTTCCAGCTTCAGTGGCTCCTTTACCTGTGGCCACATAGTTCCAGTTGGACTTGATCTTTCTAGAGCCTTCTCTGTGTGACTATCTTGTCCTTATGTTACTGCCAAAATATTGCCTTTCTCTGCCCATTGAAGCTGGATAAAAAAAATAACAGAGAAAGAGTTTGGAGAAAATAGAAAAGATGGCTTTAATCTTCAGCCAGCCAAGGGGAGAACACAGTGCCTTAAGAATTGTGCTCCCTTCCCCAAGGGGAACTGAGAGACTTTGTATAGCCTGGGACTTAGAATAAATGATAAGGGTCAAAATAATAAAGATCCTTTATTAATAAAGCCTTCCCTGGTGGCTCAGTGGTAAAAGTCCGCCTGCCAGTGCAGGAGATGTGGGCTCCATCCCTGGGTCAGGAAGATCCCTAGAAAAGGAAATGGCAACCCACTCCAGTATTCTTACCTGGAAAATCCCATGGACAGAGGAGCCTGGCGGGCTATAGTCCATGGGGTAGCGAAGAGTCAGACAGGACTGAGTGACTAACACTTTCACTTCCTTATCCAGGATGATCTCCATTTCAATGTCATTAACTACAAAGACTCTTTCAAAATAACATTACATTCATGCATTCTGGATAACCATATCCTTTGGGGGTCACTTTTTGACCCACTGCAGCTAAACAGAAGGGGTGATACCTTCACTGAAGGGTTGCTTTGGGGAAAGAAGGGAGACACATGTGAGTTCTCTTTTGGGCATGGACAGTGTGAAGTCCCCAAGTCTTTGCCACTCATAGGACAATTCCTGGCACATAGAAAACACTCCATGAACATGGTATAATAATCCCACATGAAGTACACCCATAAAAATGTTCAGCAGGCAGGTGGACATACAAGTCAGGAGAAAGATCTGGGTTGGACAGAAGACTGGATTAGATTACCAAGGAAAGGTGTGTGAGAACAGAAAAGAGTAAAACAAGGACCAAGAGACAGTCCATCTTTGAGGAAGGAATTGCTGTAAAAACAAGAGGGAAAGCAGGAGGGAGGGTGGCATAAGAAAGGAAAAAAATCTTTAAGAAGGAAAAGGTGTCAGACGGTGGTTTCGTTCTTCAGCTGCTCAGTCGTGTCCGACTCTTTGCAACCCCAGGGACTGCAGCACGCCAGGCTCCCCTGGTCTTCACTGTCTCCTCGAGTTGGCTTATACTCTTGTCCATTGGGACTCCCTGATAGCTCGGTTGGTAAAGAATCTGCCTGCAATGCAGGAGACCCCGGTTCAATTCCTGGGTCAGGAGGATCCGCTGGAGAAGGGATAGACTACCCACTCTAGTATTCTTGGGCTTCCCTTGTGGCTCAGCTGGTAAAGAATCTGCCTGCAATGTGGGAGACCTGGGTTTGATCCCTGGGCTGGGAAGACGCCCTGGAGAAGGGAAAGGCTACCCATTCTAGCATTCTGGCCTGAAGAATTCCATGGACTGTTTAGTACATGGGATCGCAAAGAGGCGGACACGGCTGAGTGACTTTCGCTTTCCTTTTCATTTTCGTGTCCATTGAGTCAGTGATGGCATCCAACCATCTCATCCTCTGTTGTCCCCTTCTCCTCCTGCCCTCAATCTTTCCCAGTATCAGGGTCTTTTCCAATGAGTCGCCTCTTTGCATCAGGTAGTTAGGTGGAGCTGATTTGGGGATAGGTTTGGGGATTTTGTTTCTGTAAGCAATTTCCGCAATTACGTTTCAGTGGATTAAAAAGGTAGAAAGTTTGACAAACATTAAAAAGTTTGTTTTTTTTTTCCAAACAACAAAACTAAACCAATATATAGACTTCCCTCCATAACCCCCAGTGTCCATGTTTCAAAGAAACGTGAAGATACAAGTCCGTGACCTCTTTCCTTTGATCCCAGAGAGAGACTGGGCAAGTTCTGTATTGTTAGAGCTGTCGTGCTGCCTTCCACTCTTAACTTCTCTGCTGTCACGGGGCATCTAATCACATTCACGGTGGGAGAATGCAGTTCCCAAACTGCGATTCTGACTCTGATCCTCCATGGAAAAGAATGTTCTTCAGGCATCCCACTGAATCTACTATAAAACATCAGTCAGGCATAAGTAACATGGATTCAGAGACCTTCCTGTTGAATAGTGAAATATATTAAGAAGAAAAGGATGCTTCAATTTCATACACTAGAGATTCATTACCATGTTATACTTTGATGACACGTCAGTTTCTTTCATTTAGAATGACAGTTACTGTTAAAGAGTTTGTTTTTGTTTGTTTTAGGTTTGAACTGAAATATCCTAGTGGCTATAATCTGGTCTGTCTGTTATGGAGAACACTGAACAAATTTTTCCATCGCCTGTGGTCAGTACACCTCAGATTTGGCCTTTTAAATTCCATATCAAGGAACAGTTGAACATTGCAGTTTCTTTTTTTTTTTTTTTAATTTTTGCAGTGTTGTGTTGGTTTCTGCTGTAGGACAAGGGAAATCAGCCAGTTATACAGATAACCCTCCCTCTTGAGCCTCCCTCCTGCCCTTCCTCCCCTCCCACCCCTCTGGGTGATCAGAGCACCACTGGGCTCCCTGTGTTATACAGCAACTTCTCACCAATTTCCTTTTGTAATTTATATCCCCCCCGCAACATTCTTGCAGTAATAACAATAGTAATTATGTTCTAGTTCATTTGTGTCAACTAATTTTTTTTTTTAATTAAGGAGAGTACATTTGGACAATTGGGATGTTGTTATTTTAAATGGTAACAATCACTGGCTAGTTTTGAATCATTTTCTCTGCTTTATGAACTGAGATTATCACAAGTGTGTTCGTTTCAAAAACTAAAAATCGATTTGCCATTACTTACCTTAACAAGTGACAAGACTGAGCGCATGCGTGCACACACACACCCACAAATAGACACACACACGCACATGCACACACACACACCTTAACAAGCGAAGCTTCAAAAATCAGGCCAAATCAAAGAACTTACTTAAAATGAAATCTTTTACCTTTACATATTTCTTTAGATTGAAAATTTAAGAATTTGTATATGCTCTTTAACACATCTTCAAGGGATGCGTTCCTTAAAAATAAATTGTTTAAAATTTTGTTTATTAGAGATTTTGTTGGACTTTATAAACCAGGCTCAGAAAATATATAGGTCAAAATGAAATTGTTAAGTTGGCACATGTACAAAGCCTGATTTTGCTCATTTGTTATGTCATTTTATAATAACTGATATAATTAAAACTCAAACTTGGGACATACACCTGCAAGTCCATAGACAGATGTAGCCTTTGTCTTAGGGTTGAATCACACGATGGTACAGATCTTTTATTATTCTACCTACTGTTTTGATAAGAAGTTCAATTAAGACATGATTTTTTAAACTAGTCAGGTCTATTTAATCCAGCAATTAAGAAAATAATTTGAAGTATAGTTGATTTACAATATTATATTAGTTTTAAGTATAGAGCATAGTGATTCAATATTTTTCCAGTTTATACTCAAGTATGGAGAAGAGCATGGCAACCCACTCCAGTATTCTTGCCTGGAGAATCCCATGGACAGAGGAGCCTGATGGGCTATATAGTCCATGGGGTAGCAAAGAGTCGGACACAACTGAAGCAACTTAGCACGTGCACACACATATGCCATTTAGCGTGTTGGAGAAGCCTCTTGAGAGTCCTTTGGACTGCAAAGAGATCAAACTAATCAATCCTAAAGGGAATCAATCCTGAATATTCACTGGAAGGACTGGTGCTGAAGCTGAAGCTCCAATACTTTGGCCACCTGATGCAAAAAGCTGGCTCATTAGAAAAGACCCTGATGTGGGGAAAGATTGAGGGCAGGAGGGGCAGGGGATGACAGAGGACGAGATGGTTGGTTGGCATCACTGACTCAACAGAAATGAGTTTGAGCAAGCTCCGGGAGATAGTGAAGGACAGAGAAGCCTGGCATCCCGCAGTTCATGGAGTTGCAGGGAGTCAGACACGACTCAGTGACTGAACAACAACTCCATTAAAAGTTATTATAAGATAAAGACTGTAATTCTCAATACTATACATGGTATCCTTGTTTCTTACCTGTTTTATACATAATAGTTTGTATCTCTTAAATCTTATACGCCTAATGTGCTCCTCCCCCTTCCCTCTCCCTGCTGGTTACCACTAGTTTGTTTTCTATAAGTCTGGTTCTGTTTTGCTATTTAACTTCATTTGTAGTATTTTTTTATATTTCACATACAAGTGATATTACAGCACTTGTTCTCTCTCTGACTTGCTTCACTAAGCATATGTTAAAGGTCCATCCACATTGCCACAAATGGCAGAATTTCATTCTTTTTCATGGCTGAGTAGTCTTCCTGTGTGATGAAGTAAAGAATATATATATATATACACACACACCACAGCTTCTTTATCCACAGTGATTTTTAAATAGATGCCGTAGACTGCTATAACTATCCAGGTTGCTTACTGGTTTATAACATTATATAAATTTTATATATTTTGACTGCTGTATACACTACAGTGTATTTACCACCAAGTTTAATTTCCATCCACAGTTAAAACATGATTCAAAGACTCTTTGACACAGCACAGAAAAATCCAGTGGCATGTTTTCCACTCTTTTAGCATTTATATTCACAAGTTACATATATGTATCTAATTAGAATTTAATAAGCCTTTCACCCAAGAGAGAATTCTGATCTCTGTAAAGCTTTTATTCTTGCCCTACTTATAATGTTATTATCAAATTCTTTATTCTTCAAGTTTATTTTTTTAAGATACAATTATATGTTATTTTCCTGCATGTTATAATTATGCAATTTTCTTTACATGAATATTGCTTTCTGGAAAAAGTGCTCTGAAATATTAGGGAAATAAAAACTATTGTTTTTATAGAAATAGGCATACCCTATATGAGCACTAAATTGGAAAAAGAGGCACATTCAACATGCCTCTGAGTCTTTGTTGTTCACACTAAATGAAGGGTAATTTTCTAAAAATAAGGCTGAGAAAAATGAAATATGGGATTTCATAGTTTATTAGAAGTCAAACATTTTTACTGCCAATGATTGAACATAATGTAGCCTAAAACCACACTCTCTACTGTGGGGTGTGCGTGTGTGTGTGCTCAGTGCTATGATTTAACAAGGCAATCTATCATTACAAATTTGAGAGAGACAGAGAATTCCACTGAAATTTTATCTTAGATGATGTTACTTTATGAGAACATTCACGGTTTTAGGTGAAGTGATCGTTTTAGTGCTTCTGTTTCTGGGCTTCTGTCACTGCCCCCAAATCTCCCACTTACCATTTCTTTACTTTATGTCCGGATTTCCTTTCTGCCTTTTCTTTTGTCCGTTTATTTTCCCTACTTCTTTCTTTAACCTTATTCCCTCATGCATAATCATAAAGGCTTCCATTGATCATTATTCCCTTTTCAAGTTTATCTCCAAAAGATCATTTGTTAAGTGATAAGTCAATACTCAAGGATGTTATAACTGTCAATCAAGCCTCTTCAATGGCCTGACAAAACTCCTGTTACTATTCCAAGTCTATATCCACTCCAGCCCAAAACTTAGACCTTTAACATTGATTCCAGCAATGAAAAGCCATAGGCAAAGTGCCCCCCTTCTAGTGGAATATCTGGCAGGATCTGAAGTCATTGGTTCTAGCTCACCAGAACATGCAGTCGTGTTCATGAATGTGCACACACACGTAGACACACATCTGTCTAACAGTGTGTGAGCACATGAAAGCTCAAGCACAGCTCAAGGGAAAGCAGAGAAGCTGCCGGTGTGAAAGAGCAGGCAGTTATGGACCTCAGCTCCAGACGGATGCTCGAGCAGGATCTAGAGTGAAAGAGTAACTTTAGGAAGGAAATAGAGAACTTTCCCTGTAAAACATAAGAGAGGGAGTTATCCAATAAAGATTAGAGGGTACCCTTAAGTAAAGAATCTGCCTGCCAGTGCAGGAGATGCTGGAAACATGGGTTTGATTGCTGGGTCAGGAAGATCCCCTGGGGTAAGGAATGGCAACCTACTCCAGTATTCTTGCCTGGAAAATCTCATGGACAGATGAGCCCAGAGGGCTACAGTCCATAGGTTCACAAAGAGTCAGACATGACTGAGCAACTGAGCATGCACACACAGCAGCCTTGAGTTAAATGGAAAGGGAGATGAAAGAAATCCTGTTGGATGGCATCTGTTTCCTGGTGAAACTGGAGTCTAGGGTAGGACTTCAGTCTTGAGAATAGCAGGAAAAGATTCACGTGATTTGAATGCATACCATATTATTCAGGATTCTGCAGAGAAACAGAATCAATATAGGATGTATTTGTGTTTATATGTGCATCTACAGAAAGAGATTTATCTTAAGGAATTAGCTCACATGATTACAGAGGCTGAAAAGTCCAAAATCTGGAGGGTAGGTTGAGTGGAGACTCAGGAAGAGCTGACGCTGTAGTTCAGACCCAAAGGCCACCTATTGTTCCAGGGAGGTGAGTCTTTGTTCTGTTAAGAACTTCAACTGATTGGATGAGGCCCATCACATTATGGAGGACAATTTGCTTTACTCAAAGGGTACCAATTTTAATGTAAATCTCATCCACAAAAATATCCTCACAAAAATATCAAAAACAGTGTTTGGCCAAATACAGTTAGTCCCATATATATAAATCTTCAAGTTGTCAACTTTCAAAAGTTTGAGTGTGTGTTCACATGTCTAATCACGTAAGTTCATTCACATTTACATGTCTGGCATACATTGTATATGCATGTATGCGCATCCTTTACAAGTGGCTGTGCTTTTGAGTACTTTATAGTACAGTACTGTATAGAATACAGTGATAAAATATCTTCTTTCCAAGACAAGAAAGTCTGGAAGCAAGCATAAAAGCAGTGGTGATATAGCTGATACTGCTGTACTTTTCAAAGTTCTATACTTTAAAAAAGTTAGATTATATCTGTAGATTAAAAATCTTTTCTTTATTTCTTGTGTTTGTTTTTTGTATTATTTGTGTGAAAGTATTATAAGCCTATTACCGCACAGTACTATATAGCTGATTGTGTCAGTTGGATACCTAGGCTATCTGTGTTAGGTTTATGGACAAATTGGACTTATAAATGTACTCTTGGAATGGAACTTGTTCCTATGTAAGGGACTTACTACATCTAGGCATCTTGGGCACTGAAGTTGATACCTGAAATTATTCTCACACACGTATTCCCTTAGCTACCTAACTCCACACTCCTGGTGAATTAGTTCTATCCTCTTTTCCTCAGAAACGCCTCCCTGAAAAAACAGAAGGATAAATGACTTACAAATGCATGCTGTGTATCTTTCCTATTCCTGATTAACTTTATTTTATTCCAATAACTTTTTTAAAAATATAGAGGTTTTCATTGCTATATGGGTGGAGAAATAATACTATCAATAGCAACTAAGGTTACGAGTCAAAAAATGCTAGTGTTAAGAATCAGACATCAGCAGTTTTTAAAGTCCTGCAGGTGGTCCCAGTGGTTGGGAATCCCTGTAGTGGGTACAGTTAAATAGGAAAGGATGTTAAGGAAGGTTGAAAACACTGGGTATCTTAATGGAAGGCAGGGCCTAACGGGAAGACCAGGAAGGAGGCTTTGAGTGAGCTCCAGAGGAAAAGGGAAGGACACCTACAGAGGACAGAAAAATGCTGGAAAGAAAGCTCTGGGATGTTTTGTAAGCACTCTGAGTATTTACCGTGTACCAGTCACCATGCTAATTGCTTCACATGCATTGCCCCTGGTCTTCATCATAGCCTTGCAAGTTATCCTGTGTTATGTTCTTTTTATAAATGAGTAAATTGAGATTTATATAGTTTAATTAAATTCTTCAATACCCTACATCAAGTGAACAGAACAGCAAAATTTATGCTGTTTACGGTTGTATGGTTACAAAGTTTATCTTCTCTCCAGCACTCCAGTGGTTCTCAACCCTGAGTGCACAGTAGAAGCACCCCAATTTATGTCACACTTAAGATCTGTTGTGGACTTCCCTGATAGCTCAGTTGGTAAAGAATCCGCCTGCAGTGCAGGAGACCCCAGTTCAATTCCTGGGTCGGGAAAATCTGCTGGAGAAGGAATAGGCTACCCACTCTAGTATTCTTGAGCTTCCCTTGTGGCTCGGCTGGTGAAAAAGCTGCCTGCAATGAGGAAGACCTGGGTTCAATCCCTGGGTTGGGAAGATCGCCTGGAGAAGGGAAAGGCTACCCACTCCAGTATTCTGGCCTAGCAAATCCCACGGACTGTATAATCCATGGGGTTGCAAAGAGTGGGACACGACTGAGAAACTTTCACTTCACTTCACTAAGATCTGTTGTATCTGGATCTCTGGGGAAGAGGCCCAGCCATCAGTGTTTTATTTTAAATCCCACTGGTGTTCCTAAAGTGTTGCCAGGGTTGAAAGCCACAACCACAACCACAAAGGACCCTCCGCCATTCTGCCAGCCCTCCTGCCGTAGGCTCCAGGTGCCGTCATCTAGTAAAAAACTTGACTCAGTTCATAAATAGCCTGCTCCGGGTTCAGATAAGGGAGCCTGAATGGTCCCACATTCCCAGGTAGTTTGAAGTGCTCTTTATAGGTAGCTGCTTTGATGTGATCGAGTCTCATCTCCCGTTGTTACTTTGAGTTAATAAATGGATTACGCCATGCCCCGGCTCTGACTCTCCATGGAGTCCTGCTCAGTGCTGCTCTGCCTTTGTGGGTTTTATAACACAGTCGGTGCTTTACACATCCTGCTTCATTCCAAAAATAGTTAGGTAATGCTGGGCCACACACGTACATGCCCCACAAATGAATCAGGGCGTGAGAGATGTCATGAAACAATTGTTAAGTTTAATATCAGATTTCCTCCTGTTAATTTTGAGGACCCAGAACTCACTTTCTTTGTATTATAAAAATAGGTAGCTACTGTCCATATGTGTGCTAAGGTGCATCAGTTGTGTCCAACTCTTTGAGACCCTATGGACTGTAGCCCGTCAGCCTCCTCTGTCCATGGAATTCTCCAGGCAAGAATATCAGGGTGGGTTGCCATGCCCCACTCCTGGACTGTAGCCCGCCAGGTACCTCTGTCCATGGGATTCTCCAGGTAAGAATAGTAGAGTGGGTTGCCATGGCCCTGCTCCAGGGGATCTTCCCAACTCAGGGATCAAACCCGCGTCTCTTATGTCTCCTGCATTGACAGGTAGGTTCTTTCCCACTAGCGCCACATGGACTCTGATAACATATCAAGATTCAGTGAGGTATCTTGACCCATGATACGTAGTGGGTTGGCCAAAAAGTTCATACAGATGTTTCCATATGATGTTATAGAAGAGCCTGAATGAACTGTTTGGTCAATCCAATATGTAAAAGATTGAATTAATCAATTTAGTCTCAATCTAAATAAGAGAGATTAAGGGGGTAAACAGTAAAAATAGATAATACAAAATAGTTCTCTACCCTGTGCACATTAGGAGGTAGAAGAACTTTTAAACCGATGATCCACTTTTAAATGATTACATGATCCATTTGGAGCCCAGTCACCATTATTTTAAAAGCTCCTTAGGTGAATTCAGATCTGCTATTTTTCGTCCCTTCGGCCTTCCACTGCTGTTAAAGATGGGTGTGACATGAGAATATTCTGATTCATATTCTTATTGTCAATGATGGGCAAGATAATGATAGTAGTCCCTCTGAATGAATTTTCTCTGTGCACAGATTCCTTGGAGGAGGGCATGGCAACGCAACCTGCTCCAATGTTCTTGCCTGGAGAACCCCATGGACAGAGGAGCCTGGTGGGCTACAGTCCATAGGGTCACAAAGAGTCAGACACGACTGAAGTGACTTAGCATGCGTGCACACAAACAACTCTTACAAGTGTTTCACATATAGTAACTCATTTAGTACTCATGAGAGTGATTTTATGAGAGCAATATTATTATCATCGTTTTGCAGATGACAAACAGGTGTGGCGAGATTAACTCAGTGCAAGACTTGGCAGAGGTGGGACATGAATCCAGAGTCTGGCTCCAGTTGCTATTGTTGTTCAGTTGCTACATTGTGTCCAGCTCTCTGTGACCCCATGGGCTGCAGTACGCCAGGCCCGCTCCAGTGCCCCACCCTTTTATAGTCTCCAGTGAGTTCATGAAATAAACTCAATGATGTTGCGTCAGCTCTCCCATCCGTCTCCCTTTCCCTCTTCTTGATTTTGCAGTGTCTCAACTAGGTTTAGGTTCACTGATCCTACTAGTGGTGATAAGGAACAAGGGATTCCTCCACCCTGCCACCTGACTTCCACACCCAGACTATATCCTTTGTGACAGAACAGCACCAAGTCTTCAAAATTCAAAGAGGTACTGGTAGGTGGTGAATCTGTTTTAAAAAAGAAAGCTTTTTCAGTTTCTCAATACAATGGAAAAAATTTAAGGCTTTGGAATCAGACAGAAGATCAAAGTTATGTACCTTTGTTTATTAATCTTAGTAATCCATATTGTTTAATCTGATACTCAGTTTCTTAATCCATTAAATGGACATAGTAATTCTTAAATTATAGGATTTTTAAAAATTAATTGGAATAAAGTGTGTAAAGGTCCTTGGACAGAGTAGGCACTAAATACAATACACATGAGTTGCCTCCCCTTCCACCCTGCTTCAATTTCACATTTACACTTAACTCTGCATCTAGGAATTTTGTTCAGCTTCTACATTTCTATTTTCCTTTCTTCATTTAACCTCTGTGTTTTAAAATGCTGTACGGGGCAGTCAAAAATTGCATATGGGAAAGGTCTGCCAAGTAAATTAGTGAGCTACCTACAAAACTTCCGGTCCCTAAAAAAATTAGGAACATCAATGGCTCTCAAAACCCTTTAAACACCACCCCTCTGCTACCAATCTATCCAAATACCTAAAACCCCTACCTTCAGGTCTCACCTAAGGAACTCTTGGAAGAGATCACCTTTATCTAAATAAAGAAGCTGTCACATTTTTTTGCTTACACATAGCTATGTGTTTGGAGAAGGCAATGGCACCCCACTCCAGTACTCTTGCCTGGAAAATCCCATGGATGGAGGAGCCTGGTGGGCTGCCATCTATGGGGTCGCACAGAGTCAGGCACGACTGAAGCGACTTAGCAGCAGCAGCAGCAGCTATGTGTTGGTACTTCCAAATGCCATTACCAATAGGGTGCAAAATGAGAGCAGGTGAAAGTCTGGAAAAAAGGAGCAGATTCCTTAAAACAACAACAACAACAACAAAGTGTGTTTCTTGAGCACACTTCAACTGTATTCTTAAACTATGGGGGAAGAAAAGGACTTGGTAAACACAAATAGCCTTTAAATTTTCAAAGGTGTCTAGTTGCTGCATTGTCCATGAAAAATTCCTGTTTCTTAATATTATAGTGATTTGGTTAATTAAATATAATACTTTTACTACTTTAGAGTACAATGAAATGGAAATCATTATTTTCTATAAGTATCTAGCTCTTCATGGGGGCATGGTTGATACTTCTATCTGCTATGGAATATTTTTTCTCTCTTTCTAAACTCTTTCTTCCCTCTAAAGTTAATTTCCTGTGAGGTTTGTTTCCTTTTCTTGATACAGTTCAGTCATTAGTTTCTTGTCAAGCTTTTGAACCTCGCTTTTAATCTTTACATTTTCTGATTCTAAAGATGCACAATTACTTTGAAGAGTTTTAGTATTATATGGAAGCTCTTTTATCTTCTCTGGCTCCTTTACTACATACTACATACTTGATTAATTTTTTCAAAAATTTGTAAGGAAGCATTTACTTGATGGCATACATGTGTTCAAAGCTTCCCATCCAAGTGGTCCCCAAATTCAGACCCTTTAATTTTATCCAGCTCCTAGTGACCATCATCCGTGTCATCTCCAAGGATAGCCAACGAATCTGCCTTCTTCAACAAGCACTCGGTCAGATTCTACACGTGATGATCCTTCTGATGTAGAGATTTTTCCAAACATTACTTTGCATTTCCTACCTTCTCCTTTTCTGTTTATTGAGATTACTTACTCTTTCCCTCCTTTACCTCTATATGAAATAGTTTTAAACTTTCCTAAAGATTGGAATTTTATTGAAATTTTTCTTCAGTACTATCTATTTTTATGTTTTACTCTTCTGAAATAAATTTTAAGGTCATTTTGGCCTAAGTCACTTGGGATTTAACTTTTATTGACTGTATTGTATCCTTCTTGTAACATTAATTGTTACCCCATCTTGGTCTGCATATTTGGTTTTCTCTCCCCCATTTTTCCTAGCAAATCTATTTTAACCTCAATAAAAGTAGAACCTATTTCATTTTAAAATATATGCTTCCATACTCAGCATTTCATATAAGTTTGTTTCAAGTCTGTCCTCCAACAAGAGGTTTCCAGTGTTTCATATTCTTACTATCATAAAATCTATCATAAATTTTAACCTTTTTTTCATCTAGGACAGAAAACATTCAGCCCCACTCTTTGTCCCTATTAGCTTTCAGCTATAAGAAATGCAAGGATACCTGCTCATACCATCATCTCAAAGGGGAAAAATCTCAGAGTCCTGGACCTGGCCTCATACCTGCAGGTGTAATGCTCACAACCTTTCACAGAGTCTCCAGGATAAGCCTATGGCAAGGCTGTATTGGGCTTCCCTCGTGGCTCAGTGGTAAAGAAAACTGAAGTGAAAGTCACTCAGTCATGTTCGACTCTTTGTGATCCCATGGACTATACAGTCCATGGAATTCTCTAGGCCAGAATACTGGAGTGGGTAGCCTTTCCCTTCTTCAGGGGATCTTCCCAACCCAGGGATGGAACCCAGGTCTCCTGCATTGCAGACAGATTCTTTACCAGCTGAGCCAAAAGGGAAGCCCAAGAACACTGAAGTGTGTAGCCTACCCCTTCTCCAGGGGATCTTCCCAACCCAGGAATCAAACCGGGGTCTCCTGCACTGCAGGTGGACTCTTTACCAACTGAGCTATCCGGGAAGCCCGGTGCTAAAGAACCCGCCTGCCAATGTAGGAGATGAGAGTTCGATTCCTGGGTTGGGAAGATCCCCTAGAGAAGGAAATGGCAACCTGCTCCAGTATTTTTGCCTGGAAAATCCCACAGACAGAGGAGACTGGCAGGCTATAGTCCACGGGGTCACAAAAGAGTTGGACTTAACTTATTGACTGAAACAACTACAAAGCTGTATGCCTGTTAGTGTGACCTCTGCGGTACCAGTGTCCGCTTCATTCTTATAGTGTCCAGAGTCCTGCTGGTTACAACAAACTGTGGGAACCCAGAACATTCCACTCAGAACCAAGACGACAATTGACAAGACAAACTGGTAGGGCGGGTGTCAAGGATGTGGACGTCTTTCCTCTCACTTTTTTTGAGCTTTATTTTTTAATTGGAGTATATTTGGTTTACAATGCTGTTAGTTTCTGCTGAGTCAGCTATAAGCATACATATATCCCCTCCCTTCTGAGCCTCCCTCCCTCTCATTTTTGTCCCATGCTGGAACGCAAAGAAAGGAATGATAGTTGTATGACTTCCAAAAGGCTGTTTCTTACCCATCCCACTTGGAAGCCACAGACAATAACCAATCCATCTATTGTCACACCTGGGAACCTTCCAAACTTGCTGGCTCTCTGGAAACTCTCCTGCCCATCTTATGTACTGAGATCCCTTTTTCTTTGTACCAGGCATCTAGGCTTTAGTCCAAGAGATGCATCCTGCCTTGAGAGAGCTCCCCTAAATGCACCCCACCCCAAGTTTGTTGCTGGTCACTAATTGTGTGTGTCTGTTGGGATGAACAGTATTAAAAGGGGTTGCTTGACTTTATATAACTACTGTAGATTTGTATTTCTCCTTTGATTCAATTTTTACTTAATGTATTTTGTATCTTTTTTATTTGTAAGTCTTCTAGATGAATTGATTTTTTTTTTACTATGACATGTCCTTCTTGATTCCTGATAATACACCTTGTCTTGATGTCTAATATGTCCACTGTGTTTTTAGTATAGGCATACAAACATTTTTCTGATATATCTTTTTGTTTTGTTTTACTTTCAACCAATCTGTGTTTTTATATTTAAAGTGTATTTCCTTTTAAAAAGCATATAGTGTGGTCATTCTCTTTTATACTGTTTGGTAATGAAGTGTTTATTCCACTTATATTTAATGTAATGTTTGCTATTATTAGGTTTAAGCCCACCATCTTGATACTTGTTTTCTCTTTGTATCTGTTCTTTGTTATTGTGTTCCTTATTTCTTAGCCTTCTTTTGAGTTAACTAAATGTTTTACATCCCATTTTTATCTGCTCTATTGATTTTTTAACTATATTTCAGTGGAATTTTTTTTCAGTTGTTTCCTGAGATTTTACAATATGCATCTTTATTTTCTTTCTTCAAATAATATTACTTAAAGAATAGCCTTAATAACCTTACAAAAGTATAATTCCCTTTACTTTTTTGCTGCCATTATTTTTCTTTTTATCACATATTTTATTTACTCATAGGTAATAAATCCAAAATATATTATTTTTGCTTTAAATAGTCATTAGGTTTTCAGATATATAGATAATCATTTTTCAAAGGTCTTTGATACTTACCTAGATATTTATTCATTTATCCATTCTAGTGCTTTTCTTTTTGTAGATCCAAGATTCCCTGAGGAATAATTTCCTTTCACCTTGTAAAAAAAGTCCTTTCCTGTTTCTTATAGTGCATGTTTTTTCATAAATACATTCTCTCAACTCTTTTTTTTTAGAGTGTTGTGCTGGTTTCTGCTGTACAATGTAATCAGCAATGTGAGAATCCCTCTTGAGCCTCCCTCCCACTACCCTATTCCACTCCTCTAGGTCATCACAGGGTACCAAGCTGAGCTCCCTGTGCTAAGCAGCAGCTTCCTGCTAGCTAGCTATTTTACACGTGGTTGTGTACATATGTCAATACTCTCTCTACTCGCTCCCCTCTTCTTTCCCCAGTGTGTCCACAAGTCCATTCTCTCTGTTTGCGCCTCTATTCCTATCCTGCAAATAAGTTCATCAGTACCATCTAGATTCTATATATATGCATTAATATATGATATTTGTTTTTTTCTTCGACTTTACTCCATGTGATAGTTTCCAGGTTCATCCATATCACTCCAACTGACTCAGTTTCGTTCCTTTTAATGGCTGAGTAATATTCCGTTGTATATACATACCACATATTCTTTATCCATTCATCTGTCAGTGGACAGCTAGGTTGCTTCCATGTCTTGGGTATTGTAAATAGTGCTGCAATGAACATTGTGGTATATGTGTCTTTTTGAGATTCTCTCAACTTTTGCCAGTCTTTTTTTCACCCTCATAGCAAATAATACTTTTGCTGAACAGAAAAGTCTATGTAGACAGGTGCTTTCCTTCAGGACTTTGCAGTTATTTCTTTGTCTTATGGCATCCATTATTTTAGATGAAAAATCAGACATTATTCTCAGAGCAATTCTCTGAATATGATGTCTTTTTTCTCTGGCTGCTTATAAGATTTACTTTCTATCTGTTTTGTAGCAGCTTAATTATAAAGTTCCTGAGCATGTTGTTGTTATTGGTTATTTGGTTGGTTGGTTGATATCTTTGTTTTTCTTTAAATTTATCCTGCTAGGGTTTCACTTAGGTTTTTTGGTACATAGATTGAATTCCTTCAGTTTTTGACAATACAAACCTATGATCATCTTCAAATATTTCTTTTTCTCACATCCTTCTGGAAGGTACAATTGCACATATGCCAAATCATTGAATATTGTGTTACAATCACAGATTTTCTGTTCTATTTTTCTTTTTGTTTCAATTTGGGTGATTTTATTGACTTGTCTTAAATTTTACTAATCTTTTCTTCTGCTGTGTTCAGTCTATTATTCAGTCTGCTGAATGGATCCTATATTTGTAATACTATAATTTTTATCATTTCCATTTGATTCTTTCTTATTATATGCATACCTCTATTGAAATTCCCCAAATGTTAAATGTGTACCTCCCATTTTTCCATTATATCTTTTGAACATATTTGGGTCATTTTTTTTTTCTTTTTCATTTCCTTTTTTTGGCCACACCACACAGTTTGTGGGATCTTAGTTCCTCAACCAGGGATCAAACCCATGCTCCATACAGTGAAAGCATGGAATCCCTAACTACTGGACTACCAGGGAATTTTGGGTCATCTGTGGGTCTGTTTCAATTGCTTATTTTTTTAATTTTCATTAGGGGGTTACATTTTTCTGATTCTTTGTGTGTTCTGTATTTTTTTTTATTATATATCAGCCTTCATGTGTAAAAGAATAGTACTAAATAATATGCCAGTAAAGGGCTGACACCTATTAATTAGGCTGCTAATATGTGTATGTGTGTGCACTGGGATTGACTGGTGTCTGCGGGGGGCTGAATCAATCTAATATGGGCTAGATCTGAACCTGGGCTTTGCTACAGCCTTAAATTCAGTTCATCTTTGGCTTTAGATGTACTGAAGTAAGAAATAGGGCCTTTCCTTTAGCTAGACTGAGCAATGCCCCAGAGGTGTCTTCATACCTAGACTAACAACCAGTATTTTTGAGTGAGTGAAAGACGCTCAGTTATGTCTGACTCTTTGCAAACCCATGAATTATACAGTCCATGGAATTCTCCAGGCCAGAGCACTAGAGTGGGTAGCCTTTCCCTTCTCCAGGGAATCTTCCCGACCCAGGGATCAGACCCAGGCCTCCCACATTGCAGGCAGATTCTTTACCAGCTGAGCCACAAAGGAAGCAATATTTCTAGGCTACAGGAAATCTCTCCCTCTTTTACACTCCAGCTCCAAACTGGTCAGGCTTAAAGACATCTTTGCCCACCATGTTGCCCTGATCTCCAGCCACTGGAGAGCTGCTGCAGTGAGCAGAGTGAACACCACATGCACCTTGACAGGATCTTAGTCTGCTCTCCTGCCCTGCCCTTGCCTGTCTCAGCCACCAGGAACACTCAGTGAAAGCCTGCAGGAAAGAGTGGACTGTCAGATACAGATTCTCTCTGTGGTTGGGGTGCCTCAGGATTCTCATCCAGGATACCAGCCCATTTTCAACTGTTAAAAGTTTGCTAACAATTGGGCTGATTGTCCTTCCATCCCCCTTGCTCCCTGTTCCCATGTGGTGAGGCTGTTCTTCCTTCTTACCCTGTCCCGAGGAGTTATAGAAGCTGTAGTATTCTTCCCTCCAAGGAAGGTTCATCTCATTTTGGATATTAATTTATCTAGACTTCTTTTGGTCTTCAGTTCTTTGGTGGGTTGTGTGCATGAGTGCTAAGTCACTTCACTTCAACTCTGCAACCCCCTGGACTGTAGCCTCAGGCTCCTGTGTCCATGGGATTCTCCAGGCAAGACTCCTGGAGAGGGTTGCCATGTCCTCTTCCAGGGAATCTTCCTGACCAAGGAATTGAACTCGCTTCTCTTACGTCTCCTGCATTGGCAGGCAGGTTCTTTACCACTAGCGCCACCTGTTACTTCCTACCTACTGCGCTCACCTCCCCACACACCAGCCACCCCTAAGGCTTTAAGTTGTGCATAGCAGAAGTAGGTCCCTCTTGGGAAAACAGACCTGTAAGCAGTCTCAAGGCCTTTGGGGCAGAGTCCCAACCACCCAGCACATGCTGAAAAGAGAATTACTGATTCTTTTTCTAATTTGCAGTTCAGTGGGGAGAAACACAAGCAAAGGAGAGCTAGAGCAGCAAGGCCCTCTGAGTTGTGAGGCTGAGGGCAACGCCTTCCGTCCTTGCTTGGTGGGGTCTGAGGGCGGTACTGATAATAACTGCTGCTGCTAAGTCGCTTCAGTCATGCCCGACTCTGTGTGACCCCAGAGATGGCAGCCCACCAGGCTCCCCCATCCCTGGGATTCTCCAGGCAAGAACACTGGAGTGGGTTGCCATTTCCTTCTCCAATGCATGAAAGTGAAAAGTGAAAGTGAAGTCACTCAGTCATGTCTGACTTCTAGCGACCCCATGGACTGCAGCCTACCAGGCTCCTCCGTCCGTGGGATTTGCCAGGCAAGAGTACTGGAGTGGGGTGCCATTGCCTTCTCCAACTGATAATAACAGTATTTTGGAAACAGCTGGGAAAAGTTCCTAGAGAGAGGGCCAATATGGAAGGAAAATCGCTAAGTATGACCTTTGACTCTTTGCCCGTGGCCAACTTTTATAGCTATAGGAATAACAGAATGTATACATTTTCCCTCCAAGAGTAGAAGGAAGTTTCAATATTGATGAAATACTCTTAGAGAAATAGGGGACAGTATCTTCTTGGAAGCTAATACTGGTTTGGCCACAAAGTTTGTTTGGATTTTTCCATAAGATGTTATGGAAAAACCTGAATGAAATTTGTGGCTAACCCAGTCTCTCCAGGTTGGCATATTATAAGGAGCAGAAGAAGTGTATTAAATGAATCAAGACAAAGCTTGCCTCAAATAATGAAATGTACAAACTTGGCCCACATGGTAATAGCTATGCCAACTTGAAAGGCAAATCACTATCAGGTTTACATTGCCTTCTAATCAGAGGCAACCACAGAACAACTGCTGTGATAAACTTAAAGTAATTTACTTGAGGTACTGAGTTAATTGATAGTTTATGCAGAACTTCAGTTACCAAAGAAATCTATTTTCACTTTCTAAGATGCCTAATTTTTACATGTGAAGGAATTATTTATAATTATAACATTTAATTCTACAGATATATAATGAAAGTTTTAATGTAAGGGACTACAACCAACTTCAGAATAAAAAGATAACTTTATTTTAATTAAGAGTTATTCTTCACGGTGTCTGTTATAGATAACTGGATACTTAGCTGGGATTTAGCTGTCATTATAGCACTGGATATAGTGTAGAGAAGTATGAAATGCTATGTTACTTCCCTGCATACATGCACAAATGCTGAAATCATTGGAATCATTTTGGAAAGAGTTGAGAAAATCTGTTTCCTTTTTAAAGCAACTCTGAAGAGTGAAGGAAAAGAATTGCAGTATATATGGTGAATGGAACATGTAGTTAATTCTACTCTCTCCCTCCCAACGAAATGACAGTAAGCAAAAAATTCTCCGTAGAATAATAATAATAATAAAGAACAGGAGAGCATAGAATTTCAGAGAGCTATTGACACAGTATTTGGAAAGTGGAAAGGGAATGGCTCAGTGGTACCTGATTTAGCTGAGCAGAGATGTGGAAAGCCAGGTACCTGTGGAGGAGATGCCAATAAGACAGAAATGGAAACTTCCTCAAATCCTGGAAAGGCTCAAAAACTAGAAATACGAGGGTAGTGAAGCTGGAGTTAATGAGTGGGGCCAAAAACAGAACCTGGTTGAAAGTCTTCGAAGGAGTTGTTGGAGTTCCGAATCGCCGCTTCCAACCGCTGCAGCCTGGCAGCTCCCTATCCCTCATCTTGCAGGAGACATGGTGGGAAGGGGCAGGCACTGTTCTCTGGACTGACTTAACTAGAGAGGCTACAAACACAGCAGTATTGGAAACAGCAGTCAGTGGGGGCAAGGTGTGACACTGAAATCTATTTAATCTGGTAGATTAAATGGAAATCTGCATGCTGAATAGTGATAAACTTGCCTCAATTTCAAGCCTTTTTTTTTGGGGGGGGGAACTATTTTATTATTTATTTGGCTGCACTGGGTCCTACTTGCTGCATGCGGATCTTCATTGTGGCACGCGGGCTTAGATGCCCTGCAGCAAGTGAGATCTTAGTTCCCTGACCAGGGATCGAACCTGTGTCCCCTGCATTGGAAGGCAGACTTTTAGCCACTGGACTACCAGGGAAGTCCCATTTTTCACCCAGCTTTGCTTCCAGGACACTGGCAACTGAGTTTATCCCTCCTAAATAGGACACTGGAAGGGGGCTTCTCTAGATTATCTGAGTACCCAGGGGGTTGTGGGAAATCTAGTTACCCTTGAGGATGTTTCAGTGAAGGCTCAGCTTGGTCTGATCACTTTATGGTAAAGTCCTGATGCCTGTAACACATGGCTTGGTGGATAGCAAAGGAATATCAGCTGTGGCAGCACATCTCTAACCTAAAAGAGACCAAAATAAACAAACAACAAATTGAAGGAAACAAGGATTGCAGGGAATAGGTGAAAGCTTTTTTTAAAAGCCTGAAATGTATGTACTCACTGATGTTAGAAAAAAAAAAATTGTCCATGAAATAAAACGTGGTGTTATGAAAAACAATTAGAGCTAAATAGAATCCTTAGAAATTAAGCATATGTTAGTGGGAATAGAATATTCAGCAGAAGAGAGATGAGCAATTATTCCAGAGATGAGGTAGTAGAAAGATGGATACATGAGAAAAGATAGTAAATTTAGGGGGTCCTTCTAAGGGGGTCCAACATCCAATGAAAATAAATTTCAAAATGAAAGAACAGAGAAAACAGAGCTCAGAAAGTGCTTACAAGTAAAATAAAAATATTTGCCCAGAATTGCAGGAGATGAATAAAAGTGCCTTAAGTTTCAAACACAGTCAATGAGGGGATAGTGGAATGGAGGGGGGTCCACACCAAGTATATGATCATGGGGTATTAGAACATCAGAGATAAAGAGGAAACAATATTTGGACGAGGGAACAGAATGACTTCTAAATAACAGCACCAGGAACTACAAGACAATGAAGATATTCCTTGAAATTTCTGAACAAAAAGGATTTCTAAACAATGAATTCTGTAGTCAAGCTAATGATTAATAGAAGAAGATAATAAGGATATTTTCATGCATTCAAGTTCTCCAAAACTGTATTTGACCTGGGCATCTTTTTCTGGAAGCTGCTAGAAATTATGCTCCTCCGACCCCCGACCATGGGGCAGTTCATCAAGAAGGAGAGAACAAAGAATCTAGCAATAGAGTCACCCAAGAGAAGCAAAAGCCAGTCCCACCATGACAGTACAGGAGCTAATGTTACAGAAAGAACCCTGGTGTGAAGTTGGGCAGGGAGAGAATATGCATAAAGAATAGTTGATGTATTTGTTGGTATTAAGAGAAATATTGCATGCCTATTGGAGAGTCTAAAAAAAGAATAATGATGGGCAGGTAGAAAATTAAGCAAACAAAAATATGACACAAATACCAATGTCAGGAAAAATAAAAATGTGTAAAATAAGGGAAATGTACTCTTAGCTCCCATGTAGTTCACATGTGAACAGTGTATGTGTGTGTGTGCATGCTGAGCTGCTTTGGTCGTGTCTGACTCTTTGCAATCCTGTCCACTGTAGTCTGCCAGGCTCCTCTGTCCATGGGATTCTCCAGGCAAGAACACTGGGGTGGGTTGCCATGTCCTCCATAGCCAAAACAATGCAATCACTGAAATTGTTGTGTAATAAAGTGGAGAGAATTAAGGAAAGATTTGTATATGTGTAAATGAGAAGGAGGGAGAGAGAGGTTGAGATGACACATGCTGGAGGCAGTGTGTATAAGAACTAAACCCTTATCTTCCGTAATAGGAGGATGGTGAATGATATCAACATTTGAAAAAAGTTTTTTAAAGATGTACAAGAGCATCATTTAGGAATATAAAGGAATTGTCATAATTAACAGTTACAAGTTAAAGGTGATTGTCCCTGGGATTTAAGGGTGAGAAGGGGTGGAATGGAATTGGGATGGCACATTTAAGCTCTGTCATTCTATCATTTTTAGAAAATATCTGCATACATTTTTAATGTGTTAAAGTTACAGTTTTAAAATAAAATGAATATGCTCTAGTACTCAGTGATTTTAAACTGTGTTTCCAAGATGCCTGCAGCAGAAACTGTTTCTGGAAGAGATAGCAGGGTGAGTGGGACCCCAGATCCCACCTTAGTTTCTGCTGAAGGAGCTGTGTGTTGTCACTGTTAAGTTTCAGTGAACTATTTCCTTTAAACAAAGGGTTCCCTACTGAAAAAAACCCAACCCAACAAAAACGTTTGAAAAGCACTGATGAGCCACTTCTCATCTGGAGAAAAACTGCTCTAAATCCCCTATGCACGAAGGAGTTGTGTTTCAAGAGTGCATTCACAAGTCCAATTTGTTTGTAAGTCCAACAAAGTTAGCCTAGGTACCCAACTAACACAATGGGCGATATAGTACTATACTGTAATAGATTTACAAAACTCTTCACAATACACAACACACAAAAAACAAAAACAAAAAAAATTTTAAATTTTATAGTTAAGCACCTTGCAAATTACAGAAGTACAGTACAACAGCTGGCATACCAGGACACATTTGCATCTTTGAAAATCCCCTGCGTATGAACTAGAAGTTTCATATGCAGGGGACTTACTGAAAGTCAAATATAATGATCACTGGACTCCGAGCAACTTGTCTATAATCTTTTGTGATGTATAATAGAATCGTCCTATTCCCAACTCTTGATAAATCTCTAGAAGCTTCGAGTGGAACCAATATGAATTGTACATGTGATTATGAAAATATACACTGATTTGAAGTGATGACATTAATTACGTTTTCATTTTGCTCCCAAACCAGATGGCACCCTCACTTCTTGAAAGGCATCAGGTATGCTTATGCTGCCAGAGCTCAAATAGTAGTATAATAAGGTATATCTATCTGTCCCTAGGATGAGGTTGGATATTCTAGTTTTGCCTAGTGATAATGACATATTTATGATTGTGCTCTAACTAGGGTTGTTTTCAGTCCCACAAAGGAAAAAATACCCCTGCTGCTGCTAAGTTGCTTCAGTCATGTCCGACTCTGTGCAACCCCATAGACGGCAGCCCACCAGGCTCCCCCATCCCTGGGATTCTCCAGGCAAGAACACTGGAGCGGGTTGCCATTTCCTTCTCCAATGCATGAAAGTGAGAAGTGAAAGTGAAGTCACTTGGTCATGTCCAGTTGTTTGCAACCCCATGGACTGCAGCCTACCAGGCTGCTCCATCCATGGAATTCTCCAGGCAAGAGTACTGGAGTGGGGTGCCATTGCCTTCTCCGAAAAATATCCCTACCCCATCTTAAAGGGAAAGGTACAAGTAGAATCTCTACTTTTTAAAATGAAGATAAATGTTTCTTTTGTAAATCTGGAGTATTGATTCTTTTCTGGCCTATATAGCTTCTCCAAACCAAAAAAAATAATTAGAAGATACTTAGTAAATTTGATTTGGGGAAGATCAAATGCTGAAATAGATACTCCTGAGAAAGTTACTCCCTCATCAACCAGTGTCTATTTCTCTTCCTCTCCCACCACTTGCACGCAACTTAAAGTGTTGTACCTCTTTTGTAAGCTTCCGTTATTTCTCAATCTAAAATAATTAAGAACTTTTTTGAAAAATAACTACATATAATTTTTATAAAGTTTATATAAATATAATATAAATATACATATTCATTTAATGTATTTAATACATTCTTATGTCTCATTTTATGTTGACAACACTCTTGGAAATTTGTATAATTGTTCACATTGTAGAGATGAGGAAATAGTGGCTGTTGAAATTTGATCTGTCCCAGGTTGCATGGCTAGCAGAGAGAAATGCAAAAAAAAAAAAAAATCTATATTTTTCTGATTACCATTCTACTTGGGCCAAACACCTCTAAAAAGACTAATCTTTGTTAAAAGCATACACATAACATAAAAAAATTCCAGGTTACCCACACAGGATGACCAACAAATCCTGATTTGCCTGGTAATTTCCTCATTTAGTCCTATTCACACTGGGATGGTTGGTCACTTTACACGTAGTGCACAGCCTAAAAGGCTGTAATAGCTATTTTTTATCAGAACTAAGAGAGATACAAGAAATGCAAGTAGAGAAAAATGTTCAAGATATTTATTTAGACAAGGGTGAAGATGATTTCTGACCCATATTAAAGAAAATCAATTTTAGCAACCACGGCAGAACCACAAAACAATTACCACAACTTTTCAAAAACTTTCATGTAAGTAAATTTATCTGTAGCATCAAGATTCCTGTCAATATCTGAAAGACACACAAATATGACACTACCAGATCTTGAAAAATAAAATGTTCCATAAGAAGTCACATTTTAAACACAGTGGTGTGTCCATGTCCATCTCAAACTCCCTAACTATCCCTTTCCCCTGGCAACCGTAAGTTCAGTTCTCTAGGTCTGTGAGTCTGTTTCTGTTTTGTAAGTAAGTTCATGTGCATCATTTCTTTTTAGATTCCTCATATAAGGGATGTCATACGATAATTTTCCTTCTCTGTCTGATTTACTTCACTCAGCCTGACACTCTGGGTCCCTCCATGTTGCTGCAGACGTCATTATTTCATTCTTTTAAGTGGCTGAATAATATCCCATTGTATACATGTACCATATCTTCTTTATCCTTACCTCTGTTGATGCACATTGCTTCCATGTCTTGGCTATTGTAAACAGCGCTGCAGTGAACACTGGGGTGCATGTTTCCTTTTGGATCTTGTGTTTCTCCGAATATATGCCCAGGAGTGGGATTACAGTGTCATATGGTAGCTCTGTTTTGTTTTTTAAGGAACCTCCATACTGTTCTCCATAGTGGCTGTACCAATTTACATTCCCACCAACAGTATAGGAGGGTTCCCTTCTCTCCACACCCTCTCCAGCATTTACTATTTGTGGATTTTTTGATGATAGCCATTCTTGCTGGTGTCAGCTGATATCTCATTGTGATTTTGATTTGCATTGCTCTAATAATTAGCAATATTGAACATCTTTTCATGTGTCTCTTGGCCATCAGTATGTATTCTTTGGAGGAATCTCTGTTTAGGTTTTCTGCCTATTTGTTTATTGGTTTATTTGTCCTGATGCTGTTAAGTGTCACGAACTATTTGTAAATTTTGGAGACTAATCCCTTGTCAGTCTCATCATTTGCAAGTACTTTCTCCTAGTCTGTGGGTTGTCTTTTTGTTTTATTTCCTTTGCTGTACAAAAACTTTTGAGTTTAAGTAGGTCCCATGTGTTTATTTTTGTTTTCATTTCCATTATTCTTGGAAATGAAAGATATTGCTTGAAAAAGATATTGCTGTAGTTTATGTCAGAGAGTATTATGCCTGTTTTCCTGTAGGGGTTTTATAGTGTTTGGTCTTATATTTAGGTCTTTAATCCATTTTGAGCTTATTGCTTAATTTTGTGTATAGTATTAAAGAATGATCTAATTTCACTTTTTTACATATAGCTGTCCAGTTTTCCTAGCACCATTTGTTGAAGAAACTGTCTTTCCAATATTGTGTAGTCTTGCCTCCTCTGTCATATATTAATTGACCATAGGTGAATGAGTTTATTTCTGTTCTGTCCTTTTCCATTGATCTATATTTCTGTATTTGTGCCTGTACCATGATGGTTTGATGATTGTAGCCTTGTAGTACAGTGTGAAGTCAGAGAGCATGATTCCTCCAGCTCTGTTTTTCTTTCTCAAGATTGCTTTGGCTATTCTGGGTCTTTTGTGTCTCCATACAAATTTTTATATTTTTTTGTTCTAGTTCTGTGAAAAATGCCAGTTTTAATTTGATAGAGACTGCATTGCATCTTTACATTGCCTTGGGTTGTACAGTCATTTTGACAATATTGATTTATCCAATCTGTGAACATGATATATCTTTCCATCTGTTTGTGTCTTTTTTGATTTTTTTCATCAGCATCTTATAATTTTCTGAGTACAGGTCTTTTGTTTCCTTAAGTATGTTTATTCCTAGGTATTTTATTCTTTTGGATGCAGTGGCAATGGAATTGTTTCTTGAATTTCTCTTTCTGATCTTTTGTTGTTGGTGCATAGAAATGTAACGGATTTCTGTGTATTAATTTTGTAGCTTCAACTTTACCAAATTCATTTATGCATTCTAGTAGTTTTCTGGTAGCATCTTTATGATCTTGTATGTACAGCATCATGTCATCTGCAAACAATGACAGTTTAAATTCTTCTTTTCCAGTCTGGATTTCCCTTACTTCTTTTTCTTCTCTAATTGCTGTAGCCTGGACTTCCAAAACCATGTTTAATAGTGGTGAGAGTGGACATCCTTATCTTGTTCCAGATCTTAGAGGAAATGCTTTCAGCTTTTCACCATTGAGTATGATGTTACCTGTATATTTGTCCTATAAGGACTTTATTATGTTGAGATACAGTCCCTCTATGCCCACTTTCTGGAGAGTTTTTATCATAAATGGGTACTGAATTTTGTCAAAAGCTTTTTCTGCACCATTGAAATGATCATATTGATTTTTGTTCTTCAGTTTGTTGATGTGGCATATCATATTGATTGATTTGTGGATACTGAAAAATCCTTGCATCCCTAGGGTGAATTCCACTTAATCATGGTGTATAATCTTTTTAATGTATTATTGGGTATAGATTGCTAGTATTTAGTTGAGGATTTTTGTACCTACATTTATCAGTGATATTGACCTGTAGTTTTCTTTTTTTGTGTGTTATCTTTGCCTGGTTTTGTTATCAGGGTGATGATGGCCTCACAGAATGAGTTTGGAAGTTTTCCTTCCTCTGCAACTTTTTTGAATGGTTTCAGAGGATAGATATTAACTCTTCCCCAAATGTTTAATAGAATTCGCCTTTGAAGCCATCAGGTCCTGGACTATTGTTTGTTGGGAGTTTGGATAACCAACAAGGACCTACTGTATAGCACTTGGAATTCTGCTCAATGTTATGTGGCAGCCTGGCTGGGAGGGTAGTTTGAGGGAGAGTGGATACATGTATATGTATGGTTGGGTCCCTTCACTGTTTACCTGAAACTATCACAACATTGTTAATCAGTTATACCCCAATACAAAATTAAAAAGTTTTAAAAAAGAAAATGACACGCAAAATGAAAAAAAAAATTTTAAAAGAACAAGAAGAAATCACAAAACACACAGCCAGATATCCTAGGATCAGATATCCTAATCTCCCCTTTAGATCTGCTGTCTTCAAAGACTACCACATCCAAACGTGCTATTCCCCAGTCTGGTGAGCAGTCTGGTCCCTGTTTCTCTGGTGTGCCAGATGCTCTCCCTGCCCCTCCCTTCCCTGTTCTCTGGTTCCTTTAAGATCACTCTTTTTCTGGAGTATTTGTCTCCATGCCCTTTCTTCATATGAACATAAGCCCCTTTAAGCTTCTTCATTTGTGTCTTTTTCCACATTGGAGAGCCTCTCCAATTCCCTCACACCCCCCAACCCAAAATTCCCAACCCACTGGCCACACAAGAGATCCTGAGAAGAGAAATATAGTAAGTTCCCTTTGTACAAATGAGTTTCATTTCAGAAGGACAATTATAAGTCCAATTCATTCATAAGTGAGACAAAGTTAGCCTAGGTACCCAACTAACACAACTGGCTATGTAGTCCTGTACTATCATAGTTTTATAATACTTTTCACAGAGATAATACATTTAAAAAAATGAAAATAAAGAAAACATTTTTAATCTTAACAGTACAGCACTTTGAAAAGTATAGTACAACAGCTGGCATATAGGGGCTGGCATCAGTGAAAAAGGCAAGAAGAGTTACTGTGGAGGGGGGAGAGGAGGTGAAAGATGGCAGAGCTGAAGGATCATAAGCATTAGGAAATGGAGGGCAAGCTGCACGTGACCTGTACACGTGACATGTACACAAGGCATGTAAACTAACTTACCTGATTGGATGTGCAAACATAGGTTCACATCTTTGAAAGTTCATAACTTGAAAGTTCGTATGTAGGGGACTAAACTTAGAGATGCCTCTCCAAAGACAAAGAGGAGATGGAGAATGAGAAAGGACTGCAGTTATTTTTATTTGAATATTGTGTGTGTGTGTGTGTGTGTGTGTGTGTACCCATAAATCATTTTGATAGGATTCCTTCTGGTCTTTATCTTTCTTTCCCGGGCCCACAGATGTTCTAATATAGTTGGTATATGCTGGTGCGTGTATGTTTAGATGCTATAATTTTTAACCTAAGCATTAACCCATGTCTTTCTGTTGTCATCAAACAATCATTGTCTCCAGTTTTTCTCCACCAAATATGATATTGTAATTAGTAAATTTATACATATGGTGCTTTCCATAATTAGGGCTATTTTCATACCATAAGCATTCAAAAATGAATGCCCATGACATCCAATTTTGAAGTTGATTGACATTTAATAAGATTATACAGAGCAAGCTGCTGCTTTGAAACCCTTCCATATCTGTTGTTAGAGCCCCTATCTGTATAGTTTTTCTACTTTTTTTCTTGGGCAGTGTCTATTTTAACGACTTTTCAACAACTACTACTTGGGTTTATTATTTTTTTCTGCAGGGGGAAAAAAAACATGATTTATCCCCTCCCTCACAAAAAATAAACTCATCTTTTTAAAATTTATTTTAATTGGAGGATAACTGTTTTACAGTGTGTTGGTTTCTGCTGTTCAACAACATGAACTTGCTATAAGTATATATGTGTTTCCTCCTTCTTGAGCCTCCCTCCCACCCATCCCCCATCCTGCCCTTCCAAGTTGTCACAGACAAACTTACTTTTGCATAAAGACTGTCTTAATCCATTCAGGCCACTGTAACAATACACCATGGATTGAGTGGCTTATAAACAACTGAAATAAACAATGGAAATTTATTTTTCATAGTATGAAGGCTGGAAGTCCAAAATCAAACAGATTTGGTGTTTGATGAGGGCCTGCCTCCTGGCTCACTGAAGGCCATCTTTTTGCTGTGTTGTCTCTGGTGGAAGGGATGAAGAAGCTCTCTGGAATCTCATTTATAAGGGCACTAATCCCATTCATGAGGATTCCACCCTTGTGACCTAAGCACCTCCCAAAGGCCCCTAATACTGTACTACCACATGAGAGGTTAGGTTTCAACATACAAATTTTGGGGGACACAAATATTTGGTCTATACCAAATAGTGTGTATTTTTTTTTTCAAAATAATAATATATAAAAGACAAAATCATCCACAAAACTATCATCATGAGAATACAGTCTTTGTCAGCTTAAGCCTAGTGTCTTAAGGATGCTAGAGAGGAAAAAGCAAAGGGACCATTTGCTTTTCATTGTCCAGATTTTTCACACACAGATGCTTCAGAGATCAGCTAAGACCTAAGTCTAAACACCTTGTTCACTGTGCAAAGAGACTGCTACCAGCCTTTGCCATACACAGAACTGAGCTAAGACAGTCTATTTCTGGAGAATGGAGCAGATTAACTGCTTATTCATGATAAATCAAGGGTATTTGATTTGCTTGTTACATGCCGAGTTTTCTTTGGAAGAAATCCCTGGAAGCTATTTTTCTGATCAAATCCTAACTCTCTTGTTGGTACTTATGAAAGAGAAAAATAACATTTACTCATGATAAAGACTGAGTTCTAACCATTATAAATCTTATCAACTGCCTTGTGAAGGTTAAGGGGGGAAAAAAGAAGAAAAAAAAAAATTCCTGTGTGTTCATTCAACCTTGGGTTTGGACTCAGGCTACTACTACTGTTGCAAACGTTCTGAAACTTCTGTCATTGAAACAGATGAAAATATAAAAAGAGATAAAGTTGGAACCTAAGGAGATATTTGGCTGATGCATGTTGTACCCTAAGGAATGGTCAGGAAGAATTCAATAAAGAAAATTGTTATAGTTTACTAGTTAATATGAAATATTAGAAATCCTTAAAATTTTATTTTCTTTTATTTCTCTTTAGAAGCCAGCAAGATCAGTAGAAATAAACTTAGAAGAATTTGCCATGTTGATATTTAGAGTCATTTACTCACACAGATCCAAATGTATAATAATCTTTTTTTTTTTTTGCTTCAGTAAAAGTGAAAAGTTAAAGTGTTAGTTGCTTAGTCCTGACTCTGACTCCATGGACTATAGCTCACCAGGCTCCCCTGTCTATGGAATTCTGCAGACAAGAATACTGGAGTGGGTAGTCATTTCCTTCTCCAGGGGACCTTCTCAACCCAGGGATTGAACCTGGGTCTCCTGCACAGCAGGCAGATTCTTTACCATCCAAGCCACCAAACAAGCCCTCAGTAAAGGTACTCAGTGCCTGGTATACCTTCCATATAATCTTTTGGTTAACGGCTAGAAAAGAGATATAATTTCCCTGCTAGTCATCAAATTAAATGCAAACATACTTATCTAAAGTGTGAGCCTACCTATAACTATTTTCCTTAGGTTAAAATATACACTTTTACACCAGCAATTATTTGCTTGCTTCAACAAACGTTTATTGAGTTTCAGTGGTGCTAGTGTTCACTGGAAGGTACAGCGTGAGTGAACAGTGTGGCCGATGTGACCCAGATGGCCTGCCGCCAGCTCTGGCCACTCTTCTTAGTTCATATGTATTTAGCCACCATCCATTAGCCTTGGGGAGGAGCGTTTTGATAGAGGGAAGAAGAATCACAAAGACAGGGATGTGTGCTCTCTGGGTGACTGGTTATTTCTATTTATTTCTGAAGTCATTCAGATGCCCTTACCTATCAACAATACACAGAGCCTGAAATGTCTCTTAGTTAATCAGCTTGGAAATAAGTGTAAGGAAAGTTTCTTCCTCCCCACCCTCCTTCTTTTAATCTTTTTTCCTAAAGGACATCTAGTAATGGAAGGAATAAGGAGTGAGCAGGTTGGTAGCATGCCAACCTAGATGGGGCATGAGAATATCAAAGAAATAGTAATATGATGCCAGTTCATCAGGTATTCACTCACAGTTCCCTAAAATGGGCTTCTTGAGATGTGTTACAAGATCACCTAGAACAGAACATTTAAAACCAACCACAAACAAAGAGAAAGCTTTCTCTTTGGAGTCAGCATCCTGCCGTTGGGTATTTTCGAGACGTATATACAAGTTGCAGGGAGCAGCTGCAGCCACACCACCACCCTGAGCCCAGCCAGCTGACAGTTGCCTAGAGTTGGCAGTAACAGCCAGATGAGATCTGGAAACCCCAAGACGCCGGGGGTTGTGGTTTGTCTGATTGCTGCAATTATTAACATAAATCCTCTATCAGGCCTTTCAAGAAGTTGCTCTGGTCCATAACATGGCATGTAATACACTCGCTGTTGTGAACAGGGTGAGGTAACATGTTTTCAGCACAGCAGATCTTTTGACCCCAGTGACCACAAAATAAATATGAAACACAATTTTAGGAGTCATGATTTGAAGGGAACTCCACAATATTAATTCTTGTCAGTTCCTGTGTGAGAAAATGTGTTTTTCCCTTCGTTTCCATTCACTCAGTTTTTCTTTGTTCAGACATGTGTGTGTGACTGTGGGGTGTGGGGTTGTATTGTACATGGCCACACACGCACACACACACACACAATTTTTTTTTTTCCCCAGTCCTCATCAAAGTTTACAAGACAGTTTTGGACAAGAAGACTTGACGTGGCTATAGAAACATTTCTTGCACCCTCTTCTGCTGTCTGCAATACAAAATATAGGACAGTTGAAAGCAGTTTTTTGTTTGTTTGTTTGTTTGTTTTCATGTTTCCTATGAGCAAGGTTTTTTTCTCACAGAAAATCCACAGACCTCATAGTTGCCATTCAGAATATTAGAGGCAGCATGACCATTTCTTCCTGTAACAAGTTCCAACGCATTTACTAATAAGAAAATTCAGCTTTTAACAAAAGACGCGCCATCTCACGTTTTTACTGCATCCATAGCCATTTGGGGTAAAATTATAGGTGAATATCCAAGCTTAAATGTGTGCAACAACAAAACTATTTGTCACGCTCCCAGATATTTCCTTGGTGTCTCCTCAAAGTTCAGGGAAAGAAAAAAAAAAAGTCAGAAAACCTAACTTCGTATTCTGCCTACCTGGGAAGTTTTTCACTCTGAGTAACAGAACACAACTCTAGCTGCCTTGCCTTCTGCTTCCAGGAATGCCAATCAGAGAACATTCTTTTTCAGACAGCCAAGTTTGGAAGTCAGATGGTTTCTGGCAGGAGGGAGGGGAAGGGGGTGGCTGGGAGAAAAGCACAGCGAGTCCTTGGGGCTGATCTTCAGTTTCCAAGCGTTTCCGTAATAGCCATCAATGAAAGCATCTCCTTTTACCCACGCGGAGACAGGTATAAAGACAGCTGAGTAAATCAGCATTAGACGTAACAGCGGAAGCTCGGTCAGAGCCTGGAGCGGGGCGGAGGGGGCGGAGGCGGGGTGGAGGGAGGGCGTTTGACAGCCTGCCATTGGTGAGCTTACCAAAGGCATCTGCCAGTGGGACTTCAGTGGAATGTGAAACCAAGTCATTTTCCAGTTAAAGATAGACACAGTATACACTAGGATCTGGAGGCTGGATTCTACCCTCGTGTCTCTCCCTAGGATTTCAGAGTCCTGTTGTAATTAACCATTTCGTTAAGGTTGGTTCTTTCCGTGAATGTGTTAAGAATTCATATATGTCCTGGATGTCCTGGAATTAACAGGATTCTTAAAGAAATCATGGTGTACATACTCTAGGGTAAGTGCAAAGACTGGTTGTAGGCGCGATCGCTTCTCTGGGAAGGTTAATGTTGCCGCTTTCTTTTTATTTGTGTGAATGAAGAAATGATCAGGGAGATTCTCCCCTGTTTTAACTTTCTTAGCTTTCTTGAGATACTTGGCGTTTACCGTTTTGTGAAGTAGAAAGAAACAAAGTATTTCAGCTTAGTTTTGAAATTGACCTTGCATGTCTATAACTTCAGTTTGACTTCACTTTTACTTTTTCCTCTGTTAACTCCTGAAACACCCTGCATTTCTTAAATTACACCGTCAGTACTTACATGTCACAGCAGTAAGTGTGACTCTGCAACGCCATTGAATTGACTGTATTCTTGTCAGATGGAGTTATTTCCCCTGCTTGGCACTATGGCATTTTTTAATTTAAAAGATGCTAAAAGAAAATAAGAGGAAAAGAAAGGGGAAAAATGGTAGAAAGTGCATAAGGAGTCTTTAGAAAATACTTTTTTATGAGAAAAATGGTTAGTTTTACATTGAAGAGAACAATTTATTAATAGAAGTTATTTTGGGGTGTCATCTCATTAATTCCAAGCAGGTTCTTCTCCTCCAAAAAAGCTGATATTTGCCAAGTGAATAGAAGAGTTCTGATTCCATGGAGCTTAAGAGGAGCAGGGACTGAGCTGTCTGGTTTGATGTTGCCTAGCTGTGTGCTTGGGATTTCAAAACTTTTTTCTTTAAAAGAAAGAATGACAAACTTTAGTCCTCTTCATGTTTTGACCATGTATAGGTTTTGTTTCTTGTTTTGTCCAGTGACCTCTCGGCTCTCTTAGAGACAGCTTTTCCAAACTTGCACAGCATTCCTTCTGAATAAATACTGGCCATAATAGTCACAGAGTACATGGCATGAATTGGAAATTCTACTTTATATGGGGAAAATAAATGTGCTGACGTGCTTATTACAGAGGGTGAGGCTGAACAGTTGTTCTGTGTAACTGACCAGGTTTTGTTCAGTCACATCAACCAGATTCTAATGAACTAAGTTGGCTGAACTAGGTACGAACAATGAATGACAATCTATCACTCAACTTTGATAAGAATAGATAGTATACTGAGTTACTTTTCTGAAGTGAAAAATGAACATGATACTAACCAAGTCACTTAATTTTACAACAATTTTGTTAGTCACAGTTAGCATTCCCTAATATTTATAATTAACCCATTAGATTGTAAAAGCTGTAGGTAACTTTCACTTCTCCACGTGTGGATGGTACCTTTGTACATTTTCCCTGGTGACGTGGGATGCCTGTCCTCCTTTGCCTAGCTGTGTCCTGATCTGTTGACCAGAGGAGGGAGCTTGGCAGGAATTATAGGTGTCTTCAAGAAACTTGTGAGATGATGCATATGTGTACTCACCAAACACACCAAGACACAAATAAACTTCCCTTTTATTTTAATATATTTCTGACTGAATTATACATACAAATAAAATTACATTAGAGTGGGGCTTTGTTTCTGTCTTCGGTGTGCTAAAGCAAACCCCAAAAGAATACAGCATTTGTAAAAGTTCTTATATGTAAGAATTTTAGACATACATGACCAGATGGCATTGACAGGAAAGGGGGCTGATGAATATTTCTGTGTTGCTGTGATGTCCCTGCTGACATTGTCAAGCTTTAATTTTATTTCTTTGAACATGGTAAGCATAGTTGCTTTATGTCTGCTCATTCTATTATCTCAAGAGTTACCAAGATTTCTTTCTATTCTTGTTGCTCTTGCCACTTCTCATGCACGGCGTCTTATTTTCTTGGTTGCTTGGATCTCTTTGACTGTCTGCTGGAAAAGTATTTTTAAAATCACTTGTAGGGATCAGGTGAGACCTAGTGGAGATGCTGGTTTCCTCCAGAGGGGACTTGGGTTTGCTTCTAACAGTATCCGATCAAAACTAGCTGAGTCAAAGGACAGCACCTAAGATTCCTTGGATTAACCTTGTGCAAGTAGCGAGGCTGCAGATGTGTGTGAGGGATGGTTTATTTGGGACTCACTTCCACCTTGAGGGAAGATATGGCCTTTTGAGTCCCCAACTGAAAATCGGGTTAGTTTATTAAAGTCCTCACCTGAGGACTATGGGCTTTAACATTCCCACAACATCCTTGGACAGCAAGGAGATCAAACCATTCAATCCTAAAGGAAATAAACCGTGAATATGCGTTGGAAGGACTGATGCGGAAGCTGAAGCTCCAGTTCTCTGGCCACCTGATTTGAAGAGCCGACTCTTTGGAAAAGACCCTGATGCTGGGAAAGATTGAAGGCAGAAGGAGAAGGCGGTGACAGAGGATGAGATGGCTGCATAGCATCATCTACCCAATGGACATGAGTTTGAGCATGCTCCAGGGGATAGTGAAGGACAGGGAAGTCTGGTGTACTGCAGTTCATGGGGTCGCAAAAAGACACAACTGAGCAACAAGAAACCCATAAAGCTGTTTATCGTACAGCTGGTTGATCAGACCCTTTTGTTCCTGATACTCAGATGGTCAAGAGCAAAAGCTTTCAAAGATGAGTGTCTGTCTCCAAGTTCTAGTCTTCTCTCTTGAATTTTTCCATGCCTTCCCCATCTCATTAACTCTTTGCTGTTTTTATATTTGAGATGTTTTTAATTACCTTAGTGAGAGTGTCAGTCCAAATTATCTTCTAACCGTTGCCAAAAATGGAAAGTCACTCTTCTGCTTTTACAGTCATTTTTTTTTAAAGATTCTTTATTCTAAAAGAGAAATCCAGCAGTCTGCTGATATCATTGATAAATTCCAGCTGATTCTTTCTGATCTTTTATTTTAGTTGTGGCCTGATCTGTTGAGGCTTTTGTGGAGAACTTTGAAAATGTAAATTTCTGATTGGAAGATTCATGAGTTCCAACCCGATCTGAGCTGTCAACAATGCTTAACAGTCCTTCTATTTGTCCCTAGCTGGCCCCTTTTCTTAGTAATCTCTTTAGTCTCTCTAAGCCACCCCCATTGCCTTCACTGTCAGCTGTTGACCTTGACTATTCATGCTTTTTTCTTGGCCTGTATCATGTATCAGCACATTTAACAAATTATGATAAATAAATTCCTTCCTCTCCATTCTCTGAAACTGCTCTACTTCAGGTCTTCATGACCTCCCTTGGGTGTTATTATGGTTCCCAGTGTCTCTCCTGCCTCTAGGCTCTACCCCCAGCACATGCCCCATGTTGAAACCAACACACCCATCTTCTAAAAATCATAGACACGGGTGGATTGCCCCCCTGCTTTAGAGTCTCTCATAGCTCACTATCGCCTTCAAAATGCTTTCCTTAATGTGTCAGTATGTCACAAAGCCTCAACCTGTTTCTCTAACATTATCGCCACTATATCACTGGTTATCACCAACACTTTAATCTCACATCATTGGTGCCTCCAGAATAGTCGATCCATGATCATATGTCTGTGCTAGTCTACCTACTAGCTTTTTTTTTTTTTTTTGCCAAGAATGCCCATTGTTTATCTCCTTTGCAGGCAAATCATACTTCTACTTCAAGGTTGATCTCATAAGTCATGTTCACTGTCTTTTAACTGTGTTGCTGCTGCTGAGTCGCTTCAGTCGTGTCCGACTCTGTGCGACCCCATAGACGGCCGCCCACCAGGCTCCCCCATCCCTGGGATTCTCCAGGCAAGAACACTGGAGTGGATTGCCATTTCCTTCTCCAATGTGTGAAAGTGAACAGTGAAAGTGAAGTCGCTCTGTCGTGTCTGACTCTTAGCGACCCCATGGACTGCAGCCTACCAGGCTCCTCCGTCCGTGGAATTTGCCAGGCAAAAGAGTACTGGAGTGGGGGGCCATTGCTTTGGGTTACATGTGCTTTAATTTGCTTCCTGGGGGTCCCGGAGGCTGCTCTCCAGGCAGAGGCACTAGGCTGGGCTCTCCTGCAGCTCACCACTATTCTGGGAATCCCTGATGGCAGGCAGTGTGTCTTACTCATTTTTGTATTCTCAGTAACTGACACCATAGAAACCTTTGAATGCATATTTAAGGAATGAACGGGTGACTATTTCAAGGAATTTTTTCTCAACAATTCTTTTCTTACTTTATTCTTTTTCTTTCTATATATCATTATTCTTTTGACCTTAAACTTCTTATCTAGAATAGTGATCTTTCATAGTCTTCAGTGTCAATTAAAAATGTCTGAGGAATGCCCTGGTGGTCCACTCATTAAGACTGCATTTCTACCGCAAGGAGCAAGGGTTGGATCCCTGATCAGGGCACTAATGTCCTACATGCTTCATGGTACAGCCAGAAAAAAATGTTCATTTGGTTATTGTTGTTTGGGTAGATGGGATGCTATCTATTTTCATTTTTGCCAAATGAGACTATAAGCCTTGAGTGTGATGAAAGAGATGATAGAAGTGTAAGTACAATAAATTGGCTGTATATTATCAGAGAGATTAATAATAAGAAAGAAAGTCATAGAGCTGGAAAACAGACTTGTTTCAACAAATTTAGCTGAGAATGCTGAAGAGCACACATGGAAAAAGTCCCTGTGACACAACTAAATTAAAACCATCTCATTGACACAGCCTGAATCTGAATGATTAGAAAACACTGGATTATTTTCAGTTCCCAGTAAGTGCTAGAAGGAAAGCTTGCTTATGTGATATGATATTGTGACCGTAAGATCTTAAAGTTGGTTAAATTTTTCCTAAAAATTTTGAGGCTTTGAAGTGCAATATTAATCTTTCTGCTATGCTAAGTAAAAAAGAAAATGTCTTTTATTTATTATAAATTGAATATAGTTGGTGTGAATCAGAGGAGGAGAAAATATAGTTTATTAATTCTGAGGATGTTTAACCAATTTCATATTCCTCAGATCACTTATAAATTTTTCACACACTTGTTGTATGCCTTTGATATGCCAAGTCCTGAGATTTAGAAAACTAAGAAAACTGGTTTCTGTTTTTTCTTATATAGGGCTCTTTTACCTCCACAAAGACAAAAACTCTATAAAGTGGATAGGGTCAAAATTTAATCTTAAAAATGTTTTGAATCAGATCAAATGATCAAAGTCAATATTTAGATATGACCCTAAATCTCTCCATCACAAAATATAAAAACATAAAATTGACTATTTTTTTTTGCCTCGTCAATGAAAGAAATTGAGACTAGCTCTTGAAATCTGATTGATTTTACATTGTAACCTCCAAGTAGCTGAGCTGATTTTTCTTACTAATTTAACAAACCCCTGTCAAGCTCCTGCCTCATGCCTTAGCTGTGCTTGTGCTAAACAATGAAATGATTTACTTCGACCCCTTCACCAGACGCTGACACCAGAGTAAGTCCTGTTAAAACAATGGGTGTAATTTACAAATTACTTTACATTACTCTCTCATTTGTATTTTTAACTTACTTGTACTAATCTCCACATTTGTTAAAAAGTCACTTTGCCTTTTCCCAACAATTAGTGTTTTTCTCTCAGAAATCTAAGTTTTAAAATTTTGAGGATTGCTTTTATTCTTAAAAACCTCATATTTAACAGATATTATATTATAGAATATTTTAAAGAGACCTAAACAAATGCTAAAAAATAAATAGAAAATGTATTTTTATTACATAGGAAACTGTGTTGTATCATAACATAAAATAGAAGTATGTTCATTTGCATAAATAAAGCTGGACTCTGCATTCTTGCAAAATAAATATGGCATAAGGATGACTCAGAGACACCCTGAGTCATGAAAGCTTTGTAAATCTCTGTGTATTTTCAAGAGAGCACTAGTTATTTTTATTGTTTTTCCTTTTTAGTCTCACTTTACTTTTGTACCACTTTCCTTGGTAATGTGGAAGCACACAGGTTTATGAATGCTGAAAAAAATGAATTCACTGAATTAGTCATAGTTCAAGAATACAGATGCCTTTATTAATTTTATTAAAAGATGTAGACTAATTTTGAATGAAATTTATCTTCTCATGCATTGAATTTTCTAGTCTTAGATGGTTCATTACAACACATTTGTGGAACTATATCTACTCATCAAAAGATGTTGTTTTTAACACCTCAGATAAGTGTAACAAGTCTTTCCTAAAATGCATCCAATGTTTCATAGTATTTTGTGGGTAAGAGACATATGTTGTTATTTTCTTTCCTGTATGATAAAACTAAGATGCACACATATGAAGTTCTCTGGATATACTAGACATGGTCTCCTAAGATAACACATAACCTCTAAATCTCAGTGGTTAATTAAAAAAACAATGTTTCCTTCCCACTCATGCAAAGTGCTTGTCAAGGGTTCACTGGAGATCCTCCTCCAAATTGTTGCCTTTACCAGGAAATGACCTGTGTTTCTTATTCTCACACTTCCTTGGCCAAAGCATGCCATGTGGTCACACCTAACTTCAGTCTTCAGTTGGATGAGTAACACAGTCCTGCCACTTCCCTGGAAAGAGAAAGAGCTGGAATATTTATGAAGAGCTCTAATGAATTCCACAGTCATGGATGACAGGCAGCCCCTCAACCCCCAGAAGACCAGAGATCTAGATTGAAACTCTTCTGTACCTTTGAACAGTATTTGATCTGTACTTGGTAACAGGTAGGCAATCTACTTGTGATCTGATGCTAACGTCTCTTGTCTGTTTTCATCCTTTAGCTCTAAGCCCCACTGAGACTTTTTTGGCTCTCTGAATCTTCACCATTTCCAGAGTGACTGTGACTTTTCCAGCCATAGTTTCTCCAGGCCTTTGGAATCCTAGCATTTTATCTGTGCCCACACTTACCTCTCAGGGAGTCCTGCCCATGGAGAGTTCTGGGAAGGAAAAAGAACCTCTGATAAGTTAATTTCTATAGAATGTAGAGAGTCAATGTGCAGTGCTAACACTTTGCCATCTCTAAGAACTGATCATGTGTAACAAAGAGATGGAGAAAATGGTAACTTTTTAACATGTTTAAATTTATTTTTTATTGGAGTTTAGTTGCTTTACAATATTGTGTTAGCTTCTGCTGTACAGAAAAGTGACTCAGTCACACATATACATATATCCCCTCTTTTTTGGTTTTCCTTCCCACTTAGTTCACCACAGAGCATTGAGTTGCCTGTGCTATACAGTAGGTCTCATTAGTTACCTATTTCATACATCGTTGGAATAGTGTATGTCAATCCCAGTCTCCCAATGCATCACACCCTCTGTTTCCCCATTTAGTCTTCATACATTTATTCTCTACATCTGTGTCTCTATTTCTGCTTTGTAAATAGGTTCATCTGTACCACTTTTCTAGATTCCACATGTATAAAAATATGGACTGCTTCACAAATTTGCGTGTCATCCTTGTGCAGCAGCTAAGCTAATCTCTGTATGTTCCAACTTTAGTATATGTGCTGCCTAAGTAAGCAGGAGAAAAAGGTAACAATGTAATTCTAAATCCCCAGTACCTTCTTTTCCCAGGGGGCAAAAGAAAAGGACGAGGATGAAGGAAAATGCCACAGAGGAATGGCAATCTATATTATACATTAGAAATAAATAGTTTTGAATAACATTTATATCACTCTGCTACTCTACTTTTTACTTTGCGTTTAGTCTTAAACATTAGCAAGGTAAAACTGGGGAATTCAAAGGTTAATGAGGCACTTACAAATTGAAAAAAATTATATATGTATATACAGGGTTCCCCTGTGGTTCAGCTGATAAAGAATCCTCCTGCAATGCAGGAGACCTGGGTTCAATCCATAGGTTGGGAAGATCCCCTGGAGCAGGGAAAGGCTACCCACTCCAGTATTCTGATTCTGGCCTGGAGAATTCCATGGACTGTATAGTCCATGGGGTCGCAAAGAGTCAGACATGACTGAGCAACTTGCACTCACTCACTCATATATATATATATGTATATACATATATATATGTGTGTCCGACTCTTTGCGACCCCATGGACTGTAGCCTATGAAGCTCCTCTTTCCATGGGATTTTCCAGGCAATAGTAATGGAGTGGATTGCCGTTTCCTTCTCCAGGGGATCTTCCCAACCCAGGGATCGAACCCTGGTCTCCCGCATTGTAGACAGACGCTTTTATCATCTGAGCCACCAGGGAAGTCCTATTATATACATATATATACTCAAATTACTTTGAGAAATGCTGTGTTAAAGAATATCAAACATGTTTCTTTAGTAAAAAAGAATATCAAACATGTTTCTTTAGTAAAACTTTAAAGTGTAAAACTTTAAGAGCCCTTAATGCAAAGGTCAAAGAAATCGCCGAGAGAGCAATATGGTATATATGCACTTCCCAAATTCATCTGACCTAGGATCCTCATCCGTTTTCCTGTTTCACAGAGAATTTCCTAGAATTATCACTCTTGAACACATAAATTGTTTTTGCTGATGTAAGTTAAAAATCCCAAAGACCTTAAAATATAGGCTTAATAATTTTTTTCATCTTTTAAATACCTCATTAATCTTTGAATTTCCCAATTTTGCCTTGTTAATGTTTAAGACTAAATGCAAGGTAAAAAGTAGAGTAGCAGAGTGATATAAATGATATTCAAAACTATGCATTTCTAATGTATATATTGTAAATAGGCTTCCCAGGTGGCTCAGTGGTAAAGAATCCACTTGCCAAGCCAGAGACATGGGTTCAATCCCTGGGTCAGGAAGATACCCTGGAGCAGGAAATGGCAACTCACTCCAGTATTCTTGCCTGGAAAATCCCATGGACAGAGGAGTGTGGTAGGCTACAGTCCATGGGGTCACAAGAGTCAGATACGACTTACCAACTAAACCCCCAACACGTATATCAACATTATTTGTGTATATCATTTTTAATACATACTTTAATTCACTTGGTAAATTCTGAATTAAATCACCCCTACTCCAGTGTATTAATAATTAAAAGTATAATAATGTAATAGCTTATATAATACTTTGAGGACATAAAGTTGAGAATTATAAGGACTTTAAAAAATATCTTTACCTTTGGGTACTATGTATTCTCTTGATAAATGACATTGATTTTAAACACCAGTAGAAATCAAATCTTAAACTGATAGGGGATCCAATAACATTGTTTAACTCTGCTGAGGGATATAAGGGAGAAGGAAATGGCAACCCACTCCAGTATTCTTGCCTAGAGAATCCCATGGCCAGAGGAGCCTGGTGGGCTGCTGTCCATAGGGTCGCACCGAGTCAGACACAACTGGAGCAACTTGGCAGCAGCAGCAGCGGTGGCAGGATATAAATTGTGATATAGCCTCTTATAAGGAGCCTGGCTGTATTCAGCAGAACCCAGAACTCAAAAGGGATTTGCACTATTATACCCTTTTTACTAGAAACTCTAAAACTGTTATTCCACTTTAGAATATGATCATACATTAATAATTCATTAGACTCAATTATCTTTTCTTTATGAAGATCATGTGGAAAGCGAACTCATCTTCAAATTCAACATTTGTTTCTTGATTTTTCTTTCTTGGTTCACCTCCTTTAAGTTCAAAATGTTAAAAACTTAAAGAAAGAGAAAGAGACTGTTGGGTTTCAAAAGATGCCCTGCTAAAGTTACTGTCTATGGGAACTTTTCTGTGCAAGAAGAAGGGTAATAGACTAAGAAAAGCAAAATGTCCATCTTTTTCTATGTAAAGTCTGTTATATTCAGTTAAGTACTGTGACCACTTAAAATGAACCAATTTGTTCCAGGAAATTTTACACCCCCAGCAACTCTATTCAAAGAAAATCCTAAGATATTAGATTCCCTTCCAAGCATCAGGGTGTTAGGTGTGACAGGGAGCTCGTGTCCTATCATCACCTTGTCCACTCTGCTAATTTATTCTGCTTTTCGTTTATTTGCCTCTCCTCCCTTGATTTTAAGAGTTTGAGATAAATAATACATTTTTCACAAAAAATTATATGGGAAATATATCTTCTTTGGGGTCCATAGAAATAACAATGATTCTACCAAAGTTGTAGACAGCATAAATTCTTAGCACACATTTCTCCTGATGGATTTTTGTTTATATTTTTCCCTGGGGTTCTAATAAGATTCAGGAACTATAATGATGTCAGCAACACCTCTAAAAATTCACTGCAGGAAGATCTGACGATCTTTTCTCAGCACTGCTGGGTTCCTGCTTTAGAACTCTGCGAATAATCACACAGCAGAATTTTAGCTTTACCTCATTCGCCAAATTATGAAGTCAGTTATATCTACATTCTGAAATTGCCTAGCACCCAAACATGTATAATGCTGAAAAATATGCTGTGTAACCATTTACCAGACACCAGAAGATAAATCTAAGTTATTTAGATTTATAGTATGATAATCTCTCCTTAAAAATGACATGAGGGAAATGTTTAACTTAATGAGGCAGAAGATCCTGGTGTGCAAGTTACACTGTATTTTTTATTGCACCAGGGTAAATTATTGCTTCAGTCTCCTATATGGTACCCCAGTGGCCTCAAAGACACTGTGTAGCTTCCAGAAATGCCTACTTTTGTCTTAGGCAATAACTTACTCCACTAGAGTGTGCTTTCTGAGAATTACCCATAACATTTCTTGCCAGAGGTTGAATTTCTTAAAGGTCATTCACAGATACTAACTAAACTTGACTATTTTTTTTTAATGTAGGCATATTGATGTGGTAAGTCTGCATACATTAATATACAAAAGGGAAAACAAGCATTTACTTTCTGCCTAAAACTAGAAAACAAGCAAAAAATTCTGATTATGAAATGAAATTATACAACATAAAATTTTTTCTTAGCATTTTAACCCTGATGTCTCAAAGGCACAGGCCTTTGAGGGAAGTCTTTGAGGGTCTGGAGAAAGGAATGGCTACCCAATCCAGTATTCTTGCCTAGAGAATTCTAAGGACAGAGGAGCCTAGTGGGCTACAGTCCATGGATTCACAAAGAGTTGGACACAGCTTGAGTGCTAACACTTTGAGGGGAAGGTGCATAAAGATTTCAGACTGTAATAATTAAATATTGCATGCATGCTAAGTCGCTTCAGTCATGTCTGACTCTTTGCAACCCACCAGGCTCCTCTGTCCATGGGATTCTCCAGGCAAAAATACTGGAGTGGGTTGCCATGCCCTCCTTCAGGGTCTCTTCCTGACCCAGGGATCAAACCTGCATCTCTTATGTCTCCTGCATTGGCAGGCAGGCTTTTTACCACTAGTACCACCTGAGAAGCTCAGTTAAGTACTGGATTGGTCAAAAAGTTCATTCGGGGTTTTCTGTAAGCAAAATAAACTTGAACAAGCTTTTTCGCCAATGTGATATATAGTTCCAGATTTGCCAAAAGAGAAAAAAAAAAAATCTTAATCCTATGTGGAGCACCAATGTATAAGTCTAAATGTGTGTGGGAGTTTTTTAAACAAGCTCTACTCTCTAATAAAGTAACATAGGAATTTAATTAAAACAAACCAAAACCCCCCACCAATCAGTACTGCAGCATTTGGGTAAATGTTAGAGCTTGTCAATTTTCAAGGCAGACACGTTATTCCAGGCTTTCTGCCAAACCATTACTGGTAATCAAGAGATGAAGCACATGAATGTACTGTGCCTGGCTTAGTTAGATGTGTGTGTGCTAAAAGACAAGCCAACACATTTCTTATGCAAGCCATCGGAATTACAATTTAAGAATGCACAAACACACAATGCTTTTGTAAGTCTACGAATATACACACTGAAATACAACTCTGTGCTTAAAGGCAGACACAGCTTGTGTTGACTGGATTCTTTCTTTATCTTGAGTGGTTTTATTATCCAGCCACATTTCTCTCAATGGCTGCACGGGAAGAAATTAACTTACTCATATCTGGACAAAATTTGGGATTGCCCTACATGCTTAATTTCTAGCGACTGCTCAAAATCTCTCATTGATAAATGGGTGATTTGGACTGTTGTTTTCTGTTTTTTTATTTAACTGATTTAGATAAACATCTGTTTTCCCATAGTGTTTTAAAAAATTTATATAATAGTGCTATCAGAAAGTAATCAAAGCAAGCATTTTTATGAAAGGAAGACTGAAATTTTTTTAAGTTCTTAGGATAGGGGAGGCATATTGAGTAAATAACTATGAGTATTTGCATATATTATTTTGACCACTGGAGGGCTCTCAGATTGTTTTACATTAATTTTTTAGAAATCGATTTGATATAGCTGTAACTTCAGTAAAACAAATTTAAATCTTGGCACTATAAAGTCTGTAGAGTCACCGAGCTCTTAAAACAGTACATGTTCTCAAAATATAACATAAAAGGACAATCAGATTTAATTTACTGTGTTCTTTCACTGTTTCACAACAAATAACTTTCCACCAAAGTAAGCAAAGCCAAATAAAGCAATAAATGCATACTTGCAGGACCCATGACCCAGAGCCAGAGTTTGAAATGGTCTGCTGTGTATAGCAAGTTTTCTGAAGTCTCATGTATTTGCACGTGCTTGTGTGCTCAGCCCTTCAGTTGTGTCCAGCTCTTTGTGACCGTATAGACTGTAGCCCCCTTTTTCATGGGATTTTCCAGGCAAGAATACTGGAGTGGGTTGCCATTTCCTCCTCCAGGGGATCTTCCTGACCTAAGGCTCTAATCCACAAAGAGACAAGGAGTCTCTTGTGTCTCCTGCATTAGCAGGCAGATTCTTTACCACTGAGCCACTTGGGAAAGCCCGTATTTTCATTTACTCCATAATGAATCTTTGGTTCATTAGCATAAGAGTATTTTCTCCAAATTTCCAGGAAGATGCACCTTGTTTCTCCAAAAATGTCTCATCCTCCCAAGTTGCTGCTGGTATCCTTTAGAATTTCCTTTGATTACAAATCTCTTTTTCTCAAGAAGCATAGCTTTATGAAGTAAGTGGGGCAAGAAATGCATGTTAAATATATCAATCACTCTGGACAGTGATTTTAAAGAAGGCCAGAATGGAGTCTGATAAGAATGGGAATACTTGTGTATAAAACATTAGAAGATTTAACTGATTCCATAATGCCTAGTTGGATGGATCACAAGAATAGGGGTTCCTTTGTATTTTTTAGTTTAATTTAGAAATCTATTTTATATTGCCAAATATGCTTTAGCCAAGCTCCAAAATGGACATCCTAACAAAGAACCTACACTTCATAGTTTTCTCATAGTTTTGGCCCTTCTGCAATACCATGAAGACCCACCAGGAGAGACGGGAGAAATGTTGGTCACTGTCCCCAGCACTCTTAGCACAGAGTTTGTCCTGGACGCTCCCTCTTCTATCTTTTCATGACCTCTTGGCTTCTTGTAGCCGTCTCCCATGAACACCCCAAATTCGGAGTTTTGCTGGCCATTTCTTCACCAGCTCACATAATCCATTTTACCCAACATCAATAGGTCAGAAGACACAGAATTACACAGATCAAAGAGGAGAAAGGCAAAAGTGGTAATATTTTAATACTCAATGAGGAGGATTATCTCCTGGTGGTTCTGCTTCAGATCAGGCTTCGCAGGTGGCTCAGTGGTAAAGAATCCACCTGCTCATGCCGGAGATGCGGGCTCAATCCCTGGGTCGGGAAGATCCCCTGGAGATGGAAATGGCAACTTACTCCTGTATTCTTATCTGGGAAATTCCTGGACAGAGGAACCTAGTGGGCTACAGACCATGGGGTCCCAAAGAGTTGGACATGACTTTTGCAACTGAGCACGCACTACTTAATAAACAGCGAAATGCAAAGCGGAAGATTGTTAACAGTGCTTAATGTGGAAGTGACTATGATTTTAAATCCCTGTGATTTGAATCTGAAGTGGCTATGATGCCAATTCAGGGGAAACCAGAAAATTTCCTCAGTCCTTAATGAAGCTACTCAAACATTATGCTCTTTTGATAGATTCAGTTCCAATTTTAAATCTTATTAAAAAGAGCTGCCTTCCTCATTTTCTATATCTAAATAACTGGATTGGTGTTCAAGTAAATTGGAAATATCTTCATATCCTCAAGTCTACAGAAATATAGGCAACCTGAGCCATGATGATGACTCAGTTTTGCCGTCACAATCAGGAGTGGCCTTAATAAGCAGTTCTACCTTTTACAAACTACCCTGGAGGAAAGACTTTACTTTAGCAATGCTAAAAATAAAATATACATCCTCTAGTATTCAAATGAATAATTCTCAGTAATTCTACTTGAAGTATTTAACACCCTGGTGGACTCATCAGCATGTCTGTCTATTCAGATATTCAGATATCTGATGAAGACATGTCTTAGGTTCTTTTATAGATTCAGGTGCTATAATGGTGAGTGTGTGTGCATGCTCAGTTATGCAACTGTGTCTGACTCTTTGTGACCCCTTGGACTGTAGCCTGCCAGGCTCTTCTGTCCATGGAATTTTCCAGGCAAGAATACTGGAGTGGGTTATAAAGGTGAGACATAGCCATTAAAATGTCTAAACCCAAATTGTTTCCTTCATGCTTTAAGGAACTTATAAAATCGTAAGAGCAGAGTTGTCACTTTTTTTCTCTTGAGCAAAAGTTTATTCATCTGTGTATTGGAATGATCCGTCCCTGTATGAGAATATGTTTTTCCATGAGAATGTCAACATGGCACCTTTTCACCTATTATTTAAGCATATAGATCTTTCTTCGATTAACTACATAGAATGTCGGCACTTCCAGCAGCTATCGGAAGATTTAACCTTGAATTGACTGTGCTGGCTAAGAGTTTACCTGCACAGCTTCTCCAACTGCTATAGTAAGTTGAATTACGTACCTAGACCTCATTGTCTTAACCCTTCCCTTCCCTCTCTGTACATATATAATGTCATTACTGAGGAACTATTTCATTTTATGCCCCTGAGTCCTGTTCAACTTTGCCATAAGACATGGCACTTTTGGAAAAGAAAGAAAGAATGATACTGAACAACTGGGATAACATTGTGCTGTTACTTGATACCTTCAGAATAAGGGACTATGCCATACAATTCTTATAGGAATTTGTGCTGGGAAAACATTTATTTCTCAAGATGATATTGTAAACCTTCTTTACTGTACAAGGAAAATGCTATGATCTGTCAATTTCCTTTTTTGTTGTGACTGTCCAAGTTACCTCCTTGTTTCATAATAACATTCATGTATCTCATTGGGGTATCATTCTTGCTTCCTTCATCTGTGATTTTTTACTCAGGTGCGAGTCATTGCTCCACTATTTCTTATCATCAAGCAGATAATGGTATTTATTGACTGAATATGACTTTGCACTGTCCTGTATGTTTTTAATGATGAAACACTAAATGCTGAAAATAGGAAGTAAAATTTCACATCATCAGGAATGTTGAGCAAGACTTGAGAATAATGGAATAAATAGTAACATGTTTTAGGGGCATTTGAAACTTACTTTTTTTTCAGAGACTTTGATGATATCCTTTTATCTGTACTCCAGTTTTGCCCAGATTATATATCTGTTGCTATCAGTCAGGTCACATTGTATTTTACTTAGTTTTATTATCAGCAAGTTTTCACTTTCTTATAGTTTGCATGAGAGGACTCTTGACAAAATAGTTAAGCAATAAGATTATGCTTGATTACAATGTGTTTATGTCATCAGTTTGTCCTTTTCTAGCAACCAAGGCTATTGGCCAAGTACATGAGGAGACTTCTATAGCCTAAAGAAGATCTTGCCTGTGAGGCTGTCTTTATAAGAATTGGGAGAATCAGAACAACCACCACTCCTAGGGCTGGTGTTGCCCTCATGGCAGTCTTTAGTCATCTTGGGAGACTGAGGCTTGAGAGATTAATATAAAAGGCCAGAACAGATCAGTCTAATTGGCAGTCTCTAACCCAGGTCTCCTGACTTATAATCCAGATGTCTGTTATTCCTCCCACATGGTGCATAGGTTCTCTGAAACAATATATTTTACAAAAAGAGAAAAAAAGAAAGCATTTCCTCACTATTGGATGATCACACAGAGCACCATTTGGGGTGTGGGGTGTGGTCATTCGTCTCTCTTGTGCCAGTGCATGGATGGTTTACTTTGACATACACTTAAAAAATGGGTAGGTCCAGGGGAATGGAGATAGGGGAGGGCCTCATGAATAATAATGGCAGTCAGAAAAGAAATACTTGAGAACACTGGTCAATCGGCTCAATAAAATACCACGTGGTCGTTTATGCATATGAGCTTGTCCATTTCTCTTATAAGCTAACCCAAATACCTTCCATGTAAACTGTGTAATGTTCATTTAACCTTTTTTAATATTTTACTCTCATCTATTAAATGAGGACAATAATAAGGACATGTTTTAGGATTGAGAGGATTCCATAAGAAATGCATGTGAGGAATTTATGAGCTCATCATATTGCACATAGTAGAATGATACCTATGAAAAGTATAAACAGTTTGGGGGAAATGGTGATGTCATAATGTAACAATAACAAAGAAGACACTAATTTGATCTGTTGGTCATACTGTTGGTGATATTGGTATACTGATAGAAAAAGCCTAGAAGAAAATATTAATTGTAGATATCTTTAAATCTTGATATATAAGGGATAGTTTTCTTCTGTATTATATATATATTATACAATTATACAATACTTCTCTACTATACAAACTTCCAGGGGAGTACATAAAAATATGCCTAGAATTTATAAAAATATATCTCAACCCATTAAAATTTCTTCTTTTGGCTATTAACAATTCTTGGATCCTTAGAGGGAAGCAGAGGCTCTTCTTGCTTACACACATTTCTCTACTAGTGTTCTCATCATCTACACTGGGAGGTAGTTGTTCCATTCCAAGTCCTTTCTGGCCTTGTAGACCAGTTCATTCCCCTGTAATGAGAATTCATCAGGCAGAGAAAAATGTCATCCCATTCTCCAATCTCAGGTGTTGAGATCTATAAATCTTGATTTGTAGGTGCTTATTTTTTTTTCCCCAGAACCCTTCTCTTTTAGAAAAGAAAAAGCTTGGAAGAATTGTGCATCCTTGAAGGACATATAGATGTATAACTATAGTCAGGCGGCACCTAAGAAACCAAGCATATTCTGTCACACTTCATCACTACAGAAATAGAAAGAACCAGGGAGACTCTTCTCTGTCCATGCTGTGATTAGCGATGGTGGTGGTTTATTCACTAAGTCATGTCCGACTCTTGCGAGCCCATGGACTGTAGCCTGCCAGGCTCCTCTATCCATGGGATTCTCCAGGCAGTTAGCTATATTGAGGAATGACAAACAAGGGAATGTTGTCGTTAATTTGGCAGCACTTACACTTACCAGTAAATGTGATTACACTTTGACCTTTTCGGTGTGCTCAGCTTACTTGTAAACAGTTCCCCAACACTGCACCTTGCTCTTACCTTATAATTACGAAATCCTCTATGTGCTCATCTAAATGAAGACATTATACCCATGAGAATTAATCATGGCTGGGAGAGTTCTCAGTGCATAAATCAATTAGAATGAGTCAGCCTTCCTACTCCACTCCCATTGCTTTTAAAAACAAGCATGCACATTTTGATGAGATCTTACTCCTCTGCACACTCCCCCACCTCTTTGATAATGAATTTTCTAATATTATACTGAGTCCAGAGAAGCTCAGCTCTGGATTGAGTCACCAGATTTTATAGCTAAGGAGTAGGCTTAGACATCAGTTAGTGACTAGTACAGTCTGTTGGTTTGACAGAAGAAGAAAGACACAGCCTAGAGAGATCAACTTTGTCCAGGAACACAAGGATCAAGAATAGCACCCAGTCACATTCTGTTCTATTACATCTTGAGTCTTTTTAAAAGCCCATAGCAGCCATTCTTCAGTCCTTACTGCAATGATTTGTCAGCCTCAACTACTTTCTCTTACGGAGGTCATCCTGCTTTGCATTATTTGTAGGCAATATCATGAAATTGCTTTTGATAAGGAAAACCTAGGGGTAGAAGGATTAAAAATGAGTCTGTAAAGCATTTTAAATCAATAGTGACTGTAAATCATGGTTTTAGGCAAACACAGTATCAGATAATTTTCTACACACAAAACAGGCAAATGGAAGCATGCCGTTCAAAGGCTAGAGGGGATGGGTCATAATTCTGCGGCAAGCATTACAATCCTCTGAGTTTCTCAATCAGTTTTCACTATTCTGCCTGTGTCACTTCGAGAAGCTTAGACCCAGCCATTCATTGCTAGGAAATAGTATCTTTGATGTTTTCAAGGGCTTTGTGTTGTGAATAAAGAGAAGATTTCAGATCAGTGGATGCTGATTTTTATGCTGAGACATTAAAAAGCAATTACTTGCAGTTTTGACTCAGCATTTTTCACATTTGTAAAATCATGGGTCAAATAAGTGACCCTTTGGTAATGAAGAGTCTGTATCTCTCTTTAATTCTATTTTTTATTCATTCACCATCCGCTGTGGTCACCAACCCTGTGCTAGTTACTGTCAGAGTCTATGGCTGCAATCTCTGTCTTCAGGCAGCTCGCAGAGTACTGGAAAAAGCCAAACACAGAAGCAGATCGTCGTGATTTCATGCGACAGATGCCGCAACATAAACCCCAAAAGGCACCACAGAGCGGGCAGAGGGTTAACAGAGGGAGTGAGAAATGAGCTGGAAGTTGAAAGATGGCTCCCAAGTGTGACAGGCAGATTTGGGGGGTGGGGTGCACAATACGAATGCAAAATAATATTTTGGCAGGAGCAAGCATCTGTTTAAAAGTATTGGAGGGGTACAAAAATATGATGTGCTCAAGTAACTGAAAATAATTTAGTGTTCAGTTCAGTTCAGTTCAGTCGCTCAGTCGTGTCCAACTCTTTGCGACCCCATGAATCGCAGCACGCCAGGCCTCCCTGTCCATCACCAGCTCCCGGAGTTCACTCAGACTTACGTCCATCGAGTCCGTGATGCCATCCAGCCATCTCATCCTGAGTCGTCCCCTTCTCTTCCTGCCCCCAATCCCTCCCAGCATCAGAGTCTTTTCCAATGAGTCAACTCTTCGCATGAGGTGCCCAAAGTACTGGAGCTTCAGCTTCAGCATCATTCCTTCCAAAGAAATCCCAGGGCTGATCTCCTTCAGAATGGACTGGTTGGATCTCCCTGCAGTATTACTAAAGCATAAAATGCATTGTAATGAGTGATGCATACTAACACTGGACGATAGAAATATCATGGAAGGTCTTTATGACTATTTTATTATTTTATTTTATTTTATTTGACTGGGCTGAGTCCGCGATGTTACCTGGGGGTTTTGCTCTAGTTGCCGAGAGCAGGGGCTCTCTCTAGTTGCAGCACACAGTCTTCTCATTGCATGGCTTCTCCTGCTCTAGGATGAGTGGGCTTCAGTAGTTGTGGTGCCCGGGCTCAGTACTTGCAGCTTGCGGGCTCTAGAGCACAGGCTCAATTGTTGTGGTGCACAGGCTTAGTTTCTCTGGGGCAGGTAGGATTTTCCCAGATCAGGAATCAAACCTATGTCTCCTGCATTGCCAGGTGGATTCTTTACCACTGAGCCACTAGGGAAGCCCATTTATGACTATTTTAAAGTGGTTAAATGTATACTGCAGCAATGAGAAACCATTCAGGAATTAAGATCAAGCATTGAGTTAGCTGGGCATCCCTGGTAGCTCAGTGGTAAAGAATCCACCTGCCAATATAGGTGACTTGGCTTTGATCCCTGGGTCAGGAAGATCCACTGGAGAAAGAAATGGCAACTCACTCCAGTGTTCTTACCTAGGAAATCCCACGGACAGAGGAGCCTGACTGGGTCACAACAGAGTCAGACACAACTTAGTGACTAAACAACAATAGATTAGTCAATGTGAATTTTAGAAGAACCACTATTGCCACAGTCTGTAAGAAAAGCTAGAGAGCAAAGACCCCAAATCAGAACAACAAAAAGGCAATACACTACAAATCCCAAGCAAGAAACCTTAGAGACTAATCTTCTAAGGAAGATGCAGTAATGATTGTAGTGAGAAAGAAAAGGGAGAATAAACCCAAGTGATATTTCATAAATAGAATCAGTACTGTTTAGAGACTGGACAGGAGGTATGGAAAAGTGAGAGATCAAGAATGGTTCTAAGGTTCTGGCTCTGGCAATAGGATGCATGGCAATGTCATTCATGATGATGGGGAACGTGGGAAATGTTCAAGTATGGGAAGGGTGAACACGGCAGTTTTGGACACTGAATTAGAAGCTCTTGTGGGATATTCATGTGAAGATGTTCATTAGGCACTTGGATAAATTGGCAGAGAGGGGGATGTCTTGTATAGAGATATGATTTAAAAATCATTTTTGTATAAGTGGCTAAAGCTATGAAAAGTGAGCTATCCCAAGGAGTGAAAGTTGCTCAGTCATGTTCGACTCTTTGTGACCCCATGGTGCATACACCCATGGAACTCTCCAGGCCAGAATACTGGAGTGGGTAGCCGTTCCCTTCTCCAGTGGATCTTCCCAACCCAGGGATCAAACCCAGGGATGGAACCCAGGTCTCTGGCATTGCAGGCAGATTCTTTACCAGCTGAGCCACAAGGGAAGCCCAAGAATACTGGAGTGGGTAGCCTATCCCTTCTCCAGTAGATCTTCCCAATCCAGGAATTGAACCAGGGTCTCCTGCATTGCAGGCAGATTCTTTACCAACTGAGCTATCAGGAAAGCCTATCCCAAGGAGAGGCAGACTAAAAGGAAAAGAAAGATGAGGAAGAACCCAGTAAACACTAGTGATTTGAGTTAAGGAAGAGGAAAGCATCTTCCAGAGACTTTGGGAAGAATTAGCCAGAGTGAAGTCACCAAAATGGTGGCCTCCATCCCCTCCCAAAGAATAGCAATTAATCAGATGCGTGCATGCGTGCTGAGTCACTTCAATAGTGTCTGACACTTTGCAATGCCATTTGTACCCCACTATCCATGGGATTCTCCAGGCAGGAATACTGGAGAGAGTTGCCATGCCCCTCCTACAGGGAATCTTCCCAACCTAGGGATTGAACCCTTCTTTCTTATGTCTTCTGCATTGGCAGGAGAGTTCTTTACCCCTAGCGCCACCTGGGAAGCTCTAGTAGTGAGATACCCATAAGCAAAAGCAGTTCTTGGAGGCCTCTAAAGTCCACATAAGAAACTTCAGCAACACAATGAAGCGAAACACCAAGAATCACACAAAAAGAAAAGGAAGATGGCTTTATCTGCATCATCCCACCCCCAGGCCAGCTTTGCTCAGCCCCAGGAGGGAAGCCCCCAGCTGAAAAGAGGCCCCCTTACTAGGGAAGGAAGAGTGGGTGAGAGACCCACTTTCAGAGAGGGCAGCTGGCCAAAAGAGAATCCAAGTTGAAGGACTTTTAAAAAGCATATCACTTTGAAATAGGAAAGACTTGAAAATATTTAAATAGTTTATATGAAAAAATTCATGGAAATGGAAACTGTATAGAATCAGAAGTTAAAGGGGGAACTGATAAAGTTCCAGAACAATCTAAACAGGGAAATCCATAGAGTAGGCGTTTGTATGCAATGAAGCACACTTACTAAAAACCAAGATGCACATTGCTGTTGTGTTTGGCCTATACTTTTTTAAAAAGTTTGATTAAAAGAAAAACCTATTTGAAGTGACTAGATTGCTTTGGGGACTATTTCATGAAAATACTATTTTAAAAAAACTTCCATTATTTGTTTTAAATTTAAAATGCTGATTTCCCTTGATAAGAGAAGTAGATACTAGTCTTTCGAAAAATTTCCTCCTCTCACTTTTGCAAATGATCACATAGTATTAGAAACAAGATCTCTTTCGGATCATTATGTATTCTGACAATATATATTCAGCAGAAAACATTTTTAGAAAGAGCTAAATTATGTGGGAACTGGTACTGCATTCTTAATAAAGAAATCAGAACTGACCTCCGAGTGTTGCAGCTAACTCATGTTATGAACGAGTGTGTCTTACCATCGAAAGAACAACTTGAATTGTTATCAGTAAGCCACACTGGTTGAATCCAAAATGCCAGTTTGATGTATAGGACATGAGTAACCTGAGACTCTCTAGAAATATGAAAGATTTTTCCTCTTAGAAAATACTGTAGGTTGAAAAATGTGACTGTATATTTGTGCTTATGACAGGACCACCATGAGTTCCCTAGCTAGCGTGAGCGGTAAAGAATCCACCTGCAATGCAGGAAACTCCAGTTTGATCCCTGGGTCAGGAAGATCCCCTGGAGGAGTGCATGGCAACCCACTCCAGAATTCTTGCTTGGAGAATCCCATGGACAGAGGAGCCTAGGGGTCTACAACCCATAGGGTCGCAAAGAGTAAGACATGACTGAACTGACTTAGCACAGGACCACCACAAGCTAGAACTCTGACAGGCATCATTCACACAGAATACGTTGGGTCCCGCCACGTGATAACCCTGAGTTAAGGACCAAAAGATGTAGTCTTCACCAAAACAGGGAACAGAAACCTAATTCAGGAACCAGAATCTAAGCCTCGAGTAAGGTCGAGGAGACAGACTGCAAGACTTTGATTTTGGTTCTGCAGGAGCAGCAATAAACATTGGAAACAACTCAAGGGGCGCTCCATTCCTATAGCTGTTGATGTTATTCAGTTGCTCAGTCATGTCTGAGTCTTTTGCGACCCCATGGGCTGCAGCACGGCAGGCTTCCCAGCCCTTCACCATCTCCCAGAGTTTGCTCAAACTCATATCCATTGAGTCAGTGCTGCCATCCAACCATCTCATCCTTTGTTGTCCCCTACTCCTCCTGCCTTCAATCTTTCCCAGCATCAGGGTCCTTTCCAATGAGTTGGCTTTTTGCATGAGGTGGCCAAAATATTGGAACATCAACTTCAGCATCAGTCCTTCCAATGAATATTTAGGACTGATTTCCTTTAGGATGGACTGTTTGGACCTCCTTGCAGTCCAAGGGACTCTCAAGAGTCTTCTCCAACACCACAGTTCAAAAGCATCAATTCTTTGGCACTCAGCTTTCTTCACAGGCCAACTCTCCAATCCACACGTGACTACTGGAAAAACCATAGTTTTGACTATATGGACTTTTGTTGGCAAAGTAATATCTCTGCTCTTCAATATGCTCTCTAGGTTGGTCATAACTTTCCTTCCAAGGAGCAAGTGTCTTTTAATTTCATGGGTGCAGTCACCCTCTGCAGTGATTTTGGAGCCCAAGAAAATAGTCTGTCACTGTTTCCATTGTTTCCCCATCTATTTGCCATGAAGTGATGGGACCAGATGCTATGATCTTAGTTTTCTGAATGTTGAGTTTTAAGCCAGCTTTTTCACTCTCCTCTTTCACCTCATCAAGAGGCTCTTTAGTTCCTCTTCACTTCCTGCCATAAGAGTGGTGTCATCTGCACATCTGAGGTTACTGATACTTCTCCCAGCAATCTTGATTCCAGCTTGTGCTTCATCCAGCCCGGCATTTCTCATGATGTACTCTGCATATAAGTTAAACAATCAGGGTGTCAATATACAGACTTGACACCTTTCCCAATTTGGAAACAGTACTCCTTTCCCAATTTGGTACCAGTCCATTGCTCCATGTCCAGTTATAAATATTGCTTCTTGACCTGAATACAGGTTTGGCAGGAGGCAGATAAGGTACATTCCTTTGAATTGGATTTTTAAACAATGTTCTGGCAAATGAAAGTGCCTTTTTAAAAAAAATAATGTATATTACAATGATTTTCCTTTTCTTGTTTGCACAAAGGCCTTTCATGTCTCTTTCTGGGTCTTCTGTTTCTCTGTTCAGGTTTCATTAACTAGTCTTAGGAGCTCAAAGGTATCTTTTACTAATATTAGGAGAACATTCATAGAAGCAATACAGGTACAGAAGCAGTACAGTTAGTATAGGTAGAAGGACATAAAGGGATAAGGTAAGACTTTGCTACCCTTCAATTCATTCATTTATTCCATAAAATAACTTTTGAGCACCTGTTATGTGGCCAGAAGTGTGCTATATTCTGACCATCAGCCAGGCAGAGAGACTGTGAATAAGCTAGTGGTTCCAGGTCTAAAGTGTATGCTGAGAGAGAAGGCATTATGTGTAACAAGAAATGCAGCTATATCCGTGAATGAAGGATCAATGTTGTTTTCTGAAAGTTGCATTTTTAAAGCCATAATTCTTCCAAATGTGTTGAAAATTGTCCCCAGAAGCTATTTTAACTTTACACAGACACAGCGCTTTTATAACAGGAAAATGCTCATATTTTCAGCTCAAGTTCTTAAGTGGAGACAACATGGCAGATGCTTTTGGTAAGCTTAAGAGATTTATTTGAACTGAATTTTAATTAAAATTGCCTAAAAGGGCTGGTGGAAAGTTTTGTCATGATTGCCTGAGTCCATCAGAAGTTCTGCTTCCTCCAAAGTGTAGAACTTAAAATAGCAAGGGGAAAAAAAAAAACTAATCAGTTAGTGATTAATTATGTCATGAGGTTTCATTAAATGTTACAATAAAGTAAATTTTCATTTTCCTTTTGGCAGTTACAGATATACTAATTTGTAAAGATACTCAAGTCAAAAAATTGACATTGATGTACAATCTTATGCTGAGAACAGCATAATACACTGGTATGTGAACATTTCTATAAAAAGTACCGACTGACTAGTTCAGCATCTATTTTTGCATTTTTGTATTAGCTAATGCCTGTTAGATACTGGTCTGACAACACAATTGATTAAATTTAAATGCAGACTTTAACATTATTTTTTAACAAATGAATTAGGGAAGCATCAAACAGTTCTCTTCTCACATGCCAAATGGCAACATCATTTCTTCAAGGATAATCATTTTTGACTGTGCAAATGTTGGTTTCTCAAAAAGAGGGCAATGGAGAATACTGCAATATTGAACAAAGTTTAATAGAGACTTAATTAGCAACTATTGTTCAATTCTTTTTATAAACAGTGATATCTTAGGTACTCAGAGAGATAAAAGATGAATTAGATGGAATAGCAACTCAACCAGAGCTCACAATATACAGGGGAAAACAGCTGTGATAAGTGTTTTAAGAGCTGAATAAACCACATCCAGCCTGATAGTACTGCAGAGAGCCAAGAAATTAATTCCAGTTGGGGAAACCTTTGAAATAATACATACCAAGTGGAGCATTCGTTGCAACAGGGAACAATATTACAGACATACGACCTGGCCCATTTTTCAAGGAATGTACTGTGTTCTTGGGAAGATAAGAATTATACATGAATGGAAGACTTTATAATTAGAGAAAATATTACAAAGTTTGCAATTACATAAAAAGTCTCTGATCAGAAAATAAAGGCTCTGAGCATTCAGTAAAGGGAGAAACTGGTATGGACTGGAGAGGGTACATGATCCCATGGTGATGGGAGATGATGATATAGACTGAAAAGTGCTAGAATTATTTGCAGAAGCAACAGAGGAGAAAACCCAAATGATGAGGACAATGAATGAAGACAGGGCAGATCCCAGCCCATTTTGTGACCTTCAGAGGCCGACCTGGCTGAAGCAGAAGGCTTTCTTTGGGGAGTATTAGAAGAACAGGGTGATAGTGTAAGGAAGGCATAGGGTGGGGGTGCAATGAATGCCAAGATCAAGAATCAGGCTTGTTCTGATAGGAACAGGAAATCTCTGCAGTTTGTCCAGTCGCTGAGTGACACAAGGAAAACAGCTAGAAAGACATCTTAGAAAGATCAGTCTGGCAGTTACTGCTTTCATGCAGAATCATTTTATATAAAGTGCCTCTAAACTGTTTGGCATCTGTAAAGCGTTAGATGTACAATGTTGTTATTACCTTAGACACATACAGAGAACTAACGAGTGTTTATACAACCCTTATACTTGTAGGAAGTGTACTATAACCAAGACTTACAAGAAATCACTCGGTCGGCCTGCTGTACTACAAAGGAGTAGATGAAAAACAGATACAATGGATTAGCCTATGTTAAAACAGTGTGAGAGAAATGGAAGTGGAGATGTTATGTGAAAAGACAGATTTATATCCAAAAGCACCTATCTCAGATATTTTAGGAATCTTCAGAAGGTGCCCTGTAGTGGGGCAAAAAATAGCTTCCTTTTGTAAAATTTTTTTAAAAGGGAGAAATATCTTTTGGAATCACAAACTAGTCATCTCAGCTTTAATGCCTGAAAAGAGACACAGTCAACAGGTTGCCAGCAACCAACAGGACATTCACTGTAGGCAGTAATCAACAAGACCTTGTGGAGAAAGAATCTGGGCAGATCAATCAATTTCTACCCCAGACACAGAAATACATCTTAGTGATAAGGAGGTTGTGTGTGCTTAGTCTCTCAGTCATGTTCCACTCTTTGCAACCCCATGGACTGTAGCCCCTCTGTCCATGGAATTCTCCAGGCAAGAATACTTGGAGTGGGTAGCTGTTCCCTTCTCCAGGGGGATCTTCCCAACCCAGGGATCGAACCCAGATCTTCCACATTGCAGCTGGTTTCTTTACTGTCTGAGCCAGCAGGGAAGCCCAAGGAGGTTATAACATGGATAAATATTTGTAAGACTTTGGTATCTCCTGTACTTAACATCCTTTTTTAAAGTAAGCTACACAGATACAGTCTGTGGGTCTTGCTTGTGGGAATAGCTGATGTGTTTATATTAAAATATTAATCATTAATTAAGGAGGTCTCACTATTAATATGGAAACATTTTTTCTGTATCTGATAAACTCAGTGGTCAAAGGTTTGTGCTAATGGTGTCAAGGCAATGGAATTCCTGTCTATGTGGTCTTTGTCCTGGAATCACATTGCCAGCTGGACTCACTCCTTCCCACCAAATCACGATGCATGTTGTCACTAGAGGAACGAGACAAGAATAGTAGAACAAAATAGAACCGTCATCATTACTGGAAGAATAAATTGCCCTTAAATCCTGCTTGTGCAAAAGTCCCTAAGCACAGATATATCTGGCAGTCAAATAACCATTGGCTCACACTCATACAAAATACTTGACATATCAAGAGAGCTGATGGTTTAACTGACTTAAACTATTATTTTTCTCCATTAGTCAATGCAAGAGTCAACTCTTTGAAAAAGACCCTGATGCTGGGAAAGATTGAGGGCAGGAGGACAAGGGGGCTGACAGAGGATGAGATGGTTGGATGGCATCACAGAGAAGGGGGCTGACAGAGGATGAGATGGTTGATGGCATCACCGACTCAATGGACATGAGTTTGAGCTACCTCCAGGAGACAGTGAAAGACAGGGAAGCCTGGCATGCTGCAGTCCATAGGGTTGCAAAGAGTCAGACATGACTTGGGGACTGAACAAGTCAAAGCAAACAAATTCACCCTTGAGACCAAGAATATTTGTGTAAGAATATACGATGGGTGGGGAACCAACCATCATCCCAAGTTGGACCTGTGCACGCTGTGTCTACTTTCTCCTGTCCCATTGCTGAAATCTCCACTGCTCTGTTCAATCCAAGACAGCTCTTTCTTCCCAGCTCACTGCAGCTCCTTCTCAGTCCACTTTTTCCAGGTCCCTGTTGGCTTCTAGTGCATTTTTTATGTCCTGTTGCCTCCTCCCAGCTAATGCCCGCATAGCCATTCAAAACATTAAATTTGGGTCTACAGATGCCAATATGGCATCATGGAGATCATCATGATCTCCGTCATGGAGAGGCGTGGCATCTGAAAAGGCATGGCATCCACAAATGAAACAGCCCTCAGGCCTCAGTGCTGTCTTCTGTATAATCCCCTGTTCCATGTTCTTAGCCCTTTGTGTCACCAGGGAATGTTGTCCACCTCTACTTCTTGTGTTTGGGGAGGAAGAAGGTCATTCCTGACCTGTACCAGTGCAGCTGTGCTTATTGAGAATTCCACCCACAGCATGTGTGCTCAACCTGGGGCAAAACATGAAAGATTTTCCTTACAATTCTTCATCCTTTTTCTTTATTACTAATGATGTTCCAGTGCTGCTAGTATTTCTTCTAACATGAGTCCCTTTTAGGAATTTCTTGGTGTATCTTCTGACTGTATCCTGTTTCTAAAACTGTGGATTCTAATCTTTGAGAATAATCAAGATTTCTACAATTATTAATATCTAGAAAACACTCATTTGGTCATTTCCCTGGTTTTAATAAAGGGCATATCAAATTCTTCTTATACATTCCTTCTCTGCCAGTCATCATCTCTAAATCATCTTACTTTTAATAAAAAATCAAGTTAAAAGATATAAAAGAGCTCTGGCACATGCAAACTATTACATATAGAATGAATAAACACAAGGTCCTAATGTAGAGCACAGGTAACTTATATTCAATATCCTGTGATAAACCACAATGAAGAAGAATATATATATATGTATGTATGTATTACTGAATCACTTTGTTGTAATAGCAGAAATTAGTACAACATTGTAAATCAACTCTACTTCAATAAAATAAATTATTTAATGTAAAAAAAAAGTAAAGGAGATATGTACCAAATGAATTCTACAAAGATGTGTTTAGGTGTTTTGGGAAAGGATTCACATATTCATATGACAGAGTGATTTATTTTGATCCTCTTGTGCCCTAAGGATCTTTAGGCATGACATGCAACTTTATAAAGAAAACTAGCCATCAGGTTAGTGATCCATTTACGGAGAAAGACTCATTTCCCTTGGCCTCTACTTATACAATATTCAAATTGCATTATATTCTCTGAGACTTTTTTTCATTGATCCAGATAACTCTTGCGTGATGCTTTTTCAAAGAACTGCTTATCAGAGATTTTCCAGTAACCTTCTGGCATTTCAAAATTGCATATTCCCTGGATAGCAATTTTATTTGTTGTCATTATAAGGCTTCAAACTTCCTAAAGATACAGCTAATGCAGAGAGACAGCTGTGTGAAATATTGGCTACCTCAATTTCATCCAAGCTCTGTAGTTTTCCTTTTTCTCATACTTGAACCTGTTTGTCACACTTGGTAAACTTATATTTTTAAATTGGTTGAGACACTTTATACCTACTGCATTCATAATTCTAATCATTCTAATTCATATTCTAATAATTCTAACTCATAAATCAATCAAGTATTTAAAGTGTATAATATTCACAATGTAATGTTTCTTCGTGTTAAATAATGTTAATCATTTATCTAGTACTTTTCTTCATAGTAGCATAAATAATTTCATATATATATTCCTTATAAAATGTCTTATTAAATTATGAAATGGCATATCATGTAAACTATTCTAACAATAAAACAGTTATAACCTATGTTTACACAAGCTCTTTTAGTTTCCTAATTAATAAAAAAAGTTCAGACCTCATTACAGCTCATTTCCATTTCAGCTACAAACACAAAAACCTTACCACATTACTCTTACCAAATACTTGGCAATACTTACTAAAGAATAGTATATGTCCATCTGACCTGATGGAGTTTCCATCAGTATATGAACTGAGAGTATGTAAGTAGGTTTTGGACTTGGAAATTCAGAAATGGTTTTATTTTTCTTCCTCTGTCATATCTTTCTTTTATTGTTGTTGTTCAGATTCCTGGTAAGTGTGATACTTTCTGTCCTAACTCAGAGGGTTTCTAATATCGGTCCTAGGAATTCACTCAATGTGCTACTTGTTCTTCTGAGCAAGGATTTCATCAGAAAAATAGTAAATCCAGGTCTTAGTAAAATCATTCTAGGAAAATCTAAGATGTCCCAGCATCCTGGGCTTCCAAGACGAGTGCTATTAACAATCTGTAGCCTCAATCTTCCCCACTACCCACACCTGTTACTCTTGGCCAGTCACAACCCAGCATGGTGTATATGCTCAGTTACTCAGTCACGTCCGACTCCTTGAGACTCCATGGACTATAGCCCACAAGGCTTCTCTGTCTATGGGATTTTTCAGGCAAGAATACTGGAGCGGGTTGCCATTTCCTCTTCCAGAGGATATTCCTGATCCAGGAATCAAACCTGCATCTCCTGCACTGGCAGTCATATTCTTTACAACTGAACCACTGGGAGGCCCCCAGCCCAACATAGAAAACCCTCCAAGTCCCTTTCCTCTCCTAGCTTCTATCATCAGGCACAGTACCCTGAGCTACTTCCCTAAGTCTTTCCAGTTTGGACTCAATGCTATTCTTCACAACCAGCCCTCCACACTCACTCTCTTCACTAAGTAATTCTCCATATCCTGGCCTTCTAGGCAGTGGCTGGGCTTCTGATTATATGACTTCTCCAGCCACCCCCTTTGGGGAAGCTGTTTATCCTACCTTGCCCTCTGTGCCACGGGATTTGATATTGTGGTTAGCGAATTTTTCCTCCCTAAAGTGGTTTCCAGATCTTTCTCCACAATTCTTGGATAAAGACCTCATCTCAGGGCTTATGAAGTCCACGTTTACCTCTCTGTGCCTCCATTTGATCACGGTTTTCTATCCACATGTTAAAGAGTTTAGAAATCCCTACATATTAAGCTTCACAGCCCCTGCAGCTACCATCGTCTTAAGTGATTCCATATCTGGGCGGAGGATTCATGAAAACTATAGTCCTCCAGGGCCTTGGCCTGCTTAATGAAGTCATTCTCCTCCACTCTGCTTCAGAAACCCTAGTCCCCAGGGTTTAGTCATACAAAATACATGATAATATTGCTCTATTATCATCATACATTGCAGAATTGTTTGAGGGTTAGTCAGAGAAAAGAAAATGAATTCAGTAGTGACTGAAAGAATTTAAGAAGAGAGGGCAGTAGCTAAGAAATGAGTGAAATGTCCTTTTCATTTGCAGCAGAGAAGTTCCTGGGAGCCTGCAGTGAGGCAGAAACATGGGAGGTGGAGAATAATGCCAGTTCTAGAGACATGAGTGGGATAAGAATTTGGAATTGAGATAAAGCTTTCTAGAATTGAGTAACCTCTTAGATTTTGAGAGAAGCAAGGAGGGGAGGCTGGTTCCAGAGTATCTGTCTTGAGAAACTAATTAGATTGTAGCTCTATTCATGGAACTGGAGAGTAGGTCAGTTAGATGATCACTTTTAGGCATTTCTATTAATAAATCATTTCAGGCAAAAACAAGGTAGATCTATGTCTCTGGAGTGCTGAAGAGAGGTCAGAGTAGAAGATAAAGGTTTGGGAATCATCAGCATATAATTGTGATGATCAAAGATATGAAAGTAGATGAAACTACCCGGGAAGAGTATATGAAATGAATGAAGAACTCCAGCATTGTAGGAGTGATGACAGACAGAGCCAATCACATGACCAGTAAAGGGAGAAATGTTACAAATTAAAGTGATGAAAACAATAATAATAGCTGGCATGTGTATGTACACGTGTGTGCCAAGTCACTTCAGTTATGTCTGACTCTTTGTGACCCTACAGACTGTAGCCTGCCAGGCTCCTCTGTCCATGGGATTCTCCAGGGAGGAATACTGGAGTGGGTTCCCATGTCCTCCTCCAGGGGAACTTCCTGACCCAGGGATCAAACCCGCATCTCTTATGTCTCCTGCATTGGCAGGTATGTTCTTTACCACTAGTGCCACCTGGGAAGCCCAACGCGGCTGCTGCTAAGTCGCTTCAGTCGTGTCCGACTCTGTGCAACCCCATGGACAGCAGCCCACCAGGCTCCTCTGTCCGTGGGAGTCTCCAGGCAAGAATACTTGAGTGGGTTTCCATTTCCTTCTCCAATGCATGCATGTATGCTAAGTAGCTTCAGTCATGTCTGACTCTATGCGACCCCATGGACAGCAGCCCATCAGGCTCCTCTGTCCACAGGCAATTTTGCTAACCATACAATGTGCATCATCCTATGGTGGTTTAGAGCACAGGTGGGTTCAAATCATAACTCTATTACTTACTAGCTGAGTCTACTGGCAAATTGCTTAAGCTCTCTGTGCTTCTGTAGCTTGAGGAAAACAAAGGCACCAACCTTATAGATTAGATTGAAGGCTAAAATGCTTTCTATGCCATATTCAGCAGAGCCTGACTCACAGAAAGCCATAAAGGTTCACAGTTATTTTTATCATTGCAGTTTTATTTAATCTTCACAATAATTTGACGAGGAGGTAAAATTATCCCTATTTTTTTCAATTGATGAAACAGATTCAGAAGGCTATGTTATTCCACATAAGTACTGTATCTGGTATTTGAAAGGAAGTGGGCCTAAGACCCCCATGTATATAACTCGCAAGAAAGGATGTGGCAGAAAACAAAACAAAAAATGGAAACCATTTTAAGAAGCAAAGAGTGACTGCTGCTGCTGCCGCTGCTGCGTCGCTTTAGTTGTGTCCGACTCTGTGCGACCCCATAGACGGCAGCCCGCCAGGCTCCCCCATCCCTGGGATTCTCCAGGCAAGAACGCAGGAGTGGGGTGCCATTTCCTTCTCCAATGCATGAAAGTGAAAAGTGAAAGTGGAGTCGCTCAGTCACGTCCGACTCTTCGTGTTCCCATGGACTGCAGCCTACCAGGCTCCTCCATCCATGGGATTTTCCAGGCAAGAGTGCTGGAGTGGGGTGCCATTGCCTTCTCCAAAGAGTGACTAATCAGGTTAAATGCAGTGAAATTGTCATGAAAATAACCCATAGACCCAGTTCTTTTGATTTGTCTGGTTAAACAATAGCAACAGAGATTTTGATGAGGATAATATGATTTCAAAACTGAGTTCATGTTGAGGTTTGACAGAAAACAACAAAGTTCTGTAAAGCAATTATCCTTCAATTTAAAAATAAATTAATTAAAATTTAAAAGAAAACTGGACACTAATGGGTGCTTTTTACTACCTGGGAGATGAGCTACTAGATGGCAGTTTATGCTCCTAGCTTGAGCCAGGAACCCAAGGTTCCCAGGTATAGGCTTGGTCATCACCCAAGAGTGACGGTACCTGGAAAGGTTCCCAGGCGTGATTTCCTATTACATCAATGCAGCAAGACAGTTAGGTTATCTTCACATTTAGCCAGCTTCACTCCTGTTGGGAACTTCACAATTGTGCATTTTATTTCTTTTTAACATCTGATTCATTTTAGTTTGAAATCCATCCACTTTGTCCATAGCATTACTTTGTTTTTAATCACAACTAGATGAGTCTGTTCACTCTACATTTTACAGAATGGCAGTTTGTTTTCTTTTTCTTTTCTTTTTTTTTTTTTTTTTGCTTACTCTTTGCATGATCGTAATGAACTTTATTTAATCAACATCATCTTATTTATCTCATAACATTTTCAATCTACTTTGCTTTTAATTAAAGAAAATTTGTGTAAACTTCATAATAAGAATTTGTACATCTCTTGGCATCAAAAGCAGATAACTTGGCATTATGCTTTTCCTTTCTGTTGGTGCAGTGGCAACATAAATGGCTTATACATTTAAGACATTTTGTGTCAGCTTTTCTTTATCATCCCTAAAGCTTCTGTCCCCATTTTTATGATGATTTAAGGGCAGGCTCATTTAGAAAGCCAGCAAAGTGGTTCCTATTGCATCTCTACCCTTTCTAGCATAATAGCTGCAAACTAAGTTACTGTGCTTTGTTGTAGGTTTCTACATAACTCTGGGCATGGTGCCTCACTTAACAGTTCCCTAGTGTTATTTTGGAAAAGCCCTCTGCAGAAAATGCCAGAACTCAGCTTGAACTCTTGTCCCCTGTCAGGGAGAATCTTTCTATCAGCGGGATTTCTCAGCTGTTTCAAAAATCATTCAATGCTTTACTAGGAAATATTGCTCCTGTGGAATATGCCAGCTTTAGCATACCCTAATTGTTCAGCCTAAGAGCTTTAGAAGCAGAATATTTAATCAGGGAATTTCAGCCCTTGCTACAAACTTTTTTAATGGAGAATATTAATTTTAATTCATGAAAGATGTTCCTATTATTTTTCAATTCACTGGTTAAAGCATATGAGTGCTTACTTTCATTTTTTTTCAATTAAATGATTTTTTTTTCTTTAGGACAGTCCCACCTGTTCTAGAATCACAATATTCTTCTAAATTAAGAGTCAACATGTCTTTTGTGATATTACATGCCATGTAATCACTTTTATTCCTTATAGAGCTATTATTATATTTAATTACAGCTGCTAAAACAGAGACAATAAGAGGATAGGGAATTTCCTTAAGTTAGTCATTAGTAAAATCAATCTTTGAATCCAGGTAGTCTCACCCCAAGGCCTAAACAGGGGAACTCTGTGAGGATTTGATGAATAAGGAAGATCCAGCATTTTGAACCAATGTGCCTTGTCTGTGATAAAGCAGGGATAACTATTCTAACATCTGAGTGAAGACAATTCTTTACAAACATGTTGAATTCCAGGAGTTCACTGTGAATTAATTACTTGGAATTCAGAATATGGTGCCAAAAGGGACTGGTGCTCTGACCAGCCTACACAATCCTGTTTAAAGTCTAAGATCATTGAAATACAATGTATTTTCACTACCAATGTAGAAGCTATGTTATTGCAATATCAGAAATCAAGGAACACATAAATCAATAAGAAACTTAACAGATTAACTTGAATAGTATTCCTTGGATAAATGTTAAATTAACCATAAAGTGAAAAGACATATAATGTTCTTTTGTAGAAAGAAAGGGATTGAATGAGGTGGATTACAATGCATAATAATATTTGATGAAGTAAAAAAAATTGCAGGGTTGAGAAACAGAGAAGGAAGAGGAGAGAGGAGAGCTGGAAAGCAGAAAAAAATTGAATTACACACAATATTAACAGGTCATAGTCAAAGGATTCTGTATTGCTAAATATGTTTTGAAAGAAACACACATGCACACACACACATATGCCACCTTTCAGCCTCTCTCTCTGAGCACCCATCATTGTATTAATAAAAGTAGGACTAGCCCCAGTGGCACTCACTCCTAAAGGACTGTCCTATGCTGTGCAGTTTCTTGAGTTTTCAACTTAGGGGGAAAAAAGAAATGGGAAACAGAGCCTACATTTCTTAAACACCAATCAGATGTATGGGCATCATCAAAATTGAGTTTTTAGGGGCTTACATAGGAGTATTGTCAGTTCAATTGATTAATGAGATAACATATGCCAAATCCATAGATTGTCCAGCATATTGTAGATATGGAAGTTAATATTATTACTGAGAAAAACTGAGGCACTTACCTAACCCCCAACCAAAGGGGGGAAAAAAAAAAAGAAAGATAATGGTTATCCATTTAGCATATCTTAAGGCACTTTTTGGATTTGAGGTTTGATTTAGACAATATAACCTCCAGAGATTTTTGTCTCTCATTCTTTATGGTTGCATTTTTCACTCATCCTTTCTGTAAAGCATTTACTTCTTTTCCCCAGTTCATTTCTGTACATTAGCTTTTCTTGAAAATTTGAGTGTCAGGGACTCTTTAAACTCTTGAAAATTATTAACTCCAATGTACCATCTATTGATATTTAAATTAGAAATCAAAACTAAGAAATTTTTTAATTTTTTACTTATGGACTCAATCCACAACTACAAACCATTTACATAGTAATAGAAATAATGTTTTGTATTAAAAACAATGTACACACAAAAATAAGTAAGAAAAGTGGCATAGGTTTTACATTTTTGCAAATCTCATTAATATCTAGCTTAATAAGGGACAGTGGAATTCTCTTATCTGCTTCTGCATTTAGTCTATGGCAATATGCTGTTTTACTTGAAGAAAATCCAGAATCACACAGATATATGTAGTTGGAAAAGGCAGTAGTTTCATAGCCTTTTCAGATAATTGTAGATATTCTTTGTCATGAGACCTAAACTCATAAGGTGATTGTTTCTTAAAGGTGAGTTGCTTCCTCCAGTTCCATTCTTCTTTCTCAAGATTGCTTTGGCTATTCGAGGTTTTTTGTATTTCCATACAAATTGTGAAATTATTAGTTCTAGCTCTGTGAAAAATACCACTGGTAGCTTGATAGGGATTGCATTGAATCTGTAGATTGCTTTGGGTAGTATACTCATTTTCACTATATTGATTCTTCTGATCCATGAGCATGGTATATTTCTCCATCTATTAGTGTCCTCTTTGATTTCTTTCACCAGTGTTTTATAGTTTTCTATATATAGGTCTTTAGTTTCTTTAGGTAGATATATTCCTAAGTATTTTATTCTTTTCGTTGCAATGATGAATGGAATTGTTTCCTTAATTTCTTTTTCTACTTTCTCATTATTAGTGTATAGGAATGCCAGGAATTTCTGTGTGTTGATTTTATATCCTGCAACTTTACTATATTCATTGATTACCTCTAGTAATTTTCTGGTGGAGTCTTTAGGGTTTTCTCTGTAGAGGATCATGTCATCTGCAAATAGTGAGAGTTTTACTTCTTCTTTTCCAATTTGGATTCCTTTTATTTCTTTTTCTGCTCTGATTACTGTGGCCAAAACTTCCAGAACTATGTTGAATAGCAGCGGTGAAAGTGGGCACCCTTGTCTTGTTCCTGACTTCAGGGGAAATGCTTTCAATTTTTCACCATTGAGGATAATGTTTGCTGTGGGTTTTGTCATATATAGCTTTTATTATGTTGAGGTATGTTCCTTCTATTCCTGCTTTCTGGAGAGTTTTAATCATAAATGGATGTTGAGTTTTGTCAAAGGCTTTCTCTGCATCTATTGAGATAATCATATGGCTTTTATTTTTCAATTTGTTAATGTGGTGAATTACATTGATTGATTTGTGGATATTGAAGAATCCTTGCATCCCTGGGATAAAGCCCACTTGCTCATGGTGTATGATCTTTTTAATGTGCTGTTGGATTCTGATTGCTAGAATTTTGTTAAGGATTTTTGCATCTATGTTCATCAGTGATATTGGCCTGTAGTTTTCTTTTTTTTGTGTGTGTGTGGCATCTTTGTCAGGTTTTGGTAGGTGATGGTGGCCTCATAGAATGAGTTTGGAAGTTTACCTTCCTCTGCAATTTTCTGGAAGAGTTTGAGTAGGATAGGTGTTGCTGCTACTGCTGCTAAGTCACTTCAGTCGTGTCCGACTCTGTGCGACCCCATAGACAGCAACTAACCAGGCTCCTCTGTCCCTTGGATTCTCCAGGCAAGAATACTAGAGTGGGTTGCAATTTCCTTCTCCAATGTATGCATGCATGCTAAGTCGCTTCAGTCATGTCCGACTCTGTGCGACCCCATGGACAGCAGCCCACCAAGCTCCTCTGTCCACAGGATTCTCTAGGTAAGAGTACTAGAGTCAGTTGCCATTTCCTTCTCCAAGGATAGGTGTTAGCTCTTCTCTAAATTTTTGGTAGAATTCAGCTGTGAAGCCATCTGGACCTGGACTTTTGTTTGCTGGAAGACTTCTGATTACAGTTTCAATTTCCGTGCTTGTGTTGGGTCTGTTAAGATTTTCTATTTCTTCCTGGTTCAGTTTTGGAAAGTTGTACTTTTCTAAGAATTTGTCCATTTCTTCCACGTTGTCCATTTTATTGGCGTATAATTGCTGATAGTAGTCTCTTATGATCCTTTGTATTTCTGTGTTGTCTGTTGTGATCTCTCCTTTTTCATTTCTAATCTTATTGATTTGATTTTTCTCCCTTTGTTTCTTGATGAGTCTGGCTAATGGTTTGTCAATTTTATTTATCCTTTCAAAGAACCAGCTTTTGGCTTTGTTGATTTTTGCTATGGGCTCGCTTGTTTCTTTTGCATTTATTTCTGCCCTTATTTTTAAGATTTCTTTCCTTCTACTAACCCTGGGGTTCTTCATTTCTTCCTTTTCTAGTTGCTTTAGGTGTAGAGTTAGGTTATTTATTTGACTTTTTTCTTGTTTCTTGAGGTATGCCTATATTGCTATGAACTTTCCCCTTAGCACTGCTTTTATAGTGTCCCACAGGTTTTGAGTTGTTGTGCTTTCATTTTCATTCATTTCTAGCATATTTTGATTTCTTTTTTGATTTCTTCTCTGATTTGTTGGTTATTCAGAAGCGTGTTGTTCAGCCTCCATATGTTGGAATTTTTAATAGTTTTTCTCCTGTAATTGAGATCTAATCTTACTGCATTATGGTCAGAAAAGATGCTTGGAATGATTTCAATTTTTTTTTGAATTTACCAAGGCTAGATTTATAGCCCAGGATGTGATCTATCCTGGAGAAGGTTCTGTGAGCACTTGAGAAAAAGGTGAAATTCATTGTTTTGGGGTGAAATGTCCTATAGATATCAATTAGGTCTAACTGGTCTATTGTATTATTTAAAGTTTGTGTTTCTTTGTTAATTTTCTGTTTAGTTGATCTATCCATAGGTGTGAGTAGGGTATTAAAGTCTCCCACTATTATTGTGTTATTGTTAATTTCCCCTTTCATACTTGTTAGCATTTGTCTTACATATTGCAGAGCTCCTATGTTGAGTGCATATATATTCAGGCTCTACTACAAAACCATAGTCATCAAGACAGTATGGTACTGGCACAAAGACAGAAATATAGATCAATGGAACAAAATAGAAAGCCTAGAGATAAATCCACACACCTATGGACACCTTATCATCGACAAAGGAAGCAAGAATATACAATGGATTAAAGACAATCTCTTCAACAAGTGGTGCTGGGAAAACTGGTCAGCCACTTGTAAAAGAATGAAACTAGAACACTTTCTAACACGATACACAGAAATAAACTCAAAATGGATTAAAGATCTAAATGTAAGACCAGAAACTATAAAACTCCTAGAGGACTCCGACATAAATCACAGTAGGATCCTCTATGACCCACCTCCCAGAATACTGGAAATAAAAGCAAAAATAAACAAACGGGATCTAATTAAAATGAAAAGCTTCTGCACAACAAAGGAAACTATAAGCAAGGTGAAAAGACAGCCTTCGGAATGGGAGAAAATAATAGCAAATTAAGCAACTGACAAACAACTAATCCCAAAAATATACAAACAACTCCTGCAGCTCAATTCCAGAAAAATAAATGACCCAATCAAAAAATGGGCCAAAGAACTAAATAGACATTTCTCCAAAGAAGACATACAGATGGCTAACAAACACATGAAAAGATGCTCAACATCACTCATTATCAGAGAAATGCAAATCAAAAACACAATGAGGTACCATTTACACCAGTCAGAATGGCTGTAATTCAAAAGTCTACAAGCAATAAATGCTGGAGAGGGTGTGTAAAGGGAACCCTCTTACACTGTTGGTGGGAATGCAAACTAGTACAGCCACTATGGAGAACAGCGTGGAGATTCCTTAAAAAACTGGAAATAGAACTGCCTTATGACCCAGCAATCCCACTGCTGGGCATACACACCAAGGAAACCAGAATTAAAAGAGACACGTGTACCCTCAATGTTCATCTCAGCAGTGTTTATTATAGCCAGGACATGGAAGCAACCTAGATGTCCATCAACAGATGAGTGGATAAGAAAGCTGTGGTACATATACACAATGGAGTATTACTCAGCCATTAAAAAGAATACATTTGAATCAGTTCTAATGAGGTGGATGAAACTGGAGCCGATTATACAGAGTGAAGTAAGCCAGAAAGAAAAACACCAATACAGTATACTAACACATATGTATGGAATTTAGAAAGATGGTAATGATAACCTTGTTCCCAAGACAGCAAAAGAGACACAGATGTATAGAACAGTCCTTTGGACTCTGTGGGAGAGGGAGAGGGTGGGATGATTTGGGAGAATGGCATTGAAACATGTATAATATCATATAAGAAATGAATTGCCAGTCTAGGTTCGATGCAGGATACAGGATGCTTGGGGCTGGTGCACTGGGAGGACCCAGAGAGATGGTATATGGAGGGAGGTGGGAGGGGGGTTCAGGATTGGGAACACGTGTACGCGGATTCATGTTGATGTATGGTAAAACCAATACAGTATTGTAAAGTCAAAATAAAGTTAAAAAAAAAAAGAAAAGAAAAAAATCACTCAGTAAGAAACCATTTTTAATAATGCTATATGTACACTATTTATAAAAAAAAAAAAGGTGAGTTGCAATGTAGAACCGTAAACCATACCAATGATGTTTACAGTAAAATTCATTATCCTCCTTTTGCAGGAATACTTTACTTTTGTATGATTTTACATTATACATTGGTCGTTTGGAAAATATTGGTTTACCGAGTTATGCAAATATTCCAAATATTGACACATTTCACTTTACACTGACTAAAAAAATCACTCTTGAGACTAAAAAATTAGTTTCACCTGAAAAGTCCTTTAGGTATTGGGAAGCTGTCATGTGCACGGTGACAGATGCAAGCTTTCCAAAATTCCAATTTTTGCTTGAAAGCTCCAGTTTTACCATTGGCAACAAAACTGTCATTTGTCTTACTTGAAGTGACAGCTCGCTTTGTTCATTTTGGAAAAATAAATGTTTGTGAAATACTCAAGACTGCATAACCATAGTTTGTCTGTCAGTCTTTTTTTCACGTGAAATGGTATTCTGTGGAAAAAGCAGCTAGTCCAGCCCACAAGCAGTCACACACACTCTTCAGTGTACAGCAGACGTACTTCATGTGTACTTCTCATTTAATCACACACAATTTTTAAAATACATGTATTTGAGAGTTGAGATTTAATAAAATTAACAACCATTTTTACTGGCCCAAGAAGGAACTTCTTCAGTGAAAGAAATGCTTTAAAAAAAAAACATTGCCATTGGGACCTCCCTGGTGATCCAGTGGCTAAGACTCTGCACTCTCCGTGTGGTGAGGCCCAGTTCCATCCCTGGTCAGGGAACTAGATCTTACAAGCTGCAAGAGTTTGCGTGCCATGACTAAAGATACTGCATGCCACACAAACTGCAAATAAGTAAATAATTTTTTTAAGTTAGGTTAATAAAAATTGCAGTTAAAAATCACTTAGCACAGTTATAGTGATAATTCCCTCAATTCTGTCTGAGGTGCTCAATGTTTGACTCAACATTGCTCTATTCCTGTTTGTAATATATGAAAATAGTATTGAATTTATGGGCCATTGTATTGACCCATGGACCATATTTTAAGCAACAATACTATACAAAAATTGTTGTTGTTACTGCTCAGTTGCTAAGTCGTGTCCAACTCTTTGCAACCTCATGGACAGCAGCATGCAAGCATAGCCCTGACCTTCACTATCTCCCTGAGTTTGCTCAGATTCATGTCCAGTGAGTCAGTGGTGCTATCTAACCATCTCATCCTCTGCTGCCTCCTTCTGCTCTTGCTCTCAATCTTTCCCAGTATCAGGGTTTTTTCCAGTGAGTCAGCTCTTTGCATCAGGTGGCCAAGGTGTTGGAGCTTCAGCATCAGTTAGTCAGTTCAGTCACTCAGTCATGTCCGACTCTTTGCAACCCCGTGGACTGCAGCATGCCACGCTTCCCTGTCCATCACCAATTCTTGGAGGTTGCTCAAATTCATGTCCTTCGAGTCAGTGATGCCATCCAACCATCTCATCCTCTGTCTTCCCCTTTTCCTCCTGCCTTCAATCTTTCCCAGCATCAGGGTCATTTGCCTTGAGTCAGTTCTTTAAATCAGGTGGCCAAAGTATTGTCGCTTCAGCATCAATTCTTTCAATGAATATTCAGGGTTGATTTCCTTTAAGATTGACTGGTTTGGTCTCCTTGCTGTCCAAACGAGTCTCAAGAGTCTTCTCCAGCACCTCAGTTTGAAAGCATCAGTCCTTTGGTGCTCAGCCTTCTTTATGGTCCAGATCTCACATCCATACATGACTACTGGAAAAACCATAGCATTGACTATACAGAGCTTTGTCAGCTAAGTGATGTTTCTGATTTTTAATACACTGTCTAGGTTTGTCATAGCTTTCCTTACAGAATACCTCTTTCAAAATATATCTTGTTTTGTCTTATTTGAAAGCATCCTCTTCCTCATCAAAGCTTTTAAACCATCAGCTTATAAAATCAAAAGTCACCGTGGTATTGTAAAACTATGCAGTTGTCAGCCAAAATGCAGATGATGATGGCAGTGACAGTGAGTTTCATGATTTGTTTGATAATAGTTTTTGGAAATTGTAGGAGAAATTGATGTTCAATGGATACTCAATAGGAGACTTTGTTGTTGATCTGAGCTTCCAGGTGATTTCTTCTGATTTCAGCCCAGAAACAAGGGATGAAAGTGGTTGGCACCTGGCCAGCCATCTAGGTGCCTCGAAAAAAGCTGGAGCTTCTAAATAAAGAAATGAAACCCTTATTAGATGACACCTTGCTTACTAAATTGCTGATATTTTCCCCCTAAATTTATTCCAAGAGAAAGGAAATGGATGGAGTTATGACCTAATATTGTACCAAGAGTAAAAAAAAAACTAGGTATGTCTCACAGCCCCAAGTTAAGTTTGTCTCACTGTTGACATCAGTGACATATTCTTTTTTTTTGAAATTGCAGTATAGTTGATTTACAATGTTGTGTTAGTTTCAAGTATACAACAAAGTGATTGTTACACATATATATATATATTCTTTTTAAGATTCTTTTCCATTATAGGTTATTGCAAGATATTGAGTATAGTTTCCTGTGCTATCCAGTAGGTCCTTGCTGTTTTATCTATTAAATATTTTTATATATAGTAGTGTGTATATGCTAATCCTGATTCCTAATTTATTTCTTCCCCACCAACCCCCTGCTATTCCCTTTGATAACCATCAGTTTGTGTTCTATGCCTGTATGTTTGTTTCTGTTTTGTAAATAAATTCATTTGTATCATTTTTAGATTCCACTATATTTAGATTCCAATAATATGATATTTCTCTTTCTCTGATCTCTGTACTTTTAGCAACCAGGATTCGATTAAGGGCAGTTCATCACCTCCCTTCAGTAACTCTTATTAGATTATTTAGAAGTATAAAGGATCCATCGTTGCCTAAAAATATGCCTCCATATAGGGTAAAAGTATAGGAAAATATATTTCCCCCACTAGAAATGGAAGGAAAAGGAAGTTCCCATACAAAGAGGTGAACTTCTTACACTTGTAAATATGATAAAATGGTTAATTAAAATGCCATTTCATTTGGCTTTCAGATACTATTAGCCTCAAGATTTCAGTATATCTGAGTTTCTGCTTCACAAAGCCCCCAGTCCAGCAACTAGAGATGTTTCCTCTGAACAACATTGCTGCGCGGGTCTGGACCTTCTGTTATTTACAGGTGTGGACTGAGATGGGCTCCTGTGACTCAAGCTCAGAGAGACCAACTTGTGAAACCACAAAGCAGTTTATTAATTGTTATACAATAAATATAAATGCTACAAGGATATCACTGTGAGCTAAACACCCAATCTTCAGTTCAGTTCAGTTCAGTTCATTCCATTCATTTGCTCAGTCGTGTCCGACTCTGCGACCCCATGAATCGCAGCACGCCAGGCCTCCCTGTCCATCACCAACTCCCGGAGTTCACTCAGACTCACGTCCATCGAGTCAGTGATGCCATCCAGCCATCTCATCCTCTGTCGTCCCCTTCTCCTCCTGCCCCCAATCCCTCCCAGCACCAGGGTCTTTTCCAATGAGTCAACTCTTCGCATTAGGTAGCCAAAGTATTGGAGTTTCAGCTTTAGCATCATTCCTTCCAAAGAAATCCCAGGGTTGATCTCCTTCAGAATGGACTGGTTGGATCTCCTTGCAGTCCAAGGGACTCTCAATAGTCTTCTCCAACACCACAGTTCAAAAGCATCAATTCTTCAGTGCTCAGCTTTCTTCACAGTCCAACTCTCACCCATTCTTCACCTGTAGGCAAATTTAAGATGAACAGAGTCAGAGAGTTGTTTGGTAAGATTAAATCCATTTAAGGGATATTAGCTGGGCCATTCAACTATTGGAGAGCATTGAGCTAAGCACATCTTCCCACAGCAAAGGAAAATATGCCATCAGAATCGTCTCCACGTGGATTGGTCGTCACCATTTTTGACTAGGCAGCCCCTCTTAAGTGATTGCCCTTTGTCAGGGAGTCCCAGGCTTCCCAACACCACTTCTTACAGCAGTCTGTCCTCTGATTAGTACTTAGCCTTCTTTATTTAGTTAAGAATTATCGCTGGGAATTAAATGAAATCATGGATAGAAAACATAACAAAATGCCTGGCATATGATCGAGGAGCAACAACTTCCTCTCTGACTCTTGCTTTTCTATCACTCAGTTGCTGACTCCCCCTGTAGTTCTCATTAAAATTTTGTTCCTTTAGATCTGCTAATTCCCCAAATGAACTGAGAGTTCAGTCTTGTAAATAATAGCTAATATTTACTGAGGGCTCAGTGGGTACTAGGCACTGTATTTACCAAGCCACTTGAGTACATTTTCTCATGGACTCCTCCTAGCAACCCTATGACAAGTGCTGTAGTTATTCCCATGTTATAGATGAGGAAAATTGAGGCACAATGTTCAACTAATTCACCTGCCTGGAAAATGGTGAAGCTGAAATTGGAATCCAGGCAGTGTAACCAGAAATCTCGTTGTTGTTTCTTTTTAAAGGTTTTTTTTTTTTTTGGATGTGGACCATTTTTGAAGTCTTTAATGAATTTGTTAAAATATTACTTCTGTTGTTGATGTTCTGGTTTCTTGGCCATAAAGCATGAGGGATCTTAGCTTCCCAACCAGGGATCGAACCCACACTCCCTGCAATGAAAGGTTTAACCACTGGACCTCCAGGGAAGTCCCAGAAATCATGTTTTCAGATGGTACTCAACACTGGCACTCAAGTGAGACCTGCCCAGATGCTGTTCTTTATCTTCAGGGAGCTTTGCATTTTTGCTCAGTGGTGTTGATTTATAGTTTAATTCTCAAAGGACATCTTAGTTCCTACTAAGGCATTCTCTCTTTGGTGTCTTATGTTGTACTTTAATGTAAATTAATTTATATGAGACCTTGCAGCTCAGAGTTGAGTCAAGTGGGTAGAAGAAGCAGAAAGCAAGGACAAAAAGCATGGTGTACTAGAGAATTAAGTTGAATAGGTTACATTACATAGTTTCAGGTATGCTGAGAGATAAATAGTAATTCCCAAAAAACAGTCACATAGAGGAAAATCCTGGTGAATCATTGCGCATCAAATAAGCATTAGTATTTTTCCTAGTTTCATTGCTATAAAAGTCTTGTACTAAATTCAGAATTCTCATTTCATACTTTATAGATGCCTTTCAAGTAAGATATATTGATTATCCGCCAGATATGAGGTTCTTTTGGAGATGGAAATGGCAACCCACTCCAGTATTCTTGCCTGGAAAATTCCATGGACAGAGGAGCCTAGCAGACTACAGTCCATAGGGTTTCAAAGAGTCAGACACGATTGACTGAACATGAGGTGCTTTTACAATTGGCAGAAGTTTTCAAATGAAGACACCACATCCTTTCCACAACAACAGAATCTGTAAGGGTCCACTGCAGCTTCCAGGAGCCCTCTGGGTATTCCCAGAGCAAAATCAAAAGTGACACCAGGACAACAAGAATGAAGGCACTCGGAGCTGCCCTGAGGTCCCCCTCGATGTTTACCCAAGTAGAATCTGGGTGTGTGTAGGTAGCCCCCACCCTCTGTGTTGGTATTCCAAGGGACTCTAAGAGAGTTTGAGAATGAGCACCCTTCTTCACTATTTAAAACTCTTAAATACAATTCAAGTGCAAGATGTCGCCACTTCAGCAGAGGGAACTCAGTCTCCTGACAGGAAAACAGCTTGTGCATTCCACTTGACTTCAGGCCGGCTTTCCCGGGGAGTCATGTTGCCTTGGCTGCAGCGCTAAGTCTCTTTGCTTCAAACCCTCCCAGAAATGTCACAGCAGTACAACCCAGCCCCAAACTTGTTGAGCCTGGAATCCATGCCAGGAACTTGCATGCCATAACTCAAGCTGTTACAGAACATCTCTTGATATTAGGTTGGGCTGGAGCCTAGCCCAGCAGGGGGAAGGAATTTGGTGACTATTTCTAGCAACATCTTTAACTTGGGGTAGAATGAATATGTAACTAAAATGCAGACTGGCAGGATAGCCCCTCTTATGTTTACCACTGGTGCCTTTAACCATGATCAGAACCCATGTTTTCTCATCATGGTGGTGAAACATGTGCCGCCAATATTTTGAAACAGCAATATTAGAAGAATGCAGGATGTTAGTTTAATTTTTAAAATTAGCACTCATTAGAGAGTAGATGATTTGCATAAGCATGTTCTTATTTTGTGATAAGAACCATTCATTTATTTATCTTTTAATTGTCCCATATGTATTTTATTTTTAATATTTATTTGTTTATTTGGCTGCTCTGGGTCTTAGTCGCAGCACACGAGATCTTCTATCCTCATTGTGGTATGAGGGGACCTTTAGATGCAGAATGTGGGATCTAGTTCCCTGATTAGGAATTGAACCCAGGCCCCCTGCATTAGGAGTGTGTAATCAGCCATTGGACCACCGAGGAAGTCCCCCTAGAACCACTTACTTATATCTTTTTTTTTTTTTATGTCTTATTTCCACAAGAATCACTCTCAAATGACAGTAGCTCATCTCTAGCTCCTGAATTTAAACACTGTATGGCAAGAGAGTCCTCAAACATGTACTAATGAGTTTGGATTGTGTCTTTAATGAAACCCATCTTGTCTGTATTGTTCTCTGCAGTAGTTTTGTATATTCACTGAGTGAACCAGAAATGCTGGCATCAATATCTCCAAGATTCACAGTTTCACTGATTAGGTCGTTGGCCAGAAATATCTGACCATTACCCCAATTTTGTCCATATTTTAGATTAAATGATGGGGGCTGTCTTTTTTAAAACTGGAATTATATTTTCTGCTCTACATTTTTGACTCAGTTGCCAATATTAAATCTTAATAAAAATATATAATGCACAATCATCAGGTTGTGTATTCCTCCATTCCATGATTTGTTAAATTCCCATTCATTATTAAGCATCATCTTTATATAAGGCACTGTATATATACCAGGGATATATATATCCCTGGTAGCTCAGCAGTAAAGAATCTGCCTGCAACACAGGAGACCTAACTTCAATTCCTGTGGGTCAGGAAGATCCCCTGAAGGAAGGCATGGCAACCCACTCCAGTATTCTTGCCTGGAGAATCCCCATGGACAGAGGAGCCTGGTGGGCTACAGTTCATGGGGTCACAAAGAGTCAGACATGACTGAAGTGACTGAGCACAGATTAAACAGAGAGGTTATATAACTGTAAACATTGTACACCCATGTCACCCAAGCCTATAATGCATGAACAAAACTCTACAACTCATCAAATAGTGCATCTTTCTTCAACTGTATATTAGATTTTCTTCTCTAGATTATCTATCACTTTTATTATGGCTAATGTGATTATGGGGGATAATAGAAAATAGGAATAACAGACATTCAGAATCCACAAATAAGCCAAACCTCATTTGAGTAAGTAGTTTCTGCCTTCCCGCCCTAGATTGTTAGTCCATTTATATCTTTTCATTATCCTATTTGAGGCTTCCCAGGTGGTGCAGTGGTAAAGAATCTGCCTGCCAGTGTAGGAGATGTGGGTTCGATCCCTGGGTGGGGAAGATCCCCTGGAGGATGAAATAGCAACCCACTCCAGTATTCTTGCCCGGAGAATCCCACCGACAGAGGAGTCTGGCCAGCTAGAGTCCACCAGGTCGCAAAGAGTCAGACACGATGTAGCAATGGAGCACACACACATTCTCCTGTTCATCCTCAAGCAGAGTTCTTAATAAGCAATGGAAATACAGATCGACTAAAACTATAGAGAAAGAAAGATTAGAGGATCCAGACAGCCACAAAGCTGAATGATTCATGGAACATGATTTAGAGGTGAAAGTACTATGATCAAAAGGATATTTTTGTAAATGTTAATTATTTACAGCTATTTATAACTTCTGTATTTATTAGCTGAGGTATGTAGAGAATAAAATTACATGGAAGTTAATGAAATAATGTTTTTAACATTCCAGCTTAAGCATGGTCATCATTTCAAAAGACTTTCTGGAATGACAGACTCTGAAATGTATCCTAAACCCTACTAGGGAGCTAAAAGGCTCTCCCAGGATTTATTGTCACTTGAACATCTCTAACTTTATTTTCAGGTTCCAGGTTTGGTTTAGTCACTGTTGTTTTGTGTACTGGTGATCGTCAGGAGTATTCTAGAAATACACGATTTGGCACCTCATTTTAAAATTGGATGAAAAGTTTGAGCAAAAGAAAACCATCATTTGTAGTTCACTTCAACCCGTCTTTTTTCTTCAGCCTAATATGGATATAAAATGTATCTGGCATTAGTGTTTCCTAGCATGGCTGCAGCTTGCCAGATTGTTTGGACCTGTGCACAATGAATCCTTTATTCAGTAAATATAAAAAGACATAAGCTTCAGAACAGCTCATCACATTCCTTCTAATGTTGCTTGTACATATTTTAATATATGCTAAGTATTTGAATTTATTTTCAAAATGGTAAATTCATTCTTTAAATTGTTGCCCTTTTGGAGTTTTTAGTATGCATTTGGGAGGTTGTGAACTGGATGTGCTAGTTATGATCACTTTCACACTGGATGAAAATTCAATATTTTCCTGAGTTTCTCAAACTTATTTATTAATGGCTTTTTGACATCACATAGGAGTCATCTCAGAAATAGAGATTATTGTGAAGCCCAAGCTCTTGCCTGTAGATACTGATTCTGGAAGACCTTTGGAGATTTTCACATTGTGTGAAGACCTTAGTTAAATGAATGGTGTGATTTTTTTTGTTGTTGGGTTTATTACCCTTAATATTAAGCACTTGGAGGAAACCCTGGATGTACCTGGTAGGTAGTGCTTTTTACTGCTAATAAGATTTGCGTGTGGTTTCTGAGTCTGTTCAGAAAACTGGCAAAGGTTGAGAGTGTTATTAATCCTCCTCTGCAGTGTGGGCAGGTAATTGAGAATTACTGTTGACTGCAGGAAGAGGAGAACTACTTTAGGCTTTGTTAAAGGGATATTAACTGTAGGAATATAGCAGCCCCTCTCCATTCCAGCTACGTCTGGCCTTCTCTAGGAAATACATGCAGTATTCACAATGGGGATAATACACTGTAGCCTCTTTGGTTGCATGCGTGCGCACTCAGTTGTTTCAGTTGTGTCTGACTTTTTGCAACCCTATAGCCTTATAGCCCTCCAGGCTCCACTGTCCATGGGATTCTCTAGGCAAGAATACTAGAGTGGGTTGCCATGCCCTCCTCCAGGGGATCTTCTCCACTCAGGAATGGAACCTGTATCTCTTTTGTCTCCCACATTGCAGGCAGACTCTGTACCCACTAAGCCACCTGGGAAACCCAAGGCCCCTTTGTTTAATATCCCAATATTCTAATGTTTTTAGAATAGTCACATGTATAACAAATTCATTAGTAGTAATATTTGCCATTATTACAAATAAAGCTCCAGATTTCTTCTTCACGTAGTTCGGTTTGAATAGGTGTTCTTAGTGGCTTTCTTCCATGCGGTGATTCAGGGAACCAGGCCCATTTCATATTAGAGTTCTTCCGTCCTCTTAAATTACAGAGTCCTCTGTTTCCAGCCAATGGGAGTGCAAACAAAAAGCTTGAATGAGCACATAAAGCCTTATGAGACAGGCCTTCACTTTTGTTCACATCCCATTAGCTAAAAGTTAACTATGTGTTTAAAGTGAAAGGAAGTCTGGGAAATGTAGTACAGCTGTGTTCCCAAGGAGGAAGAGAACCCTAGTGGTCTTTGCCACACCTACAATTAATTTCATATGTTTCTTAAAGTGAAAAAAAGCACCAATTACTGGGGACAGGCTTCTAGGGCTAGCTTTATCAGTAAGGAATTGTGAGACATTTAATAGGCAATAACCTCTTTACCTTTTGTATTATTTGGCCTCATAGAGGTCACAGTCTAAAAGAAAAGATTTTGTTGGTGGTGCTGTTTAATCAGTAAGTCATGTCCAGCTCTTTTACGACCCCATGAACTATATTCCTCCAGGCTCCTCTGTCCATGGGATTTTCCCAGGCAAGAATACTGGAGTAGGTTACCATTTCCTTCTCCAGGGGATCTTCCCAACACAGCAATCAAACCTGTATTTCCTGCATTGGCAGGCAGATTCTTTACCACTGAGCCACCAGGGAAGCTCCAAAGAAAAGATAGACATCAAATAAACAGGCAAATAAATGTACAATTACAAAGTGATTTAGCTCCATGAGAGCATGGACTATGCCTCCATGGCTCCTAAAACAGTGCTTGGTGCATAGTAGACACTCAGCAATAATTGTTGAATAAATGCATGCCTAAAGGCATGAACAAATGAATGAAACTATATGATGGAAACAAACAGAGGCTATGAAAAAAAGCAGTAGGGTAAACCAAATTCTTTGAAGCCATCAGAGGAAGCTCTTTCTGAGGTAATAACGTTGTCAATGAAACCTAAAGGATGAGTCCAGTTCAGTCACTCAGTTGTGTCCGACTGTTTGTGATCCTATAAACTGCAGCATGCCAGGCCTCCCTGTCTATCACCAACTCCCGGAGTCCACCCAAACCCATGTCCATCGAGTCAGTGATGCCATCCAACCATCTTATCCTCTGTCGTCCCCTTCTCCTCCTGCCCCCAATCTTTCCCAGCATCAGAGTCTTTTCAAATGAGTCAGCTCTCTGCATCAGGTGGCCAAAGTATTGAAGTTTCAGCTTCAGCATCAGTCCCTCCAATGAACACCTACGACTGATCTCCTTTAGGATGGACTGGTTGGATCTCCTTGCAGTCCAAGTGACTCTCAAGAGTCTTCTCCAACACCACAGTTCAAAAGCATCAATTCTTCGGCGCTCAGCTTTCTTTATAGTCCAACTCTCACATCCATACATGACTACTGGAAAAACCATAGACTTGACTAGATGGACCTTTGTTGGCAAAGTAATGTCTCTCCTTTTTAATATGCTATCTAGGTTGGTCATAACTTTCCTTTCAAGGAGCAAGTGTCTTTTAATTCCATGCTGCAATCACCATCCACAGTGATTTTGGAGCCCAGAAAAATAAAGTCAGCCACTGTTTCTCTATTTGCCATGAAGTGATGGGACCAGATGCCATGATCTTCATTTTCTGAATGTTGAGCTTTAAGCCAACCTTTTCACTCTCCTCTTTCACTTTTATCAAGAGGCCCTTTAGTTCTTCTTCACTTACTGTCATAAGGGTGGTGCCATTTGCATATCTGAGGTTATTGATAGTCCTCCTGGCAATCTTGATTCCAGCTTGTGCTTCATCCAGCCCAGTGTTTCTCATGATGTACTCTGCATATAAGTTAAATAAGCAGGATGACAATATACAGCCTTGACGTTCTCCTTTTCCTGTTTGGAACCATTCTGTTGTTCCATGTCCAGTTCTAACTGTTGCTTCCTGACCTGCATAGAGGTTTCTCAAGAGACAGGTCAGGTGGTCTGGTATTCCCATTTCTTTCAGAATTTTCCACAGTTTATTGTGATCCACACAGTCAAAGGATTTGGCATAGTCAATAAAGCAGAAATAGATGTGGTTTTGAAATTCTCTTGCTTTTTTGATGATCCAGAGGCTGTTGGCAATTTGGTTCCTCTGCCTTTTCTAAAACCAGCTTGAACATCTGGAAGTTCACAGTTCATATAATGCTGAAGCCTAGCTTGGAGAATTTTGAGCATTACTTTACTAGCATGTGAGATGAGTGCAATTGTGCGGTAGTTTGAGCATTCTTTGGTATTGCCTTTCTTTGGGATTGGAATGAAAACTGACCTTTTCCAGTCCTGTGGCCACTGCTGAATTTTCCAAATTTGCTGGCATAATGAGTGAAGCACTTTTCACAGCATCATATTTTAGGATTTGAAATAGGTCAACTGGAATCCCATCACCTCCACTAGCTTTGTTCATAGTGATGCTTCCTAAGGCCCACCTGACTTCTCATTCCAGGATGTCCGGATCTAGGTGAGTGTAAGTGAGCCCATGAGTGTGAGTGAAGGATGAGTAAAATTTAGCAAAGAGAAGAGTTAGGTGTTAGACACATTTTTGCAGATCGGGAAAACATCAGGTTCAAAGGATCTGTTTTGATACATTCAAGAGCACAAAAAGGGCTAGTGTAACAGGTATCCAGAGGAAATGGGTGGTTATGGTTCAAGTCGGGCTAGAAAAGTAGGCAAAGACTATACCAATCAAGGTGCCTGTCATATGTTCAGCCTTTTTGCTCTTTTCTGCAGGCACAATGAAAAGCCAGTGAGCAGGATCCTGAAGGAAAAGGATTGATGTAATCATATGTTCACTTTAAGAGAGCATTCCTACTTTCTGTAAAGAATTGGAGTAAGAATGGAAGTAGAAAGTCCAGGAAGCTATTTCGTTTGTATTATTTTTAATTCCTATTAAAACATAGTTGATTTACAATGTTGTGTTAGTTTCACGTGTACAGCAAAGTGTTTCAGTTATACATATGAGCATATATGTTCTTTTTTGATTCTTTTCCATTATAGGTTATTAAAGATACTAAGTGTAGTTCCCTTGTTGGGTATTTATTTAAATATAGTAGTGTGTATATTTTAACCCCACACTCTTAATTAGTTCCTCCTCCTCCTTTCTTTCTCCTTTTATACATATGAAATATTACTCAGCCATAAAAAAGAATGAAGCAATGGCATTTGCAGCAACATGGGTGGGCCTAGAGATTATTGTACTCAGTGAAGTAAGTCAGACAGAGAAAGACAAATGTCATATGATATTGCTTATATTTGGAATGTAAAAAAAAATGATACAAATGAACTTATTTACAAAACAAAAATTGTCTCAGAGACATAGAAAATAAACTTATGGTTACCAAAGGAGGCTATTTCAAATCATCCAAATAAGATGACTAAACTAGGGCAGTGGTTTAGAACAAGATGGAGGCAGAATAGATGGAAGGACTTGAAACACATGTTTTGGATAAGAGGGAGATTGGAGCAGAAGGACATTGGCAGCAATAGAATTTTCTGGTTCTGTTCTGAATGCTTATTCTCTTTGAAGTGCCCTTACAAAGACTATACTACTAGTGGCTGAGACAGTAAAGAATTTGCCTATAATGCAGGAGACACGGGTTTGATCCCTGGGTTGGGAAGATCCCCTGGAGAAGAGGATGGCAACCCACTCCAGTATTCTTGCCTGGAGAATCCTATGGCCAGAGGAACCTGGCAGGCTATAGTGCATGGGTTGCAAAGAGTTGGACACAACTGAGCGACTAATACTTTCACTTTCACTACTCAATGTAGACCTTTCAAAATATTTAGTTTTGCTCCTTTCAGATATTTTTAGAAGTTTTATCCCAACACAGAAGATATGCTTAAAGATCAGTCAAATAATTGACATTTAAAGTTTGACCAAATTCTTGAGGTTCTTCAAAACTCATTCTAGATTATGTTCTATTTCTGTTTCTCTTTGTCTTCAAGAAATTAATTAGGCAAATTACATAATTAAAGTGGAAGACTCTTTATTTGTGTGTGTGTTTATATGTGTGTGTAAATGTCTTTAGGGTCCAAATATTTTACCCATAAAAACTTTTTAAAGGTAAATTTTGGACCATCTTTAGTATCTTCTTAATGTGGTACTGTGTGTTTTGGTTTAATTTTTCAATTTAATGTCTTAGGAAGTAATCCAAATACTGTAATAGTGTTTAATCTTTATTCTTGAAGCTAGTATTCTCCTATTTCAGAGTCAGTTGTAATGGCCCAGGCCTTTATTAGAATTTCTTTGGAGATAAGAAGGCTGTGTACTGAGCACTGGAAATATGATGCTCCTGAATTCTGTTCTGCTCTCCTCCATTTTTCATTAGTTCTTGGCTTGCAAATTTATCTCTGTCTGTATTTATCATCTTGAATATGCACATCATAGTGATTTCCCAGAGATGTTAGGAGGGCTATGTCAGTGTTTATCCATCAGCTTTTAAGACAATCTGGGCAAAGGTATATTATGATCTTAGGAATTGATAAGTCGGCAAATTGACTTCTTTGCACAAGTAAGAATGGCTGTGAATCTTTAGCAGACTTCTTCCGTGGATGTTATACCCACAATCAGTGAAATACATCCAGTAGGTTCCCTGTCTCTAAAGATAGAGCCTCATTTCTGGGATTCTTCTGGCAATGACTTTTACCTGTGTGAAATGTTTCCATTTTAAGTAATTTGAATAATTTTTACCCAAAATGTGCTGTTAGTGCTCCAAATCCATGGATAAAATTCTTTGATGGCCTATTGATCTTTGGAGAGAACAAACTCAGAGACTAAGTGTGCCTTTAACAAAGAGGTTTTTGCTGGTTTCTACCAAGCACATGGATATTTATAATCTTGCATTTTCATTTTGTGTCTTATGTGATAGTCTTTACTTTTCTCTTTGACAAATGCCCCATTGTCTATAAAAACACTTTTCCAATAATCTTTAAAGACATTTCTTTGTTTTTCCCCTGCTCTTTCCTGTCATGTAGATACCTTACTTCAAGATTATTAAGTAATCCAAAGCAACCATAGGAAATTGAAAAATCTTGTAAGTTGACTTTGTTGTCTTGACACTAGGTTGTATGTGAAGGTAGGCTAGGAATATAAAAATCTAAAGTTTGCTTTCAGATTCCAAGGTGCTTTTTATAAATCCAGTCAGATATTTGATTACTTCACTTATCTCAAAACTGGTATTTCTCAGTCTTCCAAAAAAAAAAAAAAAAGTAGGGTGCAGGGCTCAAAGTTTTAGATAAGGTTAATTACACAGGAGAATTTGAGAGTCAAAGGAGTCTTACATTTTTTAAAAGATTCCCCACTGCCCAGAACAGCCAAGCCAAATCTCAGATTACACTGTATTCTGGCCCTTGGAACACAAAGTGAACATCCTCACGTCCTGAAAGCGAAGTGTTTGAAGAGAAGAAGTCGACCTTCCAAGCCCCTGAATTTACTGCCAAAGCATTAAAAATGAACTACAAGCAGAAAAACTGTGAGTCAGATGAACTCTTCATTCTGTGTCAAGGGTGAAGTTCCAGTTACTTGAATCAAGAGACAACAGTGAAAGAGGTGTGTGGGTGTGTGTTGTTTTCCCCACTTGTACGCACCTGCTCTGCTCCTGCACTGCCCCTGGGACATGGTCTTTTTATAGTAATGCTGGTAATTAGATGCTCTTTCCTTTTTAGATCCTCTTAATCATCTTTGGGGTTTGGAGCCAATGTCTCTACCTCAAAATAGAATGAAAATTCAGGTTCTTAGCCCGTGGCACTCCTGGTCACTCCTAGTATTCAATCAATATTTATAGAGTTTGGACACAGACTCTATACCAGGCCTACATGAAAAAGCTGCTACAATTGAGTATTTATGAATATCTGTTCTAATGTCAGTAAAGAACACAAAGTTAGTACATTGAATCAGACTCTTGGGTCTGCTAAAAACATGTTTGTTTTTTTTTCTTCTGTTACAGTAATACCAGGAGATGTGTTATGAAAGAATGTAGTTATTCTTTTTACTATCAGATTAAGAATTTGCCTCTAAATCCTAATGTCCGTTAGTAATTTATTACAACTCCAGGATTTATGAGTCATTAGAATGTTTAAAAATTGCATTCCATTTTCAACCTATTCCTCATAATATTGAATACATTCTTATGGGTCTTAAACCTTTCTGAAGTTTCAGTGAATTTCCAGTGGGTAAGTTTGTTATTATCTTTTCCAGATCATTCAAAGCTTTTACACTTCAGATCTTCTTTTTAATACTCTGTATTTTCTAATCTGTCTTTATGCAGGTACCTCCCTATTCTCTTTAGATATTTCATGTATTATCTTTGAAGCTGTGGTAGCAAGAACTACAAGTAGTACAGTGTTTTTGTAAAGTGGTCAGATTTTATTTATGTAAAATTGTATTTATGATTTCATTTCCTTTTTGCCTTCCTACTCTGAGGACTTAATGAGATAATGCTTAGAGAGTAATTAACACAGTGCTTGGCATGGTAAGCAGTCAATGTTAATTGTTGCTGTTGAATTTTTATGACATTTTAATGACCATACAGCATGGCCAGCCACTTTTATTTTTTAAAGCCTGAGTTCCCTTGATCCAATAATATGGGATATACTCCAGTCAGATGAACATTCCTAGCACTCATGTCTGGACTTGACTGTTTCATTCACTCAACAAATTCATTTAATGAGTATTATAGAAATTGAGCTACGTCCTGGGACTACAGCTCCCAGATACAAGGTCTCTGTATTGGAAGAGTCTGCCACAAACAGGGAAGACTGACAATAGACAGGCAGTTACAATAAGGCGCCAGGAGAGGTACAGGATCAAAGGGACAGCAGAGAAATGGGAGCCACCTGGTCCAGGGAGCAGGTGGGCTTCCTGGAAGAAGCGATGGTAAAGCTGAGACCTAGGGGTAAGTAAGAGTTAGCCGGACAGAGGGGGCAGAAGGACAGAAATGGAAAGATTACCAGAAAGAAAAGTACATGTAATACTAGGAGGTGAGAAAAAAAAATGCTGTTTATTGAGGAACTGAATAAAGTCCAGCATGAATGGAGAGGGGAGTAACAGAGAAGGCTGGAGACGTGGGCAGGCACCAGATCTCAGAAAGCCCTGGGATTTCGGTCAAGGAGTTTGGACTGTGTCTTGTAGTAGCTGTGAAACTGTCAGTGGTCATTCATCTAATACCATGCAGCCACCTTGACTAGATTCTGTGTGGTTTAGCCCCATGCTTTTTTGTTGCTGTTTCTGGTTTGGTGGATATTTTCCTTCCTTTTTTTTTTTTTTTTAAGTTGAAATGTAGTTGATTTATAATGTGTTAGTTTCAGGTGTATAGTAAAATGATTTAGTTATACATGCACACTCACATATATGTGTTATAGATATATCATTTTTCAGATTCTTTTGCATTATAGATTACTACAAGATATTGAGTAGATTTCTCAGTGCTATACAATAGGTCCTTGTTTATCTGTTTTATATATAGTAGTGTGTGCATGCATGCTAAGTCGCTTCAGTCGTGTCCAGCTCTTTGCAACCCTATGGACTGTAGCCCTCTAGGCTCCTCTGTCCATGGGAATTCTCCAGGCAAGAATACTGGAGTGGGTGGCCATGCCCTCCTCCAGGGGATCTTCCCAACCCAGGGATCGAACCTGTGTCTCTTGTCTCCTGCATTGGCAGGCAGGTTATTTACCACTAGTACCACCTGGGAAGCCCCATATATAGTAGTATGTATACGTTAATCCCAATGTATTAAATAAATCCCAACAAATTGTTTTCTATGTCTGTGAGTCTGTTTCTGTTTCATAGATAGGTTTGTGTCATATTTTAAATTCCACCTATAAGCAACATCATCTGATACTTGCCTTCCTCTGCCTGACTTACTACACTTAATGAGATAATCTCTAGGTCCAGTCCCATGCTTCTGAAGCCTCATTCCTATTTGTTTCCCCTACATAATCCTGCCCACTGTCCTAGATGCCCCAATGTTTGCTTATTTCCTTGACTAAAATGTCCTTCCTCTAATTCTGCACTTCAGTTCAAGAAGCCTTTGTTGATAACTGGTGTGTGCCAGGCACTGTGCCCCTTCATCCCTCCAATATCTTTTTATTCATTCATTTATTAATCCTATAAGTCTTCATAAGCACCAGCATGTAGAAGGAGCCATGCTACATTTATTTTTTTACGCACCAGGCACTGTGCTGTGTCTCTTTAAAGATATTTATTTATTTATGGCTGTGCTTGGGTCTTGTTGCAGCATGTGGTCTACTCAAGTTGCGGTGTGTGTGCTTCCCATCGCAGTGGCTTCTCTTGCTGGGAGCACGGGATCCAGGCATGCAGTCTCGGCAGCTGTGGCGCACAGTCTTAGCTGCCCCAGGCACGGGGAATCTTCCCAGAGCAGGGATCGAACCCATGTCCCCTGCACTGGCGGGTGGATTCTTAACCACTGGACCACCAGGGACATCCGGTGCTACCTTCAGATGACATTTCTTTAGTGATGGCCCCCAACGGGACCAATCTCTTCCAGTTTTCTTCATCCTCTGAAATCCAAACACCATAAGTGCATCTCTCCTCTGGCTCTTGGTACTTTTGATGCTGCACTACAGGTAATTACTTCATGAGTCTGAGTAATGAGTAGTGAGTCTTCATTGCTCTACAAGATCTCTATGCTACCAGGGACAGAGTCCAGGTCCAATTTATTATTGTATTTTCCAGAGTTCATAACTTTGCACCATGAGCTGCAGTGTTCATAATAAATGCATAAATGCATGAATACGTTTTCTGAAAATGGATAAGCATAACCTTATTTTGGTACTTTCTAATTACCCACATTGTCAAGCAGAGCAATTATTTTTTTTTAAATGATTAAGCCTGAATCTAGAACAGTTCCTCTAAAAACATATTGTTCTTTACAAGAGTCCAGGATTTACATCCAAACCCCATAAGTGGATAATATGTCATTAAGGATTTCACATGGAAAGTTCTTGACTCTGTATATACCCATGATCATTTCTGTACTCCACCTTTACTTATGCTTTTTGTATATTCTTATAAGTATATTCTATCAGAAAAGATGAAAATAAGAGTAAGCTTCCTACCTGTTGATTGCTAAAAATAAAATTCTTTCTGGACTTACCTTTTCAGTTTTATAGCTGTCTGCCTAGATTTACAGCTAGCATTTTTAGTGGTTACTACTGCATTTTCTAGGCATACTAGTTGCACTTCCAGCAGGCTGTGTGATTCACAGAGAATACTGGAGTTGATTCCTGATTGTCTTCATGGTGAGTGCTGTAGTTGAGGCTTGATTCTCTCCAGTGAATTAATGGTCTGTTTGAATAAAAGGACAAGGAAAAACCACCTAACCCTAAGGAATTTTAAAGTACCACTGTGGAATCCATGCTGGAATTCCACACAGTTTTGAACTAAACACCCATGATAACATGTCTTCGGGTACATTGGCCACTTCAGTTTGCACTTACCCAGACTTGCTAATGCTGTTTGAGTTTTATCTGAAACTGTGTAGAAGGGTTGGAGGACTTTCCTTGTCAGGTGTTAGAGGCTGTTTCAGATGTTTTCTAACGCCAGCATCCGAAGTGTTACACAGAGAGGAAGTCTGGGTTAGGGAGGTGGCTCAGCAAGGGACTGTGGACTTAGTTATGGGCTTGGGTGGCCTCAGTCATTCACCTGGTTGATGTACACAATTTTCTCTTTGTGATTGGACAATGATCTTCCAGCTCGATATTCTCAAATAGCTGATACAACAGAGCTGCTGTGAATTGACAGGGAGGATATTTTCACTTAGGAAATGACTCTGTAGGAATGTAAATTGGTACAGACACTATGGAGAAGAGTATGTGTGAGTTAGTTGCTCAGTCTTGCCCAACTCTTTGTGACCCCATGGACTGCAGCCCACCAGGCTTCTCTGTCCACGGGACTTTCCAGGCAGGGATACTGGAGTGGTTTGCCATTTCCTTCTCCATGGAGAACAGTATAGAGGTTCCTTAGAAAACTAAAAGCAGAGTTACCATGTGATCCAGCAGTCCCACTCCTGGGCATATATCCAGAAAAGATAAAAGTTCTAATTGAAAAGATACATATATCCCAATGTTCATAGTAGTACTGTTTACAACAGCCAAGACATGAAGGTAACCTAAGTGTCCATCAACAAATGAATGGATAAAGAAGGTGTTGATTATATATATATATATATATGTATATAATGGAATATTATTCAGCCATAAAAAGAATGAAATAATGCCATTTGCAGCAACATGGATGGACCTGGAGATCATCATACTAAGTGAGACAGAAAAGACAAATGATACCACTTACATGTGGAATCTAAAAAACGATACAAATGAACTTATTAACAAAACAGAAATACTCACAGACTTAGAAAACAAGCTTATGTTTACCAGGGAAAGGAGGGGATGGATAAATTAGAGATTTGGGATTAACTGATACACACTACTCTGTGTAAAACAGAGAAACAATAAGGACCTACTGTATAGCACAGAGATCTATATGTTTAGTATCTTGTACTAATTATACTAGGAAAGAATCTGAAGAATATATATATAGAACTGAATCACTTTGGTGTATACCTAAAACACTGTAAATCAACTATACTTCAATTTAAAAATTTTTAATTGAAAAAATGACTCTGGGACTTCCCTGGTAGTCCAATGGCTAAGACTCCATGCTCCCAATGCAGGGGGCCTGGGTTTAGTCCCTGGTCAAAGATCTAGATCCCACATGGCACAACTAAAGATATTATATGCTGCAATAAACAAGCAACTAAGACCCGGCTCAGCCAAACAAACAAATAAAACGTTTTAATGACTCTTTGGAAATGCTCCTATCCTCTAATTTCTGTTTAGTTACTTCCCACTGTTCACCCTGGTTTAATGATCCCTGAACAGTTATCAGTTCTTGAGTACCTAGCTATATTCTGGGTACAATACATTCATTATCTAAAATTAATCCACAAGATTACTCTAAGTAAGCACTATTACTATCCTTACATTAAAGATAAAGAGATACTTTTAGAGAAATGAGTAATGGCTGTAGTCCCATGCTCTTGGCTACTATGCTGTACTTCCGCATCTTGTCAGTGTGTGTTCAGAGCACGCAGTAACTTTAAGACTCGCTGGAACAGAGCTTCATTGTGAAAGCTTATCTCTTGGGCACATTCTGCAAACAAACCTCATACGCTAAGCCTGAAATGCAGAAGATTCGGGAACTCATCTTCCATGTTGGATAATTTTCCTCTATGTATGTATTTAGGACTGTAAAACTCCAAAAGAATTATATATACATATAAATATATATAAGAATTTTATGTATATGTAATATAAACCTACATAAGAATTATATATCTAAATTATATAGAGACAGTATACATATAGAGAGAATTCTATATAAAATTATATACATAATATATATATAAAACATTAAGGAAGTTTTTTAGTAAATATGTAATATTTTTCAGAACCCTGTAGTATGCTGGCAACATATGGTATTCCCTTATTCAGCTAGTCAGAATCTGGTAAGCAGACAAGTAAACTGCTGGGTTCAAGAAATGACCTTTCTGCACTACAGCCACCTACCCCCAGCCTTCTCTGGGTCAGTTACTGGAAATCGCTGCCTCCCTTTCTCTTACACAATTGGTACTTTGGAGTAAGAGGAAGGTGAACATCACCCTAGAATAAGTCCAATCATCCCCACCCCCAACCAGGGCCTCCTCTCCTCTACCCTACAGCAGCACTTTCCTACTTAAAGATGCTCAGAATCCTACTTGCTTAAATTTATCTGGTAAAGGCAACAGTGATTAAAGGCATAGCTATGCAGGTTTTTGAATATGCTGTTCAGTATTATTAACCATTATTAAATGAGAAGGAAAAACTCTTAGATATAGAAACAGACTTGTACATTTTGCCAGTTCAGCTGTTTTTTTTCTTATATTTTCATGTTTTATCATAGAAATTTTTCACAGTTAATTTCTAAAAATATTCAAAGTGTCACTACTCTGGTTAAATTGTATTCTTTCCTGTAAGTACTATTGCTATTAACAAATATTAATAAGTATACTATTATTAATAATAAATTCTAATAGATAAATTTTTCTGAAAGTTAGATTGCCAGAGTATTTCTCTAAGAACTTGGTGCATTTGAGTACAATAAAACTCTTGTTTTGTTGGAGTGTGAATAGGCCAGTCTTTCCAGGAGTCTTTAAAATGTGCCATGGAGTAGGTAGACTCTCTGGGGAAAAAGTCAATATTTATATATACAAAAAAACTAAGTTGTCAATTTACCTTATTCTTAAACCTATCAACTTTCCATTCTGTCCTTACGTGAGCAGACAATGGATGCTTCACACAAACACCCTACACCCACACGTGCACACATGCACGTATGTTTATGCACGTGCTGACAATAATATTTAATTGTTGACTGTTTCTCTTGCTGCAGATGAAAGAATTAAATTATACAAATGGACTTAATGTTCTTGACCTTAATGCTGTGCTTTAAGGAATCCCATTACAGGATGGCTTTATATCATTGTCAAATTTTAAAACAGTTGATAAATTCCTTTTATAAAGCTGTACTTACAAATTCCTTTTCTTTCTTTCATTAGACATATCTCAGTCATGAGTTCATTTCCAATTTTAGTTGCTAAACACAGACTGTCAATCCTAGAAAAGGTGAAGTAAGTCATTCAATAAAGCAGTTCATCATGGTGAAGCCAGTGAAAGCTATATACTTTGCTTTTGTTTGTTTTATTGAAATACAGTTGATTGACAATGTTTCAGGTATACAGCAAAAGTGATTCAGTTATATAGATAGGTAACATATAAAATAATATATCTCTCTATATATAGATATATTCTTGTTCAGATCCCTTACCATTATAGGTTATTACAAGATATTGAGTATAGTTCCCTGTGCCTATATCCTTGTTGTTATTCTATTTTATATACAGCAGTATGTATATGACAATCCCTGATTTATCTGTAAGTTTATCTTCTATGACTGTGAGTCTATTTCTGTTTTGTAAATAAAATGTGTATTGTTTTTTAAGATTCCACATATAAATGATATCATGATGTTTGTCACACTTAGTATGATGACCTCTTGGTTCATCCATGTTGCTGCAAATGGCAATATTTCATTATTTATATGACTGGGTAACATTCCATTAAATACACCATATCTTCCTTGAAAGCTATATACTTTCAATTTTATCTCTTGCTAGGAATCACATTTAGGAGGACAGAGGGGCTCATCTTACCTTTTCTGTCTGAGAATCGTGTCCTTTTTCTTCCTCTGATAATGGCAAGGCCATACTAAAAGGACTTGAGATAAGCTGTCAATCTCCATTAACTCCTTTCTTCTGTGCTTCCAGGTCAGAGAGCAATCTGAAGTTGCTTTTAACCCCCATGTCGAAGTCTTCCAAGCCCTGTCAGTTTTCCCACACCGTATTTTACAGATGTCACAGCTGCTGTTAGTGGTGTTCAGTTCAGTTCAGTCGCTCAGTCGTGTCCGATTCTTTGTGACTCCATGGACCACAGCACACCAGGCCTCCCTGTTCATCACCAACTCCCGGAGTTTACCCAAACTCATACCCATTGAGTCAGTGATGCCATCCAACCATCTCATCCTCTGTAGTCCCCTCCTCCTCCTGCCTTCAATCTTTCCCAGTATCAAGGTCTTTTCAGATGAGTCAGCTCTTCATATCAGGTGGCCAAAGTCTTGGAGTTTCAGCTTCAACATCAGTCCTTCCAATGAACACTCAGGACTAATCTTTAGGATAAACTTGTTGGATCTCCTTGTGGTCCAAGGGACTCTCAAGAGTCTTCTCCAATACCACAGTTCAAAAGCATCAATTCTTTGGTGCTCAGCTTTCTTATAGTCCAACTCTTACATCCATACATGACTACTGGAAACATTATAGCCTTGACTGGACGGTGGTTTTTCTTTATTTGGTTTCTCTGAAAGAGTAAACCCGTAATATCTTAGAATATATAGGAATCCTTATTTTTGTTATGTTTCTTGGTAATAAAATCTAAAAGCAAGAGTAAATTCTAACTTTTAGATGGTGAAGTGTTTTAACACTGTAATGCAGTTATCTAAAACTTTAGTGAAATTAAGTCACCCTCTTTTATATAATCTTTCCATACCTGTGGTCTTAACATCTTCTAAATCCCAACCATTGGTATCAGATTATATAAGATTGCTATGCTACAAATGCTACAAAGCTTCTCCTAGCTTGCCTAAGCTTTTCTTTCTTGTGATGCTTTCCAAATATAGTCAGTTTTTTTTTTAATATTACTCAGAAACACTTGTCAAGAACTTAGATTTTAAAAATGCACTTGTCAGAAAGTTAAATGTGGGATGAATCCAGTTCCTTTAACTGTCCAAACTGGGACTATTTTTTAAAAATTAACCCAAATGGGTGGCAAAAGTGTTTGTCTAGTTTTGATCTCTTATGAAAATGTTCATAGTTTACCACTTAATGTAACATTCAACTTTCTAAAATAAGAAAGCGTGCATATGAAAAATATCTGAAAAATTATTAAAATATAAATGTATTGATTTTCTTTAAAACATTTCTGTAACTTTGAATGAATGCCCTAAATTTTGTATGGGCTTCCTCAGTGGCTCAGTGGTAAAGAATCAGCCAAAACTCAGGAGCCGCAGGAGATGCGGGTTTGATCCCTATGTTGGGAAGATCCCCTGGAGAAGAAAATGGCAACCCCTCTCCAATGTTCTTGCCCTGAAAATTCCAGGGACAGAGGAGCCTGGTGGGCTACAGTTCATGGGGTCGCAAAGAGTCAGATACGACTTAGCAACTAAACAACAAAATTTTGTATGTTATCAGTTTAGGGAAAGAAGAATACTAGAAAGAGATGTTAGGGGTGTATAATGAGCCATTCTCCAATAGACGTCTCCCCAGAAACCTGTCTCAAGTTCTAAATTTGAAGGACAAAATTAGGTTGTTTATTTGAGAAGAGAAGGAGACATTGCATAGCTTTAAACGAAGAAACATTTAAGGAACTTCACCCTTTCTTCCAACAAGTTCAAGAACCACCTTTTATTTCTAGAAAAGTCCCCTGGACAATCTTTCACACTGGCCCATCCACCATCGATGAACTCTCTGCTCAGCTCTTTGTTTTCCAGCTGTGTTTATTAAAAATAAAGTTGATAGTTGAAGTTAAAATGGATTAAAGAGGAATTTAAAGGTAAGAGATGAATGACTTTGGAACCCCAAATTGGCAACTGTTTGATTTGAGGCCTCCAAAGTCCTCAAAGTCTGGATTTTGCTTTTAATAAAATCCTTATTAAGTCAGAGTTTTATAGGCCAATGTGTTATGATCCAGTTTGGACAATCATAGTCAAATCCTTCTTTAGAGTGTCTATGTCTTTAACAGATCAGGAAGGTACAACCAGTTCATTTCTACAGAGGTCATTTTGTTCTTCTATAAGAGTGATGAGAAGGGACTTCCCCGGTGGTCCAGTGGTTCAGACTGTGCTCTCCCATTGCAGAGGGCACGGGTTGTTCCCTGGTCCCGGAGCTAAAATCCCATATGCTGCATAGCATGGCAAAAAAAAAAAAAAAAAAGAGTGATGAGAGGAAAAACATTTCAAGCATCTTTGGCTGTCCCTTTCAATCTTAGTAAAGTGGCCAGAATTAAATGAACTATGACAAATGCACTTTCACCCCTGGATCTAAAGTTGAGGTCAATTGGTGATTTAAGGTAGTATAGCTTCCAGTGCTTCGACTTACGTTGTACTATTCTTTAGTATAGATTTCCAAACTAGCACCTCGAATAGAACTTTGAAACCTGTCATTATTAAATGACCCACTACCATGATGTCCTTCTTATCCCTTGCATGTGTGTATGTGTGTGTGTTTGTGTATCTGTGACTTGCCTGGTGGCTCAGACCGTAAAAGCGACTGCCTACAATGCAGGAGACCCGGGTTCGATCCCTGGGTCGGGAAGATCCCCTGGAGAAGAAACCCACTCCGGTACTCTTGCCTGGAAAATGCCGTGGATGGAGGAGCCTGGTGGGCTACAGTCCATGGGGTCGCAAAGAGTCGGACACGACTGAGTGACTTCACTTTCACTTTCACTTTATATCTGTATGAGAGAGACTGGAAGGAGATCAAATCAAATATCTTCTCAAGCAACACTGTCCAATTGAAATGTAGTGCAAGTCACACGTGTCATTTTAAATTGTCTAGTAGCCCCATTAAGAAATAAAAAGAAACAGATGAAATTAGTATAAATATATTCCACGTAGTCCAATATATCAGAAATACTACCATTTTAACATGTAAGCAATAGAAGTTATCAAAGAGATACGGTTCATTATTTTTTGTTCTGTATCTCTGGACTCCAGTGTGTATTTTACACGTCCAACCCGTCTTCATTTGGATGGGGCACACGTGAACCGCTCAATGGTCAGAAGTGGCTCTTGGATTGAACAGTCTAAAACATGACCCCCTCTTGAGCTCAAGAGTATCTCATTTGAAATACCAAACTTCTGGCATTTCAGCTCTCCATCTGAATGTTTTTCTCTTCTCACAGAAGAAATCCATTTGGATAAATATGGCAATCCAGGTCCCAATACAGGCACACCCAGGAACACACATGGGATCTCACATCGGAGCTTTAATCACACCTACCCGGATTTCCTTCTAATTAAACCTGAGAAATGAAATATTTCCCCCTCCAGCGCTTTCTGAAGAGGCATGTGTACCTGTTATCTTGCACATTAATGGGTTACCGTATTTAGTGTTGGCAGAACTGCTGATTCATGGCCCTGCCGTTGCCCGCTGCCCCCCGGGTGATTGCTTGACAGCACGCCAATAGCAGCTGCCTCCAGCTTCTGAAAAGCTGACCTTGTAACAACAGCCACATTCTTTTGGTTGGTTTTGCTGACATCCTCTCAACTCAAAAACTGTTTTTAAAACAAAAGTATAATGAAGTATTGAGCTTCTAAAAGCAATTGTATTTCAGTTCATTAAATTATCTGAGTGTGTCAAGGAGGGGCAAACCAGCGAGGAAATGAATACACACAGGGAACCATCCTTGAAAGTTGACATTTGAGCTAGAGGCATATAATACTCGGGAACAGGGTTTTAAGATAACGTGGGCATCCAAGTGAAGCAAGGCTGTCACGGGATCTATTTTTCAACTTTCTCAGGAACCTGTATTAGTTCCGTATTACTGAGCTATTTGAAATTCTGTTTAATTTTTTAAAAATTAATGTATCTCCTTCCACACCCTAAAAATGCTTTCTTCAAGTTCAGCTTCTAAAGCAAAAGGATATAATGTGTTCTCCATTAATTAATAAATGCAAAATTACTATCAAATTCTTAAAACAGGGATCAAATTAGGTGGTAACCACTAGGTACCACTCTAGCCAGTGGATAAGATGATGCTTCACATTGCATCCATCTGTAAACATACAGCACAATATATACTTCTCATCCAGCAGCTTGAACTGCTGGCCCTGCCTTTAGTTAGAGCACAGTTTTTTTACATTCTTTTCCTGGTGGCTAGATCTGAAACCCTTGTGCATTCTAAGTCTCAAGTCTTTACTCAGATTTCCCTACTCCTTCTTTCTGTCGCCCATTATCCCAGAGTCGAATATGATCTAACAGTAAAATTACCACGTGGTTCATATTGATTTTAGGGAATTTCCAAAATACGAAAGTTTTCAATAAATAACAAGAGTGGAGTGTTCAGCCAATTGTTATGGCACATTGTAACCACTGGAGGGCGATCAAGGCTCCTCTCTGTCCGCTGTCCCCGCCCTTGCAAACCAGTGTGACAGAGATGAGTGGAGGGCACTGTATATTGATCCATTAAATGGAAGGGAGATGAAACTGTGTCTTTGGAGAAATCCAAAATATGGTAGCCTGAAATCCTGCCAACGTGTTTTTTTTATTGTTTTTAGTCGCCAAGTCGTGTCCGACTCTTTTGCGACCCCATGGACTGCCAGGATCCTCTATCCAGGGGATTTCTGAGGCAAGAATACTGGAGTGGGTAGCCAGTTCCTTCTCCAGAGGATTTTCCGGATCCAGGGATGGAACTCTCATCTCCTGAATTGGCAGGTGAATTCTTCACCGCTGACCCACATGGGAAGCCTAAATTCAGTTACCTAACAACATTTCTCGTAAAACTCTGGACTTCCACCCTGAATATGAAAATAAGAAGATATGACCATTCTTAGTCCATGCTTGTATGTGGGACAACCAGAAGGCGCTGCTCTCTTTCAACAGGGCACACTTCATTTCAGTTCCATCACTAACACACTCTATGATTTTTTCCAACACTGAGACCAAATAGCATGTGCCACTTATAATCAAGCCTGTATCATTGATTTCTTGTTGTTAAGAGCTGTTTCATTTTAGATTTTTTTCTGTTCTACCTAGGTAAATATCAAAAGTGATTTTAAAAATAGCCCAGGTGAACCTCTTATAATTACAAGGAAAATAAGAGAGAGCATACATCTTTGAAGCAGTAAAAAATATTCCTAAGAGTAAAATAGGCAGGCAGAATGTCCCTGGGTCTCCTTGACTAATACTCACCTCCCCCCCCCCCATTTATTGATATTAGATGAATTTATGAGCTTAGAGTTTTCCAGCACTCAGAGAATCTGCCAAATTCCTGTTGGTGAGAGTGCAGCATACGTTTATACGTGTGCCTGTGCACACCTCACCCTTTATTGAGACAAAGACCGACGTGCCCCCTTTTTTCCTTAGAGATTATTTACTTGAATTCAGTTTTCTCTACAAAGTGGTAAAATCTGGAGGACTGAGATTAGTACAAGAGCAAATGTTGTAGGAAAGACATTTCTAAAGTGTTGGTTCCAGACCTTAGGCAAATGGAATTCCTGTGATTCCTTGTGATCTGACTTTCTGATCATAGTGTAACCTGCTGGTAATAATCTTTTTCCCCACGTGGCTGTGGCAGGTTGCAGATCAGGGACTCAGAGATCATGGATCCCCATCAAACTCTCCTCTCGCATTTGTCATAACTAACTACTGAGAAATCTTTCTCATGATTGACTACATGAGCATCTGAAAAATCAGCCCATGAAGGGCAAGCTATCAATCTCTGTACTCAACTTGGTTGGAAAATATACATTATCTGCATGTAGCTTGTCCTCAACAGAGAAAATGCAGAACTAAATTTAGATTGGTGCAGCATAAACAAATGCCAGCGAATACAGCTGATATGCTGAGCTACTCAAACCATTGCTTCTCTATCTCAAAGAGAAGCGATAATATAAATATTAGCACTCATAGTTAAGATTGGTTGAGATTACCATGTGTCAGGCACTGTGTTGAGGGGTCCCCTTTAATCCTTGTAACACCTCTGGGAGGGAAGATCTGTTATTATTCCTATTTTAGAGGGTGTGGGAAAAGTGGGTGACTCGCTAAGTATTTCATGGAGATGAAATCAGTAATGAGGTGAGTGTTATCACCACTCTGTCCAACCTCAGAGCCTTCGCTCAACCTCCTTACTATATTCTCTTCCTTTTAGGCCAGTGGTTCTCAAAGTGAAGTCTCCTAGACACTTTGATAGTGTCTTTGAGGTCAAAACTATTTTAATAATAACTCTAACATATTACTTGCCATTTTGACTGTGTAGACAATTGCACTGATGATGAAAAAGCAATGGTGGATAAAACTGTTATGCCCAAGTCTCGAAATCTCCCGATGACCACCAGGGAGCCAGTATCCGATGCAAAAGCAAGAGAGTTTTTATTACCGAGCTCGAGCTGGGGCTCCCACCGTTACCGACGCAGCGGCTAAGGAGAGGAGCCCCGAGTTTGGGGTTATATAGGGAATATTCAGGTGAAAGGATAACAAAGGGGGTGTTCAGGCTGAAGGACTACTGATTGGTTACCCTCTTCTATAGGGTTGTGTGTGGATTTCTGATTGTTTTTTTTACTTCCACGGTAAATCATTACTTCAAGGTAAATCACAAATGTAACTCATTACTTCCAAGGTAAATCACAAAGGTAAATCATTACTTCCAAGGTAAATCACAAATTCTTGAACTTAAAGTCAGGAGGTTTAACCTAAGGGCTGACTGGCTCGTGCACAGTGGGGCAAGTTTAGGCAATATCCAAAGTCTAAGTCTGTTTGCCTGGTACCTTTGCAAAATGGAGTTCTTTTACAAGATGGAGTAGCTTAGGCTCTTCAAAACCGGTGTGATTTCATTACAAAACAAGGCAATGGCACCAAACTGTACTGGTTAGTAATCATCTTCTTTACTACCATGCAGAAACAGTAAAAAAAAATAAAAATAAAAAAGCAAGCAATGATAACAACAACATGGTTTATGCCAACTTCATTGATATGGTTTCAGATTTCATGAAGCAACTCACCTTTAAGGAGCAACACTTGCTGAGTTTCAGTCATATCAAAGAAAAATAGCCACAATTGTCTGAAAGACTATAAAAATACTCTATTCTGAACTGCACATCTGCCTAAGTTTGGAGTGTCTTCATATTCTTCAACCAAAACAACATATTGCAATAGATTGAAAGCAGAAGCAGATATGAAAACCCAGCTATCATATTTCTATGAAGCCAGAAAATAAAGTTTTCCCAAAATGTAAAAGCATGCCCTACTTCTCACTACATTTTTTTTAGTTTTGGAAAATATTTTCTTTTTAAAAATATCTTATTGATGTTACATTCAAAGAGGTTTATCACTGTTATGTAAACACATTTATAAATAATTTTTTAAGAATTTCTAAGTCAGTTTCTAGTAAGGTAAATATTGATAGATATAACACACATAGTCACAAGCTCTTTAGGGTCTTCAAAAGAAAAAGTTTGAGTATATATGATGCAGGCCATAGTATCATTTTTTTTTAAACTCCAAAGTGTCATGGAGATGAATGATACCTCATTAAATGCTTTATCTTTTATTTGCATTTTTTAAAAAGACACTCCTCTTTTCTGAGTCAGATGAAAATCAGTCAGGCTCTCTGTTGTCCTCAGGTGGTTACTAGGGCATGTGGCCCATTCAAGGTCATCAGTCAAGATCAGAGTGCACCACTGAAGGGCAAGGCCTGAACTGGCTCCCAGAATCAGATCCTTCCATTTATTTATGGGTTCCAGAAAAAGCACTTCTTTGTCCAAGAAAACGCTCTCTGTATTTTGCACATAAATATTTTTTTCTGGGGAAACAAGATACATGAGATATATTACAAGTCCCCCAAAAAATTTGTCACTGAAATTGTGTCCAAATAACTGTTGTGTTTGCAGACATGTGATTTTAGAAGCCTGAACTGTATGGTTAGGGTTTATGTATATTAGAGAAGATTAATGTTTAGCAATGTGGAATTCTGTCTCCGTAGTGCAAACATTTAATTTGTGATATTTGGAGAGGTATGGAACTCCTCATGGAAACATTTATTCTCATTTTCATCCATCTCTCTTTTAAAAAATTGTTACTAATGGAACTAGTAAAGGTCGTAGTAAAGGTCATAGGAAATTTTTTTTTTTAATTTGGCTTTCCCTCCCCCTGTATCCAGTTTCATGACTTCTTTCCTTCCTTCTTCCTTCCTTCCTGTCTTCTGTTCTGGCTGGATCTTTATATCATGGTAAAATCAGACACATATCAAATCACAGTGCAGCATTAATTTCTAAGACATGTGCAGGACTTTAGCAAATGAGTAAACATAAATTTGGAGCAAAATATTGATGGTCACATATCACCAGGGAAATTTCAGTAGACTCTATAAGATACCCACATGTGGCTAATTAAAATTTTGTCTTTTTAAAAATTAATTGGATAAATCTCTGTCATTCTGATTTAACACTCAAAGTTCAATTTAATTCTCTTTTTGATCAATTTTACATCTTGAGATGCAAGAGACAAAAGGCTGAGCATAGATAAACCATTTTCTCCCTGGTCAGCGAAAATCTGTTCATCTTGCTGCCTTCCTTGGAATTAAGTTCAACATGCTTAAAAGTTTAATGAGGTTATCACTAGGGGGTAGTTTTTGTGTGTACTCGGTTTAGTTGCATATTGTTCATAAAAAGAGATTTTCATTAAAGAAAACTTTTGAGATAATTCAGTTTAGTGATAGTGTAAGTTAATGAGACCATTTAATTGTGGTCTCACAATTGTATTTTTTTAAAAGCTTACAGATTGAGAGAATTACTCACTCTAAAAATATATTCTGAAAAAAAATGGCTCTTATTTTTCTGATATTTTAGGATACATGGGTTTTGTACAGTAGAGATTTCTATAACAAAGTAAGGACTATTATAAAATAAATCTGCTACCTTATACTGAAATAAAATAATATACTGCCTTATACTTCTTTGTGTATGTGAGTGTATATAAAGCACATAAGTAAACCAAAGAAGCGTTTGCTGACTTTGGATATCCCAAACCTTCATATGTCATATTCTTTAATTAGCAAGTTTTATAAAAAATTTCATAGCCAGAAAAAAATTCATAGCATTTATTTATGCTGAATATGTGTGGCTCACTAACCACAGAGACAAAAAGTAAAACCAAACAAAACTTGAAATAAAATTATATATCTCTTAGAATCCCTGGGGCTTCCCTAGTGTCTCAGCCAGTAAAGAATCCACCTGTATTGTGGGAGACCTGGGTTCGATCCCTGGTTTGGGAAAATCCCCTGGAGAAGGGAACAGCTACCCACTCCAGTATTCTGACCTGAAGAATTCCATGAACTGTAGAGTCCATGAGGTCACAAAGAGTCGGACACGACTGAGCGACTTTCACTTTCACTTTAGAATCCCTCAATTTCATTAAAAATCATGTGTGTGTGCACAGGTATGTATAGATAATTGGAGGTAAATGTAGAAAATATTCATAGGGATTGCCTCTCACTAGTGGAATGTGAATGTTATTCATTTTTATAATTTATTACATTTTCCATACCTCCTAAAAGTAAAGTTACTTTGATTATTTAAAGAGCTATTTAAGTGCCCAGCCATCCCTTGATTCATCTTTTTTATTAAACTTGCTTCTTCATAAATACTTCTTCTAATACTTCATATAGAGCTAATTATTTTTACATTTATTATTTTGAAAAAGAAAAAATAATGGGTACTTAAGTGAGTTCTCCACAACAGAGCTCTTCTGTGGGGGGCCTGCCCAGGTGCAGTACAAATGGTTAAACATAAAGGGAGGATGTTCTTTTAAAATGCAAATATCATCTGGGTGAGCAACTGCCTGAGCCTACAGTGAGAGGCCGCAGATAGAGGCACAAAGGCAGTCCCTCTGAAAAACACAAACATGCTGTGCAAGGAACAGAGCTGAGAAATCCTTTCTAAACCACCTTCTTCCTTCTCAGCACCTTGAAAACAGTTGACTGAATACCCGCCTGAACTGATGCTGACAAGCATACCTTTTTCTTAAAGGTTCCTAAATGTCAGCAGGCCTCCGGCTCTCTGCTGGGAAAAAAAATTCCACGTTCACTGCAGAATGTAGATGTCTACTCTGCTGACAGCCATTTCATCTAAATACTCTTTTTCTCACTGCTTTATCTTACTTTAACCTCCCTGATGAAGTGTGAGTTTTTTTAATCCCTGTTTGTTGGTGAAATATCAAGAGGGAAACGAAACACTGCTACCGTCTTCTTCTATTTGCTCAAATATCCTCTTGAAATCTGTTATGTGTTGTAGGCAGCAGTCCCCAATCTTTTTGGCACCAGAGACCAGGTTCATGGAAGACAATGTTTCCGTGGACTAGGGTTGGGGTGGGGGGTAGTTTGGGGATGATTCAAGCACGTTATATTTATTGTGCACTTTATTTGTATTATTATTACATCAGCTCCACCCCAGATCATCAGGCGTTAGATCCTAGTGGTTAGGGACGCCTGTTGTAGGGGATAATGAAGTAGGTGACTTAGATGTGAAGCAGGCAGTCACTCTACTTTCCCTGTGTACTGTTACCTAGAGTTTTAGAATCGTGAAAGACAGCCCATGTGTCTGCCGTCACTGGGTTATCATCTGACGGCCAGAGCTTAGATACACGACTGCCTCTTGAGATTAAATTCATTTCCCTGGTTATTTGGCCAAAGACTTCAAAACTTCTCTGCAGCAGCCTGGATGGACCTGGGGATTGTCATACAGAGTCAAGTAAGTCAGACAGAGGAGAAATATCGTATGACATTTCTTAAATGTGGAATCTAAAAAGAAATGATTCAAATGAACTTATTTACAAAACAGAAACAGACTCACAGACTTAGAGAATGAACTTACAGTTGTTGGGGGGAAGGATACAGGGCCGGGGAGGAGAAGGGATAGATAGGGAGTTTGGGACAGACATGTGCACACCGCTGTATTTAAAATGGATAACCAACAAGGAACTACTGTTTAGCACGTGGAACTCCGCTTGATATTCTGTGGCAGCCCAGATGGAAAGGGAGTTTGGGGGAGAATGGATAGGCCTGTATGTATGGCTGACTCCCTTCACTATTCACCTGAAAGTGTTGCAACATTGTTAATCGTCTATACTCCAATACAAAATAAAAAGCTTAAAAAAAAAAAAAAAGACTTCCTGATATATGGCAGCTGTGCTGTGCTTAGTTGCTCAGTTGTGTCGACTCTTTGTGACCTCAGGGACTGTAGCCCTCCAGGCTCCTCTGTCCATGGGGATTCTCCAGGCAAGAATACTGGAGTGGGTTGCCGTGCCTCTTCCAGGGGATCTTCTCACCCCAGGGATTGAACTCAGGTCTTCTGCATTGCAGGCGGATTCTTTAACCAGCTGAGCCACCAGGGAAGCCTGATGTATGGCAGAAACCGACAATATTGTAAAGAAATTATAGCCCAATTAAAAAAAAAAAAAAGACAGACTTAAGAACTTCACAGAAATGAAGTATCTGCACAGCAACAAACAGATACAGCCAGACTCAAAGGTAATTCCCTTGGGGACCAGAATCTCTGCTGGGATTCTGCCCTTCTGTGAGGGGGCTATACCAGATCTTATTGGCTAGGCTGACCCAGTGCTGCAGCCTCTTTATCCTCAGAGCTTGAAGCAGCAATCTCTGCCCTTAATAGGAAATACGTGCAGACATCCAAAATCTTCCCGGTTCTCAGGCTGAACTATGTGTCAACAGGAACAAATCCTTGGAACAGAGAGGGTGCATGAGTATCCATCCCTGAGCACTAATTCTGTCTCCAGCTTTAAGGCATCCAGAAAGGCCCATATCCACAGGCTCCTCCCTGGCTCTCATCTAGTAAGTAGCCTTGTGTCTGAGGTGATTCTGAATTTAGTCCAAGGGCCACAATCCCAAATCCACTTTACTGTAGCTTCCTAAGCCACTTTAATGTTCTTAGACCAGTAACGAATAATCTGGTGAAATGCTCTAATTAAGTTTATACTGCAAGTCTGTGTAGGAACAATTGGGAAAACACTGACCTTCATACTTGCTAGTTGTTCCCCCCTCAACTGAACATACATTTAGTGAAGAGTATTATTCACCGTTAAGGATGATGTGCTAAAGATGATGAAGAAATAAACAAGACTGACCCTGCTTACAATTGCACATATTCTTATAGAGAAGAAAAATTATAGCAATTATATATGGTAAGAGGCTTCCCAGGTGGCTCAGTGGTAAAGAATCTGCCTGCCAATGCAAGAGACACAAGAGATGCAGGTTTGATCCCTGGGTTGGGAAGATCCCCTGGAGAAGTGGCTGCTCACTCCAGTATTCTTGCCTGGAAAATCTCATGGACAGAGACCTGGTGGGCTACAGTCCATGGGGTTACAAAGAGTCGGACACGACTGAGTGACTAGGCACAGCGTAGGACTATATAGCTGGTTGTGTTAGTTGGGTACCTAGGCTAACTTTGTTAGACTTATGAACATGCTGTCAGAACAGAACTCATTTATATATAGGGACTTACTGTACTTCTTTCTCTTGTACTCAGTGGTACGATATTGACTCCAGCCTCCAAGCAACATACTCATGGTCTTCAGGGAGCCAGATGAAGGAGACAGAACTCTATGTTACCCCATGATGCTAATTTTAACCTCAAATCACATGGTCAAACTAGAATTTGATAGCTAATGTAGAATTAAATGAGAATTTAAAGTGAGAAAGGTATTATTTTCTCTTCCTAATCAAGGTTCACGTGAGGTTTTACTATGCGAGTGTCCACCAGGCTGCAGGGAGAAGAGAGGGGAGGATTGATGCCTTTCATTCAGTGGCAGTTTGGGAGGCGGCCACCCTCAGGATCAAGACTAGAGAGAATTGTGGATGATCAGTTCTGGGTCCTCGGAAGTGGTCTTGGGGGACAGAAGCCGATAGTGGTAGGGACGGAGCTGCCTATCAGACAACTGGTTTCTGTCACTGCCTGTGAGATGCAGGCTGAGATGGAGACCCCTTCCTGGTAGAGAAGGAACAGCAAAAGCTGAAGCTTGCTCATAATCAAGATGTCATCCAAACGGCAACTTCCACTGAAGTCACAGATCCCAGTTAAGCTGTGAAACATGAGCTTGCCTATAGGTCCTTTCACACGGCCTCTTTATCTGAGCAATATAATGATTGCCATCATTTTAGATAACCTGGGCCAGAAAAGAGAGTTTGGCGGAGCTAGGCTCCTCTCCCTTCCTTTCCCAGGTCCACTGCCATCAGAAACCTTCTCTGCTTTATTTGCTGTGATCTCCCTTCTCCCCATCTTTTCCTTCATCTGAACATGGGATTTCCTGAGCTTCAGATTTCTGCTCCTTCAAGCCACCTAGGACATAGGACATGGAATAGCAACATCCAGCTTGAGTGCCAGTGAGAGGAAGAAAGTGGGAAAGGTGGGGGCGGGGAGGGGCAAGACAGAAAGGTGGGAAAGACTAGCTGAAGGGAGGTGATGGGTAAAGCACCTGGTCACTTTCATCCAGCGGGGCAGGGCCTCTTGGGCAAATTGCCCAGTTTGACCTGGAGCCTCTCTTTCTCTTCTTTGTGAATTTTCTCTGAAGGCAAGATGATGAAAATCGTTCTGCTTTGTTAAAAAACACCAACAGACCATATTCTGAACTATTTTCTCTTTATGTCATTGCTACGCAACACTATAAAGCATGTGGATCAGGAACATCAGGGTGCCTCTGCGATAGCCTACGCCTGCATCTACCATCAGAGTGGATGCTGGGCTGAGGACTCTGCCCCCAACTCTAGTTTCCTTAGTTTTAGTAGAAATAGTGGTGACACAGTATTCCAGAAATTTACCAACTTGGGAAACACAGAAGATTCTCTGTTTTCCCATTTCTGGGTTTTAAATAAACCAAAAACAAAAGGCAGTGTTAGGAACCCAAAAGGCTACTCTGTTACTGCGTGCTAGAGCTCAGTCACTGAGTTGTGTCCAACTCTTTATGACCTCATGGACTGTAGCCCGTCAGGCTCCTCTGTCCATGGGATTTCCCAGGCAAGAATACTGGAGTGGGTCTTCATTTCCTTCTCCAGGGATTCTTCTGACCCAGGGATGGAAGCTGTGTCTCCTGAATTGGCAGGCAGGAGTCACCAGGGGAAGCCCACTCTGTTACTAACCAGCTGCTTAATTTTGGACGCTCACTTTACCCTCTGGACCTCCCCATCTTCATCTGTAAAATGACTTTTGGCACAAATGTCTATTTTTCTAAACATTTATTATAGCAATTGAGAACCAAAATTCTGAGTTGAGTATTACAAGTCATTCTTACTGGATGAAGGGATTTGTAAAACACCATATGTTCTAGATCTGCTCATTCTGTTTCTGTAATAAACATGTAAGTGTGAGTTACTTAGCTAAATAAAAGTGTGTTTTCTCATTGCAGATAAGTGAGATTTACAAGTCCCTGGATGAAAAGCTTGGGAAGTCTTTAAATGCCAGAATTGACTGCCGTTTCAAAGAAAAGAAGATAGATGGTTTTGGAAAGTTCATACTGTTTCTTCATTGAATTTTAGGTGAGTGAGTCTGAGTCAAGGAATTTAAGATGGACTTTGAACTATTTCCCCTTAAAGTGTTTCTTTTCTTTGCGTGAGAAGAAAATGGGGTTCATTATGGCCAGCATTTTATACTTTTAGTGGCGTGCTGCATAGTGAAAGACTTAGTTTCTGTGCCTTTTGCTTACTTTTTTTTTTTATTAGCAGAAGCCATATGAACGACAAGGTGTGAGGTACAGAGATGACCTTGACATTTCTTCCTGGTTTCTATTAAGCAAATGCAATAATGGTTCATTCTATTCTACAGGCCATCTATTTTTTAATATATAATAGTGTTTCATATCAGAGTAATGAGCCAAAATGAGACAAGACTAAGTTTTAATGATGTAAATGAGAAAAGAATTTGATGGTGGTAATGACAGTTTAATCATTACAAGTCTGAGTCTGAGATAAAGCTTACAATTCAGAGGCTGCTCACAGGGAGATCTCATATTGCTTAAATTAAAGTAGGACATGGTTTAAGTTAGGTGTGGTCTTCAAACTTCAGTGTGACAATTAAGCTTTCCCATGTGCTCACATTAAACTTTGTTTTGCCTGGCCATGAAATGGATGGATAAATATTTTTATACCACCACCATACATAATTACCCTTCCACATTACAAAAGGCTTGCTCATACAAATTGGTGCCTTACCATTAGTCTGCAAAACGCCTTGTCAGTTTTGCAGCAGAATGGAGAGAAAGAGAGGAATTGAGTGGTGGTCTTGTTGAGGAAATTGTGTGTGGTTTTTTCCACCTCCTCCTGAGTCCTGTTTTCAAAGTGTGGTTTTATTATAAAGAATGGGGATTTCCAGAACATCAGAATGTACGTCTGTTCACTGTTCTGAATAAAACAATGCCACTGACAGGACGTTGACCACGTCTAAATCTAATCCAAAAAGACAGCAATACCTCCTTTATACGTTTTATTAAACTTCAAAGAGAAGGCTGGTTATTGTCTCATCATTTAAGGGCGTGTAAATTTGGTTTATTGAGGTCATATGTGGAACTAAAATGGTGATTTCATTTATTTACAAGACGTTTGTTGAATGCAGTTCCCAGGAGCTAAACTTAATGCCCTTAAAAAAGTATCAGTAAATCAATTTGCCTAGTGTAACATTACTCTGGAGGAGAAAATGAAAATGGAAAACTTATTAACTTACCTCACTCTCTACTTTCCATTGTTCCAGTCTATGCGTGTTTTTAACTTCATGTCCGTTCCTTGCCCTACTCGTATTCTGCTGGTTCTTCGGGGGCTGACCCCTAGAAGCTTTTTTCCAGCTTTCAGACTCATCCTTTGTTGCCTCTAGTTTTTCCCAATGACCTTGTACTCTGAGCTACTAGAGGAGCCACAGGAGACTTGGGTTCAGTCCCTGACTTGGGAAGATCCCCTGGAGAAGGAAATGGCAACCCACTCCAGTTTTCTCGCCTGGGAACTCCCATAGACACAGGAGCCTGGTGGGGAGTTCATGGGGTTGCAAAGAGTCAGACGTGACTAAGCAACTGAGCGTACACACAACATCACTTCTTCTCTCTGTCCCTTGAGACCTATGGGTGCTGATACCTGTGACATTCTGCTACTACTAATTTCCAGGTTGATTTATTATCCTCAATTTAGCTTCTCAATCCTTCCATCATCTGTGTGGCTATTTTCCTGGATTAAATTCCATTATTTTCAATGTTTAGACTGTATTCTCTTTTCTTGCTTAGATCCTAACTGACTTGTCACTGCTTAATTTCTTCCAAAATTACTGGAAGAACAGTGAATAGGGATTACTTGCTTCTCTCAAGGAAAATAAATGATTCTCAGGAAAAAAAAATTTTTTTAAGTTAAATGTAAAACTAGATAGTTTTATGCTGGAAAACATCAAGCCCAATAAATTTAAAGCCATATTGTATTTCATATATGGAATATACATATTCCATATTGCATATTCTAAGCTATACAATATTATAGTATTAATTTGTTGGTATTAACAGAGCCTTTGTCAATATTTCCATTATGTATATCAAATTTATGGTAGGATTTTTTAATTCTCAGATATACACCAGATATGAGTTTCACTTTACTGATATTCACATTTCACAAACTTCTCTACACCCAGTATAAGAACTTCTGTTTAGAGTTCAGCCTCATTCCTGCATTCAGATTTGAATCTCGAGTTTTAGATTTATCTTATTATGAATCTCATTACTGTCTTTCAGTAATAGGTTTTTGCTACTTGAAGATCCGATATGGTCTGAACATTTCCCATGTCCCATAATCCCCTAATAAATACTGAATATATTGGAAAGCAAAGTGAGGAGGATTCCAATGTCTGTGTTTGTTTTCTTCTTTTTTTTTTTTTTTTTTTTTGACAGATAAACAATTTACCATTGTCCCAACAATCTCACTCACTCTAAACGGCTTCCTGGATGTTAAAGCAGCTTTTTACTTAATCATTTTGGCACATCACTTGGTTATGTTAAACATGAATGCCTCGCTCTTTTCATGTCCTTTTCATTTATGTAGACATTTTCCTTTTCAGTGTTTTCTGAGAGGTCGTGATGCCTGCTCCTCTATTTTAATGTATTTGGACACTCATAAGGACATGGAGTCCCTTCTACGGACACATTTTCATCTATTCAACCAATGGCAATGTCAAACCTGCAGTGTCTAAATGAGCATCCTTTCAGATAATATGAAATGAGGTCATGAGCAGAATGACTTGGATTCCTTCATAATCTAAAATTAGGAGACACAGGGATGAGTAGCTTTATGGTATGGTTTAACTTGCAGTGTATCACTCGTATTCTCACATCTCCGTTAGTTTACTATGGCACTGAAAATTCTAGTCCTTCATATTTCTCTCTAGTTTGTGGAAATGAGGCTTTATAAAGTTATATTTTTTAAAAAAAGGCTCTTGGGAAGAGAAATGCATCCATTAATAATACATATTGCATCACACAGAAGTCTAATGAATTAGCAAGGAAGCAACTCCTGAGGCAGTGATGCAAGCATTCAGCTTCTGAGAGTTTGGTACACATAAGTGGGTGGAGACCACTGAAATCATCTCACTAACTTCATAATACTGCCTAGTAGGTCAAGGGGAACACCCGTCATAAAAGACAACTCAGGCTAAGCATATCTTAATGTCATATTGGAGGAGGAAGTAGGAGGAGTGGAAGTATTCATCCTGACACTCATGGGCAACTTTATGAATAAAGATTTTAAATCACTGGTGCCTAAAGAGTTGAGGAAAGTGCTTTAATCAAGATGTAGTCTTAGTACTTCTGCTGAACCACAGAATAGGATGTTATCCATCTGTTAGCTGAAGTCCCCTGTTATCCATCTTTGTGTTGCCAAGTCCAAGCTCTTACTGCTTACTGGATGCTCGACAGGCCAATAAATCAAGAGACAAGTTATTGGGGTGAGGAGTAATGCTTTATTCAGGAAGCCAGCAGACTGAGAAGATGGTGGACCCATGTATCAAAGAATCATCTTTCCTGAGTTAGAATTCAGGCCTCTTTTATACTGAAAGGGGAGGGAGTAAAGTCAAACATTTCCTCCTTCTGGTCAGCCAGATGTGTTAATTTCTTCCTTCCTGCAGTCATTCACAGATGGGCCTGGTCAGGATGTTTCCTGTGAACTAAACAAAGATATTTTAGCTTACCAATTATTACCTGCAAGGCAGGGTAATGGTCATCCCAGAGATTGACCATTATATGTAATTTAAGCTTATAGGCAACATCTCTTTAGTGATTAACTTGTAATAAGATACAGAGGTTCTTCCCTATTTGCATCCCTGAAGACAAGCACAGTGCTTGGCACACAGCAGATAATTTTTAAATAAACTGGTGAATATGGACAAAGGCACAAAGCAGTGCTGGCTAATGCTTACTGAGTTCCTGCTTTATACCAAACACTTTTATATGCACATATACTTCATGTTTAAACAACCCTATGATGTAAGTGCATGCTAAGTCGCTTCAGTCGTGTCCAACTCTTTGTGAAACTATGGACTGTAGCCCGCCAGGCTCCTCTGTCCATGGGATTCTCCAGGCAAGAATACTGGAGTGGGTTGCCATGCCCTCCTTCAAGGGATTCTTGCCGACCCAGGGGTAAAATCCACATCTCTTAAGACTTCTGCATTGGCAAGCAGATTCTTTACCACTAGCACCACCTGGGAAGCCCTCATTTTTTTTTTTTAATATGAGGAAACTAGGGCCCAGAAAGGTTAAATAACCTGCCCGAGGTTCAGTAAATTGGGGTTAAGATTCAAAACCAGGCAGTATGACTTAGAGCCTAAGGACTTAATTATTATGTGGCACTGTCTCTCATGTAATACAGTAATCAAGTAACTCTAAAACACAGAATCCACATCGTTTATTATTTTAAAATGTATGTCATTCTAGAATAAACCTGTATTAAGAAACTCTTACTCAAATTGTGAACAGCCTCACTTTGAACACAAATTCCTTTTTCAATATTCCTAATCTCCTTTCCTTTTAAACCATGACAGCCTAAATTGACTTCCTAATTGACATTCATATCTCATCATTTCTATTCTTTAATGGTTTGTTCTGAAATTAATATTTTAAAAACCCTATTGCTCTTTCATGCTATTTGCTTAATTGCAGAATGTATAATCTTGAGCAGCAAGTTACCTAAGCTCTCTGAGCCTCAGATTGCTCATCTGAAATATCTAATTTGTTGTGAAGACTAAAAAATTATATTCATAAAACAACAAAGTATTTCCTGGTACATGACAGGTACCCAGTAGAACAGCAGCTGTTCACTCATTTCAATCTCAAAGCCACTGTTGGCTGCCCCATCCACTGAGAACAAAATCTTCTTCCTGTGTTCCTTAGCATGCCATCACAGAGGCACGGTGGGGCTTCCCTGGTGGCTCAGTGGTAAAGAATCCGCCTGCCGATGTAGGAGTTAGTTGCAGGAGACATAGGTTCAATCCCTGGGTCAGGAAGATCCCCTGGAGGAGGGCATGGCAATCGACTTCAGGATTCTTGCCTGGAGAATCCCATGGACAGAGGAGCCTGGTGGGCTACAGTCCATGGGGTCACAGGAGAGTTGGACACGACTTAGCAACTGAACACAGAGGCGCAACAGACCCCTTGAGTCTCCGCACCTCGCTTTGTTCCTCATCAGTTGACCTTTGCTAATATGGGAATGATCTGCCTTCTCTAAGCCATGCTGTTTGTTTTATTCACTTATTTGCTTGGCTGTGTCGTGTCTTAGTTACAGCACGAAGGATGCACCATACAGGATCTTTCCTTGTGGTGTACAGTCTCTATAAATGTGGTGCTCAGGCTCCAGAGTATTTTTGTGTGTCCATGTGGAGAAGGGGGGCTCAGTAGTTGTGGTACACGGGCTTAGTTGCTCCTTGGCATATGTGATCTTAGTTGCCCAATCAGGGATTGAACCACGTCCCCTGCATTGCAAGACAATTTCTTAACCACTGGACCACCAGGGAAGTCCCAAAGCCATGGTCTCCATGCCCTCACTTTTGCTCACGATGGTTCTTCCGTCTAGTTGTTCCTCGCATCCACACCCCTCTCCAAATCTTCCTTATCCATAGGCACATATGCACTCTTCAGAGACTTGGAACATCCTAGTTATCTTTCAAGATCCACCACCTCTGTTGCTGTTACATGTTCCGTGAAGTCACTGATGAACTCCTCCTGGCTCAGCTGCTATCAGTCCTGTCTCTGAATTCATGTAACCCTTTGGGCCATTTCTAAGAGATAAGTGCCAATTATAGACATAAGAAAGAAAAGCCATCTCATTCAATCCCTCATAGTCTGGTGTGATTTCTCATGTTACCTGTCCATCTTCCCTTTGAAATATTCATCAAGGACAAGTGCCAGGGTTTTTGGTTAATCTTTGAATCTTCTTTGTCAAGTTCAGAGTAGTCTTTCTGGTTTTGAATGAAGTATGAAGGGTCACATTTTGAGATGTTTGGGTGTTTTTTGTGCAGTGAAGAGTCTAATACTACATCCAGTCATTATAACAAAAGGATCGCTCCATCAGGGGAAAGGGGGCCTTACAGGGAGGATCTGTACCATTCTATGTTGTTGTTTAGATGCTCAGTCATGTCTGACTCTTTTGTGACTCTGGACTGTAACCCGCCAGGCTTCTCTGTCCATGGGATTTCCCAGGCAAGAAGACTGGAGTGGGTTGCCATTTCCTTCTCCAGGCGATCTTCTTGACCCAGGGGTGGAACCCACGTCTCCTGCATTGGCAGGCAGATTCTTCACCACTGAGTCACCAGGGAAGCCAGTACCATTCTATGCCAAGCACCAAAAGAGATGCTCCACAAATATCTGATTTAATTTTCATAACCTTTCAATTTAGCTATTATCTCCCTCTTTATTTAGATAAAAACTAGGATCCCAAGAGTTAAGGTAAATTGCTAATGTCATATTTATGGTAAGTAACAGAACAAGAATGTTGTCATATCTTTCGACTGCAGCAAACTGCCATTGTAAAAGAGCTTTCCAATTTAATCCTATAAGAGGAATATATTTGTAACATAACATGAGAGTTTTCTATTTAAAATATTTCCTGAGAGTAAGCTATTTATAAGGCCACACATTTTTTTTTCATAGCAAATAAATTTATGTTTAGGTCGATGCTAAAATTAGCACTATTTCTGTTCAACTAGAGTTTAAAAGATATAGCACCTTGTGGTTCTGAAACCTATTTAAGCAAAAACGTCATTTATTGATGTGAGCATAAGCTTGGAAATGATGTCTAAAGCTGTAGACTGATAGAATTTGGAGCTAAATGGTATGCAGAATCAACACTAGAGCTGGGGACTTTTTAAGGCAAGGATTTCTCTTCTTTTTTTCTCCTTAATAACACTTATAAAATGAATATTTATAACTAATTATGAAACGGTTTGTTTTGGATGCAAAATAAAAAATTTCTTTAGACATAGTAACACTGTTAGCACTTCTTAAGAGAGTACATAAACTTGTTCTGGATTTTTTAAATCACACGATTCAAATACCATGTGTAAGAATAAGAACTGATATAAAATAAAACTCTAAGTTTTCAAAAGAGAAAGACAATTATCTCATGATTATCACTTGTATGTGGAATCTGAAAAACTGATACAAGTGAGCTTATCTATAAAACAGAAATAGACTCAGACATAGAAAACAAATTTATGGTTACTAAAGGTGGGAACCGAGAAGGCAATGGCATCCCACTCCAGTACTCTTGCCTGGAAGATCCATCCCATGGACGGAGGAGCCTGGTAGGCTGCAGACCATGGGGTCACTAAGGGTCAGACACGACTGAGCGACTTCACTTTCACTTTTCACTTTCACACATTGGAGAAGGAAATGGCAACCCACTCCAGTGTTCTTGCCTGGAGAATCCCAGGGATGGGGGAGCCTGGTGGGCTGCTGTCTATGGGGTCGCACAAAGTTGGACACGACTGAAGCAACTTAGCAGCAATAGCAAAGGTGGGAAGGGATAAATTAGGAGTTGGGATTAGCAGATATATGCTGCTATAGATAAAACAGGTAAACAATGAGGACCTACTGTGTAGCACAGGGAACTGTATTCAATGTCTTATAATAACCTATAAAATTAAAAAATATTTTTTTGCTCAGTCATGTCAGACTCTTTGTGTCCCCATGGACTGTACCCCTCCAGGCTCCTGTCCATGGAATTCTCCAGGCAAGAATACTGGAGAGGATAGCCATTCCCTTCTCTATGAGATCTTCCTCACCCAGGGATGGAACTCAGGTCTGCTGCATTGCAGGCAGATTCTTTACAGTCTGACTTACAATGGAAAAATAATTTGGAAAAGGTGTATATGTATTCAGACTTCCCAGATGGCTCAGTGATAACGAATCCACCTGCCAGTGAAGAAAGAGGCAGGAAATGTGGGTTCCATCCCTGGGTCGGGATTTCCAGTGTAAGAATACCGGAAAATTCCATGGACAGAGGAGCCTGTCAGGCTACAGCCCATGGGGTCAGAAAGAGTTGGACTCAACTGACTCTGCATGGTTGTATATGTATTCTTATACATATATATGTAGCTGAATTACTTTGCTGTACACCTGAAACTAATACAACATTGTAAACCAGCTATACTCAATTTTTTTAAAAGAAAAGCAACCTTCTGACTTCATTTTAAATGCAAAAATCAGTATCCAGAGAAGTATTCTTTTCTTTTGTGAAAAATCCTAATGATTCTTGTGCCCCTTTTATACCTATAATGATCATTCATTTGTTTTTAAGTACATATTACACGCCTCTTATGTGTTGCAAAGAGTCGGACACGACTGCAGTAGCTTAGCATACACTGTAAAATAGTGCTATCAGAAGTACTTTTTATATGAAAACAACAAAATACATGCCTGTGTCTTTGGTTTACCACTGTTGTATGGATAACAATATTTCAGAAGTGAAAAAGAAGTTTGTAAAAATATGAGCGTATATGCTATGTCAATCTTTGAGTAAGATAAATACCTTAGAAAAAGTAATCATTCTGTGCGCTGTCCCAGATTATGTCCCTCCCTGTTGGGTGATCTTTTGTTGGTTCATTTCTTCTCTGTTTCCCCAGAAGTTTGCAGAATGCTATTATCTTTACATAAGTATGGTTTGAAGAATTGTGATCATCACAAGAATGGATGAAACAGTATTTTCCTATCAAAAATCTAAGGGTTACGATGTTTATGGAAGTTAATAATAATGTACTTTAATGTGAGTATATTCTTATGAGTGGTTGTTTATTATTTTAGCTTGTATTTTAACCATCAATTGATTTTTATAACTTTCAAAACCTGACTTTTAAATCTGCACAGAGTTTATTTTAGCAAAATCTGAAACTGTGAACCTGAAATTCATCATCAAAGCAGATGAATAAGGTAGTTCTTTATTCTGTCAATTCCTAACAATTCTGTAACTGTGAGCTAGAAATTTTACTCTTTATGTACAAACACTTGCCATAATCTTCCAATTCTACATGCATAGATAAGTAACGTGGCTGTCTTTTTCTAAGAACATGTTTTTATTATATCATTCCTTCCTGATATATAACAACAACTCCTAGTCTCCCACGGTTTCCTTTCTGACATTGAATTTCTTCCCAGAGTAGTAGCATCCACAAAAGGCACATCTGGAGAGAGAAAAACATCTTATCACTATCCATTTTAGACTTCATTCTTTTTCTTTATATCGAAGTATATTTATTTACAATGTGTTAATTTCTGCTGTTCAGCAAAGTGACTCAATTGTACACATATATCCATTCTTTTTTATATTCTTTCCCTTTATGTTTTACCCCAGGATACTGAGTATTGCTCCCTGTGCTATACTGTAGGACCTCGCTGTTTATCCATTGTATATGTGATAGTTTGCATCTACTAACCACAAATTCCCAGTCCATCCCTCCCCCACCGGCCTTCCCTCTTGGCACCCACAAGTCTTTCTCTACATCTGTGAGTCTGTTTCTGTTTTGTAATAGGATCATTTGTGCCATATTTTAGATTCCACATATAAGTGATATCATATGCTGTTTGCAGATAAGACTTCATCCTCACTGTTTATCCATAGCAAATGAGCCTCTTACGATCTCAGTTCAGTAGACTCCCTGGTTTAGCCCCCTCCCCCAACTCATATGCCTCCTACACAGCCAATAGTGCCACCTTGAGTAATGCCACCACCTGAATCCCTGCCACATTCCCCAGCACTCTGAATTGTCTCTTGGCAGGAAGCACTTGCAGATTCCCCAGGTGGCTCAGTTGGTAAAGAATCCACCTACAATACGGGAGACCTGGGTTCGATCCCTGGGTTAGGAAGATCCCCTGGAGGAGGGCATGGCAACCCTCTCCAGGATTCTCTTGCCTGGAGAATCCCCATAAACAACGGAGCCTGGTGGGCTACAGTCAGTGGGGTCGCAAAGAGTTGGACACAACTGAGCAACTAAGCACAGACATGAAGCAGTTGTAGATATTGGGCACAGTGATTAAATAACCCAGTGTAGAAATGTTCTTGTTTGCTTCTGGCATCTCCCTTCCTATAGTACAACGAGTGAAAGGGCCTGAGAAGCAGGGTTTATAAACCCCAGTCCTAAACTCAGTTCTTAACAGGAATTTCTCCTTCCAATGAAAGGGACTAGGGACTTCTCTGAGATTTTCCATATCATCCTGCTCGAGGCTGTGTTGTGCAATGCTGTCCCCTGTAAGCACAAAGGCTTTTCAGGAAAAGAGTATTGACCCACTTTCTGAAAGATGGTAAAGGCCCTCCCCACGTTTTGTCTTACCTAATAACAAAGGTAATCGTCTAGCTCAACTCATGAATGCCTGCTCATTAAAATATGAAAATCCCTTTCTTACTCACATGTAGAATTCATGAAGCATGAATACTAACTGCCTTGAGCTGCGGTTGCCTGGAAACCAGTGGAGGTGTGTCCAAGAGTCTGAAGAGCATGAATGAATAACTGAACCATTGACATCAGTTTCAGCTGGGTGACCCACACCTTAATTCTGTACAGGCATTTCCATGGGGCTGACAGAACAATAGCTTTCTCAGAAGTAGCTCCTTAAATCTTGTAAATGAGAATTAACGTTTAACATAAGGTTCCTCTCTGTGGTCTGACAGGGGTTCAGAGACTGACCATAGAGGCAAAGAGACTGGATCTTTGATGCAGAGTATAAGAATGAAATGCAGAGTTGCTGCTAAGTCGATTCAGTCGTGTCCGACTCTGTGTGACCCCATAGACGGCAGCCCACCAGGCTCCCCCATCCCTGGGATTCTCCAGGAAAGAACACTGGAGTGGGTTGCCATTTCCTTCTCCAATGCATGACAGTGAAAAGTGAAAGGGAGGTCACTCAGTTGTGTCCAACTCTTTGCGACCCCATGGACTGCAGCCCACCAGGCTCCTTCATCCATGGGATTTTCCAGGCAAGAGTACTGGAGTGGGGTACCATCGCCTTCTCCGATATTTAAAGTCTAAACAACCTTAAAAACTATCCCTAAAATCATGCTTAGGTAAAACCTGCCTGGAATAGATTTGATAAACAATGCATATAAACACATATATACCACTCTGTAGTATGAAATTTTTCAAAAAACATATGGACAATACAATAATTTATAAAGAACAATTGTTTATATTAACACTGTAATAAAGCACAAACTCAGAAAAAAAGTGATCAGGGTATTACTTCTCACGGATAAGGCAACTAATGTTGCCAACTACAGTATTTCAAAATCCTTTACAAAAGGAGATAGCTTAATAAATTTTAATTCAGAGTTTGTGTTACTTTTTCTTCTTTTTCTTTTCATCTGCTTCCATTTTAAGCTTAACTTCTTCAGCTGTAAGAGCTCCCAGTTTCTTATTCTTTGCTTTCTTAACCTTTTCCTTGAGGGCAGCCACATGCAGAGAATGAGTATAAATCTTGTAAATGAGAATTAACATTTAACATAAGGTTCCTCTCTGTGGTCTGACAGAGGTTCAGAGACTGACCATAGAGGCAAAGAGACTGGATCTTTGATGCAGAGTATAAGAATGAAATGTCTACTAGGACTCATACTGTCATACAGCTTTTTCCCAAATACTTATGATCGTGTTTAATCAGTTGTGGGGGGAGTTATTTCAGCATTTATTTCATTCTTTGATAGCATTACCTTTTTTTCAAGTTGAATTGTTAAGGATTCTGAAACATTTCTCCCCCTTTTGAAAGGCCATTGTTTTAGAAAGCAATGTAGAAGCAAAGGAAACACAGGTCAGGTAAGAAGACTTTTAACTGGTTGGTGAAATTAACCTGTAAAATAAAATATGCCTGATACATTTTGAAGGAAACACCACCAAGAACTCAAAGGGCACCCACATAACAGCATTCTGTTCTAACTGGGCAGCTTGATTGTATGCCTGGGGACCCAAAATCCTAGGATAAAACACTGTCCCCTGTTATTTTACCCAGTGAAAGGGAAAGGGGGCAATACATTTCTATGAAGACAGTGATGACTGTACAATTGGGTTGAAAGCAACATTAACATGAATTTTTAAGGGGAAAAGTAAAACATCAAAGAATTGCCAGCACTGGAAAGTGACTCTGCTGTCGGACCCCACTCTCATGTCCTGTCATTACTTCACCTCCCTGTGTCCATCAAGAGGGAAATTTGAAGTGTACCAGGAAAGATACACACTTCAGTGCTTGGAAAGAAGGATGATCTCTTTTTTACTTAAATAGGAAGAATCTGCCTGCAAGGCAGGAGACCTGGGTTTGATCCCTGGGTCGGGAAGATCCCCTGGAGAAGGAAATGGCAACCCACTCTAGTGTTATTGCCTGCAGAATCCCATGGACAGAGAAACCTGATGGGTCGTATAGTCCATGGGGTCGCAAAGAGTCAGACAAGACTTAGTAACTAAACCACCAAGAAAAAACACTAGTAATAACAAAGCCATTTGTGTGGACTCTGACTTAAATGTAAACAGGTTAGAAAAATTTCCACCTCTGTTTCTTAAGAGGTGTACAAAGACCTGCTCACCTGACTCTACAGCAGTGGTTCTCAGCCAGGGGCGTGGGGGTGTGGAGGGCTATTAGCACCTAGTGAGTGGAATCCAGGATGTAGCTAAACATCCTACAATGCTTAAAACAGTCTGCTAAAGGAAAGAACTTATCTACCCCAAATGTTAATAGTGTCAAGACTGACAAATCCTGCTCTAAATATTAAGAGCCACATTGAACTGTGTACCGGGCTTCACATGAGGGACTTTTCATATGTTACCTATTTAATAGTCACCACTATTCTTCTGTTTGCTAGGTATTAGTATCATCCTCGTTTTTAGATGGTGAAACTGAGCCTCAGAAGGTTAAGTATCTTGCTCAAGGCCATGCAGTCAGCAAGGAGTGAACCCTACATTCAAAATAGGTGAGACTCCAAAGGCCTGCTGCTCTCAGGACACTGTGCTCCCCTGTTCAAAAAGACCTACCTCAGCTGCCTTTGTGCTCCTTGAAACTGTGTGTCTAGAGGGTCCCTGTTATAACACACGTCTGTCATCTGGACAGGCTGATCATGGCTGTCTGTCCATCCCGAGTCTAGAGTGAATTGATCGACTTCTAGGGATGTGAACTGGAAAAGAGGAGATGATATTGTTTAAAAGGGAGAGACAAAAGGCTCCAGAGAAAGGAAGTTTCACTTTTCAAAGTATCTTTGGAAGATAACTTTGAAGGGGAAGATGGGATCCCCAGGCAGAACTCGGCCTATAGCAAAGGCCAAATGTGCGCCATAGATCACGGTATGAAATAAGAGTCTGAGGAAGTAAGCGTGTCATTCTAAAGCAGACGACAGGCTGGCTGTCATCTGTTGCCGAAGCTCCCTGGCCTCCCCCTCAGTGAGTCTGAGCTACTGGAAGAGGAAGGGCAGCCGTTAAGGCCGGGGCAGGGCAGCACCTCCCCGGGAAATGTCAATAATCGCCAGTCAGGAAGCGAACAACTTACTTGAGCCAACACTCAGCGTAAAAAGGACCCCATTATCTACAGCATGTGAAAAGAAGGTGACCTGACTCATAGCTCCGTCCACCTGCTCCTTCACCCACCTGGCATCCCTTCTAGGGACAGCTGGCTGAGTCCGGCCCCTCTTCCGGTTCTCCTTGGGCCTTGACTCACCGATCACTCAGCCTGTGCCCCAGCCACGCAGCATCGCTTACCGTTTTCCTCACCCACCCAGTTTTTCACTTCTCCCTCTGAGTCTCTTTTTTGGGTGAAGAGACCTTTCCCAGAAACTCCCTTTTTTAGTTTCCTAGGGCTGTTCTAACAAATGACTGCCAACTAGCTGGCTGAAGACAACAGAAACTTATTCACTCGTAGCTCTGGAGGAGAGAAGTCTGACGCCAAGGTGCCAGCAGAGCCAGCTTCCCTCGGGTCTCTAGGGAAGAATCCTGCTGGGCCTCTTCCTAACTTCCGGTGGCTCCTGCAGTCATTGGCATTCCTTGGCTTGTAGCCGTGGGACTGCAATGTCTACCTCTGTCTTTAAATGGCCTTCTTCATGTGTGTGGCTCTCTCTCCATCCCTTCCTCTGTTTAAGAGGATACTGGTTATCGGATGTAGGGCCCGCCCACTCCAGTAGGACCCCATCTTAGTCTTTAACTCATTACATCTGCGGAAGATTCTATTTCCAAATAAGGTCACATTCTGTTTCTGGGAAAATGTGATATTTTGAGGGACATTACTTTCATAAGTCAGAGTTCTGACTTTTATAAGTCAGAACCAACAAGATATAAAAGAGATTTATTATAAGGAATTGGCTGACACAATTATGGAGTCTAAGTCCTCTAATCTATAGTCTGAAGGCCTGAGAACCAGGAGAGACAATGGAATAAGTTTTGTGTCCCAGCTTGAAGACCATCAGCAAGAGAGAGAAGATCCTCTTGCCTTCTATTTAGGCCTCAACAGGTCGCATGAGACTCACCCACAGTGAGAAGGGCAATCTGCTTCACTAAATCTACCAACTCAAGAGTTAAGCTCATCTGGAATCACTCTTCTGCAAGAATAATGTTGAGTGAAAAAAGCTGAGCACTTCACAGCCTAGTCAAGTTGACACATGAAATCACTCATCACACTACTCAGTTCACTACGGACATACCTCAGGGATATTGTGGGTTCAGTTCTAGACCACCACTGTAAAGCAAATAGCCCAATAAAGTGAGTCATGTGAAATTTTTGGTTTCCCAGTACATATAAAAGTTATGTTTCTACTGTACTATAGTCTAAGTATGCAATAGCATGATACCTTTAAAACCCATGTACAAACCTTAACTTAAAAGTATCACTTCTTCATTTCTAAGCAATACCAGCCATCCTCTGAGCCTTCAGCAAGTGATAGTATTAAGGTCCAAGATCACTAATCACACATCACCCATAGCAAACATAATGATAATGAAAAAGTTTGAAGTATGGCAGGAATTACCAAAATGGAATGCAGAGACACAAAGTGAGCAAATTCCGTTGGGGAAAAAAAATGGCATTTCTAGACTTGCTTGATGCAAGGTTGCCACAGATTGAGCAATTTATAAAAAATACAATAGAATGAGGTATGCCTATACATGGCTTCCAAGGTGGCTCAGGGGTAAAGAACCCGCCTGCCAATGCAGGAGATGCTGAAGATGTGGGTTTGATCCCTGGGTCAGGAAGATGCCCGAAGAGGAAATGGCAACAACCCACTCCAGTGCTCTTGCCTGGAAAATGCCATGGAAGGAGGAGCCTGGCAGGCTAAAGCCCTTGGGGTCACAAAGAGTCAGACATGGCTTAGTGACTCAGTATGAACACACATGCCTATACACTCCTCCCCACCCTCGGCAGATTTTCCTTCATATTTTACTGGCATCACTGGCCAGTAAAATGGCTATGGACTGGCCATAGCAGTGATGGACTTAGACATTTCTATGAGACCTACAGAATAGCCACAGACAACAATCCTGCCCACAAAGAAAAAATAGAAGAATGACTGTTAGGTAGGTAAACAACAAATCTGTTACATTTTCATAGATTTTGTGAAACAGATCCATCCATATTAGTTTATGCTTTGTATTTGCAAGGGACAAAACAATCTCTTCAGGCTAGCTTGACACACAGGGAGTCAGACTTCAGAAAGGGTAGGTTCAAAGATTATGCTCAGCACCTTGTCTCTTTCCGCTTTTTTCAGCTGTTTTCCTCTGGTGTTGGATTAATAGTTAAGGAGGCTCTACCCAACCAGTGATGAAGAAAGCCACTGGCACCTCCCAGCATATGTAATCTGCCCAGCCATAGTCACAGAGAAAAGAACTGGACGCTGTTTCTCACATGACTTTCATGGCTCTGCTTAGATCACGTCAGTATCCCTACTAAACTTCTTATTTATTTATAGCCAGGAAAAATCCCTCCATTTAACCTCAGCCAGCCACCTCTTAGATGACCACTGGAGCTAGTTACTCAGAAACTGAGCCCCTTCCACATCAGAAAGTAAGACATCCCATGGTCCTAGTTCTCTCTCTCTCTCTTTTTTAAGTAGTTCTTTTAACTAAATTAATTTATTTTTATTGAAGAATAATTGCTTTAGAGTATTGCATTGGTATCTACCAAACATCAACATAAATCAGCCATAGGTTTACCCGTGTCCCCCTAGTTCTTTCATCCCAACAAAAAGTCTCCGGCTGTCATTACTTCTCTCCTTTCTTGCCTAGATTCCATGGTCCAGCCCTTGTACAAGTTGCTCTCGGATGTACTTTTACACCGTTGCACATCTTATCTCCCATCACATCCACTAGACAAAGCAGGGCCATGGATGAGCCCACGCCCCTGGCTGATCCAGGCTTTCACTTACTTGTTGAGCTTTATTGCAAATCACACAACTGACCATGCTGCTGGTGTTCTAGACTCATGATCACCCCTTCACAAGTGCTTGCTGCCATCCCTGACTATCCTACTAGTTTTATAGACAGTTTACTCTCCTACCCTCCAAAAGGACTAGTTCATTTTTCTTCACTTGCGTCAAACCTTTTCTTTATTCTTCATTGGTAGCCAGCAAACTTGCTTCTTAGAAGCAAGAAAATAGAAGCTATTATATTGAAACTTCCTCTTTCTCTTCCCAAACTTGCAAGCATACCTCCACCTGCACCTTCAGTTCCTTCTTCCTTCGCATCATGTGGACATTTCTCTGCATGTGTCCTCTGAACCTCATCTCCTTTTACTATCTTCAGGACTGAGTATGTTAACTCAGTCATTTTCCACTCTCCTCAGCCTATAAATGTTTTCTGCAATCTCCTATATTTGAAATAGTCTGTTGATTGTATTTGTTTCCATCGCTACCCTACTTCTGCTCCCCAACGAATCTAACTTTCTCCCAAAACAGTTGTTTGGAGTGGCTGACTTCACTTCCTCATCCTCACCTTCCCCTGAAAAGGGTCTTATTAAAATCATTCTTATCTTCACATTCCAAAGCTAATGGATGCTTCTTCCATTGTCATCTGAACCTCTCAGAAGCTTTCAGTTCAAAGACCACCCCTTCCTTCCTGGAAAATTCCCCTGTTTTAGCCTCCATTGAAAGTTACTCACAGGTTTCCCCCTACATCCCAGACCCCTCTGTCTGGGGGAGGAAGCTTGGGCTACTTCTCCAGGTATGATCTCCTTTCACCAGAGCTTTTAAAACGTTGCTTTGTACCTACCACTGCCACCTGTACATTTCCATCCATTCCTTATCTTCAGAGCTCCAGGGATATATAGACACTACATTCCTGACATCACTGCTTTACAGTCTCAGAGGCATCTCAAATGCAACACTTCCCTGCACACATGCCTTGCCCCACTCTGCTTGCCCTCTGCATGCTCCTGCATCTTAGTCAATGGCACCTCCTTCTATTTTATTTAAAACAACAAAAACATTTTGGGGGGTATAGCCGATTAACAATGTTGTGATAGTTTCAGGCGAACAGTGCAGGGACTCAGCCATACATATGCATGAATCCCCTCCCATCCAGGCTGGCACATAACACTAAGCAGAGTTCCATGTGCTATATAATAGGTTTCTGTTGGTTATCCATCTTCCTTTTTAGAATGTGGGGAGTTCTCCTCTACACCCTCTTCTCACTCGTCTTCCCACATTCGGTCTATTAAAGGCTCCTGTCAGTTCTGCCTCCAGAACATATTTCCAGTGTCTCCACGTCTCAGTGTCTCCACTGTCTGCGTTTTAGTCCAGAGTCACGAGTCAGCCCGCAGACTGCACTCGCTTCATCCACTCTTGCCCCTCTCCTGTCCCTTCTCCACGCTCTAGCCAGGGTTTCTTTTCAAAATGAAAAGTATATTACTTTACTCTCATGTTTTGAGTCCTCCCTAAGCTTCCCACTGCACTGAGGATAAATTACAGAAGCCCCTCATATGTCCCACAAAGCCTCGGTCCCTGCCAGCCTTTTCATGCCCTGACCTTCCGCCCCTTCTGCAGAGAGCTCCAGCCACACTGGTCTCACTGTATTCGTGGAACACATCAGGTTCTGACTGCCTTGAGGGGGGCCTCACCTTGCTCTTCTCTTTGCCGGAAAGGCCTCCTCCTCATTCTCCATGGGCTTTGTCTCAAATGTTATTTTCTCAGAGAGGTCTGAGGTAACGCCAGATCACTGCAGAGAGACCATTCTTTCCTCTTACCCCGTTCCCAGCTTGGACGTGGTCTTAATCACTGTGGGACTCGCTGTGAAACTGAGAACCATTCTCAGAGCTTTCCTGAAGTCCTGATGATAACAGGGAGATAAGCCAGATATTAGAGTGAATTATCAGCACAATTATACATTAGACCATAGTCACATCCATCAAAAGGGGTCCTATCTTGCCTCCATCCTCCTGGGTCATCACCATGTATTGGAACCTTCGTCCCCTTCAGGTAGGAGTTTCCTTTGACCTCGACCTTGTTCCCGGAGCCCAGAATTCCAACACTCTTTCTGTCTGGATTTAGTCCCCAAACCCTTCCCCATTCCAGAAATAACACATCATTTTCTAGTTCTACCACCTATAATGAACACAGCATTTTTGAGTGACTTGCATCGGATCTTGCTTCAATCACCAGTCACATCCACAACTGGGTATTGTTTTTGCTTTGGCTCCATCCCTTCATTCTTTCTGGAGTTATTTCTCCACTGATCTCCAGTAGCATACTGGGCACCTAATGACCTGGGGAGTTCCTCTTTTGGTATCCTATCATTTTGCCTTTTCATACTGTTCATGGGGTTCTCAAGGCAAGAATACTGAAGTGCCTTGCCATTCCCTTCTCCAGTGGACCACATTCTGTCAGGCCTCTCCACCATGACCCGCCCGACCAGGCATGGCTTGGTTTCATTGAGTTAGACAAGGCTGTGGTCCTAGTGTGATTAGATTGACTAGTTTTCTGTGAGTATGGTTTCAGTGTGTCTGCGCTCTGATGCCCTCTTGCAACACCTACCATCTTACTTGGGTTTCTCTTACCTTGGGCGTGGGGTATCTCTTCATAGCTGCTCCAGCAAAGCACAGCCGCTGCTCCTTACCTTGGACGAGGGGTATCTCTTAACCGCCGCCATTCCTGACCTTCAACGTGGGATAGCTCCTCTAGGCCCTCCTGTGCCTGCACAGCCACCGCTCTTCGGGTTGCTCCGCCGGCCCTGGCCTCGGGCGTGGGTGGCTCCTCCCAGCTGCCACCCCTGGCCTCGGGCTCAGGGTGGCTCCTCAGGGTCACCGCCCCTGGCCTCCAGCCCAAGGCGGTTTCTCCTGCTGCCCCTGACTCCAGACGCAGGATAGCTCCTCCCGGCCGCCGCCCCCGACCTCGGACCCGGGGTAGCTCCTCCCGACTGCCACTGACCTTGGACGCAGGGTAGCTCCTCTCCGCTGCGCTTAGTGCGCCAGCTCGCAGCCGCCTGCGCTTAGTGCGCTGCCTGCGCTTAGTGGAGAAATAACTCCAGAAAGAATGAAGGGATGGAACCAAAGCAAAAACAATACCCAGTTGTGGACATGACTGGTGATAGAAGCAAGGCCTGATATTGGATAGGGACCTGGAATGTCAGGTCCATGAATCAAGGCAAATTGGAAGTGGTCAAACAAGAGATGGCAAGGGTGAACGTCGACATTCTAGGAATCAGCGAACTAAATGGACTGGAATGGGTGAATTTAACTCAGATGACCATTATATCTACTACTGCGGGCAGGAATCCCTCAGAAGAAATGGAGTAGCCATCATGATCAACAAAAGAGTCTGAAATGCAGTACTTGGATGCAATCTCAAAAACGACGGAATGATCTCTGGTCGTCTCCAAGGCAAACCATTCAATATCACAGTTATCCAAGTCTATGCCCCAACCAGTAACACTGAAGAAGCTGAAGTTGAATGGTTTTATGAAGACCAACAAGACCTTTTAGAACTAACACCCAAAAAATATGTCCTTTTCATTATAGGGGACTGGAATGCAAAAGTAGGAAGTCAAGAAACACCTGGAGTAACAGGCAAATTTGGCCTTGGAATGCAGAATGAAGCAGGGCAAAGACTAATAGAGTTTTGCCAAGAAAATGCACTGGTCATAGCAAACACCCTCTTCCAACAACACAAGAGAAGACTCTACACATGGACATCACCAGATGGTCAACACTGCAATCAGATTGATTATATTCTTTGCAGCCAAAGATGGAGAAGCTCTATACAGTCAACAAGAACAAGACCAGGAGCTGACTGTGACTCAGATCATGAACTCCTTATTGCCAAATTCAGACTTAAATTGAAGAAAGTAGGGAAAACCACTAGACCATATAGGTATGACCTAAATCATATTCCTTATGATTATACAGTGGAAGTGAGAAATAGATTTAAGGGCCTAGATCTGATAGATAGAGTGCCTGATGAACTATGGAATGAGGTTCATGACATTGTACAGGAGACAGGGATCAAGACCATCCCCATGGAAAAGAAATGCAAAAAAGCAAAATGGCTGTCTGGGGAGGCCTTACAAATAGCTGTGAAAAGAAGAGAGGCGAAAAGCAAAGGAGAAAAGGAAAGATATAAGCATCTGAATGCAGAGTTCCAAAGAATAGCAAGAAGAGATAAGAAAGCCTTCTTCAGCGATCAATGCAAAGAAATAGAGGAAAACAACAGATTGGGAAAGACTAGAGATCTCTTCAAGGAAATAAGAGAAAGGAACATTTCATGCAAAGATGGGCTCGATAAAGGACAGAAATTGTATGGATCTAACAGAAGCAGAAGATATTAAGAAGAGGTGGCAAGAATACATGGAAGAACTGTACAAAAAAGATCTTCACGACCCAGATAATCATGATGATGTGATCACCAATCTAGAGCCAGACATCTTGGAATCTGAAGTCAAGTGGGCCTTAGAAAGAAAGCATCACTACAAACAAAGTGGAGGTGATGGAATTCCAGTTGAGCTGTTTCAAATCCTGAAAGATGATGCAGTGAAAGTGCTGCACTCAATATGTCAGCAAATTTGGAAAACTCAGCAGTGGCCACAGGACTGGAAAAGGTCAGTTTTCATTCCAATTCCAAAGAAAGGCAATGGCAAAGAATGCTCAAACTACCGCACAATTGCACTCATCTCACATGCTAGTAAGGTAATGCTCAAAATTCTCCAAGCCAGGCTTCAGCAATACGTGAACCGTGAACTCCCTGATGTTCAAGCTGGTTTTAGAAAAGCCAGAGGAACCAGAGATCAAATTGCCAACATCCGCTGGATCATGGAAAAAGCAAGAGAGTTCCAGAAAAACATCTATTTCTGCTTTCTTGACTATGCCAAAGACTTTGACTGTGTGGATCACAATAAACTGTGGAAAATTCTGAAAGAGATGGGAATACCAGACCACCTGACCTGCCTCTTGAGAAATCTGTATGCAGGTCAGGAAGCAACAGTTAGAACTGGACATGGAACAACAGACTGGTTCCAAATAGGAAAAGGAGATACGTCAAGGCTGTATATTGTCACCCTGCTTATTTAACTTCTATGCAGAGTACATCATGAGAAACGCTGGACTGGAAGAAACACAAGCCGGAATCAAGATTTCCGGGAGAAATATCAATAACCTCAAATATGCAGATAACACCACCCTCATGGCAGAAAGTGAAGAGGAGCTAAAAAGCCTCTTGATGAAAGTGAAAGAGGAGAGTGAAAAAGTTGGCTTAAAGCTCAACATTCAGAAAACGAAGATCATGGCATCTGGTCCCATCACTTCATGGGAAATAGATGGGGAAACAGTAGAAACAGTGTCAGACTTTATTTTGGGGGGTTCCAAAATCATTGCAGATGGTGACTGCAGCCATGAAATTAAAAGACGCTTACTCCTTGGAAGAAAAGTTATGAGCAATCTAGATAGTATATTCAAAAGCAGAGACATTACTTTGCCGACTAAGGTCCATCTAGTCAAGGCTATGGTTTTTCCAGTGGTCATGTATGGATGTGAGAGTTGGACTGTGAAGAAGGCTGAGCGCCGAAGAATTGATGCTTTTGAACTGTGGTGTTGGAGAAGACTCTTGAGGGTCCCTTGGACTGCAAGGAGATCCAACCAGTCCATTCTGAAGGAGATCAACCCTGGGATTTCTTTGGAAGGAATGATGCTAAAGCTGAAGCTCCAGTCCTCTGGCCACCTCATGCAAAGAATTGACTCATTGGAAAAGACCCTGATGTGGGAGGGATTGGGGGCAGGAGGAGAAGGGGATGACAGAGGGTGAGATGGCTGGATGGCATCACAGACTCGATGGACGTGAGTCTGAGTGAACTCTGGGAGATGGTGATGGACAGGGAGGCCTGACGTGCTGCGATTGATGGGGTCGCAAAGAGTCGGACACGACTGAGCGACTGAACTGAACTGAACTGAACTAGTTTCTCTTATCTTTACCATTATCCTCTAGGCCAGGCAATATATAACCAATACTTTGTTATTCAGTTATGTCCGACTCTTTGCAACCCCAGGGATGGTAGCCTGCCAGGCTCCTCTGTTCATGGGATTCTCCAGGCAAGAATACTGGAGTGAGTTGCCATTCCCCTCTCCAGGGGATCCTATTGACCCAGGGATTGAACCCGGGTCTCCTACACTGCAAGCAGATTCTTTACTGTCTGAGTGACCAGAGAAGCCTGTGTATAACCAACAGGCCCAGAAAAAGTCATCAAGTCTGTATGTGGAATACGGCTATATAGTTTAAAAAGTAACAATCCATTTTAAAAATCAGGCTGTCCATTGTATAACTGAATCACTTTGCTGTACTCAAAAATTAATACAACGTTGTAAATCAACTATACTTTAGTAAAGTAAATTTTCTAAAATCAAGCTGTATATTTACATAGAGAGAGACACAGATAGGGAAATCCAAAAACATTAACTGTGGTTGGTGGGACTGTAAGTGATTAGAAAATGTTTTTGCTTACTTTTATTTTTTAAATTGGTCTACAGTGTTTACCAAAGATAGCATAAAGCCTGAAAGAGATAAAGCAAATATGTTTGTGTTTAATGCTTTGGATATTATTGCCCATGACATTGTGCATGGGCAGTCTGAACCCTCCTATACTGTCACACTTGCAATAATATCCAAAAGAGCTAATATGTAAATTTGGGGTTCTCTCTGCATGATGTGTGTGTTTAGGAGCCTATAAACACATCGTTTTGTCTTCCCTGGGATGTTAAGTGTCTTTACATGTATAACAAATACTAGTGACTCATATCCTCCCAAAACACTTTCCTCTCTGACGAACGGTGTAGGATGCTAGTGCCCTTCTGCTTCGTGTTACTTACATGCCATAATTTTGATATTAAATCAGGAGGTCCTTCCTAAAGTCTCACCTGGCAAAGGCAGACTGTGTTGCCTTCAGTAATAAAGGGAGAACACCTGCTCACCATTATGTACATGCAGATATCCTTGCAAACTCTTAAGTGGCTCCCTTGCAGGCTTTTATGCCGTGTCCCCTACTGTGTATTGTTTGCCGTCGTATAATGAATGGCTTCTCCCGTTTCTCCATTTCACGTGTCACTCCCAGGCTGTAAAAGGAACGCAGTGACCTGATGAACTGACCAGTGTGAGCTGTGGATGGAGGATAATCCCTCCCAGATGGGCTCCAGTGACCCCCTGGAGATCACATACGTAAACCTCTGAACTGTCAGACGGATGGCCCCTCCCAATGTGGCATTTGCCACCACAGTCACCCAGAAGGGTCCAAAGCGCCTGATATCTTTATGTTATGGGTCAATTTATACAAAATGTGTTTAACAAGCCAATGAACCTTTTCTCTCATTCCAATCATAGAGTTCATTCGAGTCTGTGTATAGAATGGGACTTCTCCGTAGCTCAGATGGTACAAATTCTCCCTGCAATGCAGCAGACCCTGGTTCTATCTCTGGGTTGGAAAGAGCCTCTGGAGAAGGGAATGGCTACCCACTCCAGTATTCTTGGCTGGAGAATCCCATGGACAGAGGAGCCTGGCGGGCTACAGTCCATGGGGTCGCAAAGAGTCAGGTTCAATTGGGCGACTAAGACTAAATATAGAATGAAATTTCAAATATTAGTTTGTTACTCATCTCAATTATTTCAATTTTCTCAATAATGGTGTTTCTCTCATATCCTTTTTCTCTCACTCCCTAAGTAATTTCACTGTGTTCCCTTGAATCACATTTGCTTCTCTTTTTATCTTTCTCCCCAAATCACCTTTATATCCTTTGCCAGCTCTTTCTATGTGTTCCTGAAATAATTTATTCTCTATACTTTTGCCTTAATGCCTTAATTCCCCTCCACAACTTACTTCATTTTCTCATCCCTTTCACTATCATTGTGGTTGTCATCAATAATTAACTTTTCCTCAGTGTCCTCAGGTACTGGACATTCCATTTGCCTCTTGGTTTCTCCATCTCTTTACCTGTGATATATAGACACACACGCTACTTGAGAGACACTTGCAGTCCACCCTCCCTCTTCACCTTGCCACCGTCACTTAATTACTTGTCCTTTCCCAGGAACACATGTCAAAGTGAGAAACTCAATAGCTTTTATCACTCCTACATCTAATCTCAGTCACTGAAAATACGCATCAGGCATCCCTCTACACACCTTTATTTTCTAACCTTTTATTTTATATTGGAGTATAACCTACTAACAATGTTGTGATAGCTTCAGGTGGACAGTAATGGGATTCAACCATACATATGTGTGTGTGCATGCTAAATCACTTTAGTCATGTCCAACTCTGTGCAACCCTATTGCACTGTAGCCCACCAGGCTCCTCTATCCATGGGATTCTCCAGGCAAGAATCCTGGAGTGGGTTTCCATGCCCTGCTCCCTGGGATCTTCCGGACTCAGGGATCAAACTCACGTCTCCCGTGTCGCCTGCATTGGCAAGCGGGTTCTTCACCGCTAGTGCCACCTGGGAAGCTCCAGCCGTACATATACCTGTGTCCATTCTCCCCTAAGCTCCCCTCCTATCCAGGCTGTCACATAACATTGAGCAGAGTTCCTTGTGCGATGCAGTAAGTCTTTGGTGGTTATCTATTTTAAATATAGCAGCATGTACATGTGGAAAATTCTGAGAGAGATGGGAATACCAGACCACCTGACCTGCCTCTTGAGAAATCTGTATGCAGGTCAGGAAGCAACAGTTAGAACTGGACATGGAACAACAGACTGGTTCCAAATAGGAAAAGGAGATACATCAAGGCTGTATATTGTCACCCTGCCTATTTAACTTCTATGCAGAGTACATCATGAGAAACGCTGGACTGGAAGAAACACAAGCTGGAATCAAGATTGCCAGGAGAAATATCAATAACCTCAGATATGCAGATGATACCACCCTCATGGCAGAAAGTGAAGAGGAGCTAAAAAGCCTCTTGATGAAAGTGAAAGAGGAGAGTGAGAAAGTTGGCTTAAAGCTCAACATTCAGAAAACGAAGATCATGGCATCTGGTCCCAATACTTCATGGGAAATAGATGGGGAAACAGTGGAAACAGTGTCAGACTTTATTTTGGGGGGTTCCAAAATCACTGCAGATGGTGATTCCAGCTATGAAATTAAAAGACGCTTACTCCTTGGAAGAAAAGTTATGACCAACCTAGACAGCATAGTGAAGAGCAGAGACATTACTTTGCCAACAAAGGTCCATCTAGTCAAGGCTATGGTTTTTCCAGTGGTCATGTATGGATGTGAGAGTTAGACTGTGAAGAAGGCTGAGCGCCAAAGAACTGATGCTTTTGAACTGTGGTGTTGGAGAAGACTCTTGAGAGTCCCTTGGACTGCAAGGAGATCCAACCAGTCCACTCTGAAGGAGATCAGCCCTGGGATTTCTTTGGAAGGAATGATGCTAAAGCTGAAACTGCAGTATTCTGGCCACCTCATGTGAAGAGTTGACTCATTGGAAAAGACTCTGATGCTGGGAGGGATTGGGGGCAGGAGGAGAAGGGGACGACAGAGGGTGATATGGCTGGATGGCATCACGGACTCGATGGACGGGAGTCTGAGTGAACTCTGGGAGATGGTGATGGACAGGGAGGCCTGGCGTGCTGCGATTCATGGGGTCTCAAAGAGTCAGACACGACTGAGCAACTGAACTGAACTGACTGACTGACATGTCGATTCCAAACTCCCTATCTCTTCCCCTCATCCTTCCCCCATGACAACCATAAATGTGTTCTCTAAGTTTGTGAGTCTGTTTCTGTGTTGTAGAATGTCTGCTCTGCTGATGTAATCCAAGTCCAGAACACAAAGTAGAAGAATCGGGGAAAACACACCTACTATCATAACAGCAAATGCTTTCCAACCCTAGGACACCCTGAATGGGTCCTTTTTGCCCCTAAATGTTCTGTTTAAACTAACCTAATTAAATTACCTGTCTACTTTCAAGTCAGTTAATTATATTTTTCTTGTATATTTTATATCTATATAGCTATAGCTATATTTTATTTACCCATGTTTTTATCTCGCCGTCTAGAGTATAGGTCATTTATATTTCTTTGCCTACAAATAGTACAGTGTGTGCTTTTAGATGGCAGTTATAATATTTATTAAGTTAGAATAAGTCATCTGATCTTAGAACAAGTGACATGGAAGAGACTGAGAACCCATAATTTCTGTGTTACAGTGTCTTCAGACTAAGAAAATGGATTCTTTTAAGGGTGAGGTCTCAGAAATCTGCCTGTTTCCTAGACTTCACAAATAGACTGAATTTTCGGAAATGTCTTTCTGTTTCCCTCTGGCTGAGATATAATATATCCTGTCAGATGGAGACCCCATCATGGCTGGGCAAACACACCTGAATTTACAGGATATGGGATTGTCAAGGAGGGTGAGCAGACATGTATTTCTACCCCTTCCCTTATGAGCTTCCTGACAATCTGCCATTCACACAGTCACTCAGATCTTCTGCTCTCCTGACAAAACACAAGATCATAAAAGAACTTGGGCCCCATCAAAGAGCACTTCTACATTTTATATCAATTTGAACTCACGGATTTTATGAGTCCACTCAATTCTCTTGGAATCCTTTTCCAGTTTGTTTTTCTCAGGACAGATTTGGATCTGGGAGATTGTTTGCTTCTTCTCAGTATCCACTCTGTTTAGCGTTCAGTGGAAAGTGGCTTTAGAGATACTGCCATGTGGTTTGACCCTGACATAGCATCACCCACCACCAAGTAACTCCCATTCCTGACTTGGGCTCAGAGCACATTCGAGGAGTTTCACAGGTAATACCTAGGAGGGTATTGCAGACTCCATCTGCAATGCAGGAGACACAGGAGATGAGGGTTCAATCCCTGGGTCGGGAAGATCCCCTGGAGGAAATGGCAACCCACTCCAGTATCCCTGCTGGGAAAATCCCACGGACAGAGAAGCCTGGCAGGCTATGGTCCATGGGGTCACAAAGAGTCAGGCACAACTGAAGCAACAGAGCACGCATGCATACATGCACACATGGTGAAATTACAGAAAGCAAAGCAGATCAGAAAGAACCCAAATGTCCATTCTAGCACCAGAAGAACTCACAGTAAGACTCTGAGCCAGCCCTGGCACCTCACTGAGGCTCAGTTTTCTCTTCTATAAAAGGAAGTATTATACTAAATTATGTGTATGGTGGTGGTGGTGGTGGTGGTGGTTTAGTCACTAAGTCGTGTCTGACTCTTGCAACCCTATGGACCGTAGCCCACCAGGCTCCTCTGTCCATGGGATTTTCCAGGCAAGAATACTGGAGTGGATTGCCATTTCCTTCTCCAAGTTATATATATGGATCCTGTCAATTCTAAAATTATATCCTTAGACTTTCTAACTTAAATCAATAATCTCTCTTCCATTCTAAGGGAACAACCCAAGATGTGATCAAAGTTTATATGCAAAGGAATATTGCTTATAATAAGAAACCTGGAAAAGACTAAAAATATACTTGACAGTAAGGCATGGCTAAATCAATTCTGATACATCCAAATAGCAGAATTTTATGCAACTATCAAAAAATACTTTCAAAGAGTAGGTAATATGATTGTATTTTTATTGTACGTGTCTTTCATTAAGCTATAGAAAGCAATTTTCAACATTATCCGAGATATCTACTATGTAATTTAAAGAAATACATCAAAATATCAGTATTTGTTACTTCAGATAGCTGAATTATAAGTGTTTAAGATTATTTCATAAATTGCACTTTTCAACTTCTCTACTTTGAACCTGTGATATTACTTTGTAGTGAGGAAAGGGACAAGTGTAACTTTTTATTATTAAATTTAAAAACCAAGGATGTTTTTCATTAAGGAAAAATCCAGAATATAATTATATAATTATGAATTTTAGAGAGAGATGAAAGCACACAAACAGAAATTTGGGGATAAGTTTTCCTAAGTGAGCATGGCAAAATGATTCCAGTTTTACAAATAAGTTATTGGCAGAAAACGTAGGCGTTTATTTCACAGTGCTATTTTAAAAAGGAGGCATTTTCTGTGATGTGTCAACAGTAGAAAAACACAAAGACATCCTTATTATTTATAGCAAGATTAGTACAATTCAAAGGAAGAGTACATGTTTTGAAAACATCTTAAGGGTCAAAGAGACTATCTTGATATTGAGTTATATAAATTGAAATGGCTTGCAAGAGCGTTGTTCTTTCATAAGAAATTTTCATGAGTAGAATAGATACTAATCCGATTAATATTTTTTAGGTCAGCTGCTCAGAGCAGCCCAAGAAACTCTGTGCTTGCCAAAACTATTCAATAGATTACAATCACTTTGTGGTTGCTGTTAGCAAGTTTTCTTATTTGATTTAAACCAGTGCCTGAACAATAAAGCACTTTGTGGTATTATAAAATAAATAACAGTTTTAAAATGTGACCTGAAAAAAAATCACTCTTGTTGAAGTTCAGATTGGTTTGTCTTGTTTTAATTTCATTGATGTTAACAGCCAGTTTTTTGTAACCATGCTGCTTCACCCGTTATTGACTGGAGACGTGTTAACACCACAGGCTTTCGTTTCTGCAAAAATCTTTCGGTCAATAATGTGTTAATTAAAGCTTGTAACCTCTGAGCCCTATTATTACCTTGAGTTTGGGAAATTAGGTGCCCTTCTGTCTGAAGAGAGAGCAAGAAGCAAGTAACCCTGTAAGCTTCTTCCCAAGTCCCTGGGTCCATGGTTTAGCAAATTGACTTTCTGGAGTACAGTATTTCAGTGCATGAAGTCACAAAAGCTATCTCCCTAGGTGACTGAATTCTTCATATGAAATTAAGTGGGTCACACCAGCACAAATTATGTTACAAATTTTGTTCACCCTGAGTGAGACGTTAATATTTGCAAAGGGGATTTAAAACTTGGTGAAACCAAATATACTGACATCTTAAAGAGAGACAATCAAACGGTTGCTTTAGCCCCTAACAAAGGATGTTTGCTGATCATATTGAATGCTCTAGCAGCAGTCTACATTAACTCTTGGGTCAGCCAAAAAGTTTGTTTGGGTTTTTCCATAGCATCGTAAAGAAAGACGCGAATGAACTTTTTGGACAACCCATTACATAAAGGATAGGCTCTTAAAACTTACACAATGAAAAACAATTAGATACATAACCAATGCATAGTGGGGAAAAGGCACACAGTAAGGACTCCCACAGAAATGAATTATTCAAATGGTGGTCCTTTTGGTCTTGCCTTCATCAACTGCCCTGAAGAGGATTAGCGGGTGCTGACTTCTCCAATGGACGTGCTTCCTGCTTCTTTGCCTGTGCTTATAGAATTCTGTTGTCAGGAGTCACAACACTTAAGGATTTTTCAGAGTTGTAGCAGTGCCAAAGCTATTTTAATAATCTCTACCAATTTTCTTGTAGGGCTGTTTTTTTCTAATGTTAGAGAAATCTTGCAATGTGCAACGTTCATTTTTATCCTTTCTGGCAACTTCCTGCAATGAAAGTTTTTTTCTCTCCGGGGATTTTTTTATTAACCCCTGACTGCTGCTTTGCACTATAAGTCTTCAAAGGGATTTTGATGCTAATTTTCCAATGCAGTTGGCTTTGGTGTCAGGTCATTTCCTGAGTTAGATGACTGTGAAGAAAAACAGCTAAAAGTCTGTATGGTGAGCAGTTTAGAGCCCTTGTTACAAATCAAGGTGATCTTTTCTTTTTTTAATTGAAGTATAGTTGATTTACAATGTTGTGTTCATTACTGCTGTCAGGATAATCTTTTAAAAGCTACTGTTAATCCAACATTGGTAAAGTGTTTTCAGACGAGATCTATGTATATAATTTTTAATATCAAGCTTTTTTATGATAAAAGTTATTCATATTCCCTTTTAATTTGAAAAAATACTAATAAATAATATATAGACCATTTCTTGAGAATCCAATGTAAGTATCAAAATGAACTGCTTTCTTTACTGTGTTTTTCTTTCATATTTAAAAGATTTTTAATTGACTCCCAAGTTTAACCCTCTTCCACCCATTTTGCCCTGGGAATATGTAAAACCACTTGACTGGTTATCCCCCATCCTTGTTGGTTTATAGGTAGGAATAAGCAATCTAGATATTTGCCTGGACTGGTCTCTATGTTCATGCTGCATTACCCTAACTTATACTAAGGAGTGCATGTGTGAGTCTGATTTAAATCAATCATCAGTTTTATCAGCAAGAGAAAGGTAGGTGTCAGTGCACTTTCTCATTGTCCCTCTTGCTCAAAAATCATTCACATTTTTACTAAACAATACTAGCAATCATTTGTTGAGCATTTAGTGTGTTTCCAAGCTCAATGTTTGATGCTTCCCTTGATATCTCATTTCATTTTCTTTTTTCATAACTCTTTAAAGTAGGAGCTTTAGAGTAACCCAGGTTTAGAGAGGTTAAATGATCTATCCAAGATCACCAACGGGTGTGAGCAGGAGCCAGGTTTCATACCCATGTCTGGGTAGCTCCATGATTGATCCTCGGAAGAGCTCCCGGCTCCTGTTGCCCACATCCATTAGTGGCATAGAATATTAAGGAAAAACTTTGTGAACCTTATAAGGGTTTAACTAGAGGGAGAGCTTTGAGCACAGTAAAACACTCATTTCCTGCTTTGTCCGTTCAAGAAATAGCCACTGAGCAAAATGAAAAAGCAACATGAAGATTAAGAAAAAGTATTTGCAAACAATGAGACTGACGGTGAATTTCCAAAATATACAAACAGCTCATACAACTCAATAGCAACAACAACAGCAATGGAAACAACCCAATCAAAACTGGGTAGAAAACCTAAATAGAGATTTCTCCAAAGAAGACATTCAGATATAAGTAGCCAATAGGCACATGAAAATATACTCAATATTGCTAATTATTAGAGAAATGCAAACCAAAACTACAATGAGTTACCAGCATTGTACCTAGTAGTCAAAATGGGCATCATTAAAACATCTACAAATAACAAATGCTGGAGAGGGTGTGGAGAAAAGGAAACCCTCCTACACTGTTGGTGGAAATATAAATTGTTGCAGCCACTATTGAGAACAGTATAGAGATTCCTTAAAGTATTAAAGGTAGAGTTGCCATATAATTCAGCAATGCTTCTCCTAGGTGTATATCTGAAGAAAACTAATTTGAAAAGATACATGCACCCCAATGTTCACAGCAGCAGCTGTTTACAATAGCCAGAACATGGAAACAAACTAATGTCCATAGATAAATGGATAAAGAAGACACTGTATATATATACAATGGAACCATAAAAGGGGAGGAAATAATGCCATTTGCAACAACCTGGCTGGACCTAGAGGTTATCACACTAACTGAAATAAATCAGAAAGAGAAAGACAAATACCATATGATATCGCTTATATGTGGAATCTAAAATATAACACAAATGAACTTATTGACAAAACAGAAACAGCCTCACAGACATAGAAAACAATGTGGTTGCCCAAGCTGGGGGAGGGATAAATTAGGAGTTTGGGATTAGCAACTACAAACTACTACATATAAAATATATATATAAACAAAGTCCTACTGTATAGCACAAGGAACCAGGTTCAATATCCTCCAATAAACCATAATGGGAAAAAATGTGTGTGTGTGTGTGTGTGTGTGTGTGTGTGTAGCTGAATCATTTTTGCTATACACCAGAAACTAACACAACATTGTAAATCAACTGTATTTTAATTTTAAAAAACAGAAAATAAATTGTCCCTGAGCCGTCCATTGTGCCAAAGCTGATGACTGGCGTAGAAACATGAAAAAGACACGGCTCCCTTTCCTAGGAGAGTCCATATCTAAAAAGAGAAGTTAGATATGTAAACACAGTATTATGAAATATGAGCTAAATATGGGCAGTAAGCAAGGCGTGGAAGCAGCAGGGTGGCGATGCAAGGCCTGAGGGACAAAGCAGTCGCTGGCTAGAGCTCAGAGCCCGGTGGTGGGAGGGAGGAACCGCGGCTGAAATGAGGTGAAGCCCCAGTCACTCAGGGCCCCTCCCGTCAGCCTTCCTTAAAGTACTGGGAAGAAAACGAAGGTGATTCCTTCAATCTTAATTATGTAACCATCGGTTTGGGGGAGGGAGATCCCTGGATTGCTCAGAGTTGATATTGTGCCAACCCCATATCTTAATCTTAATATAGAGCCCCCAGATACGGTTTGTGTAATTCTAGTAGGCTCCACCACCCTAGATCCAAATCTATAAGCATTTAAAATAGAACTGAAATCTAATCTGTTTAAATAACGGATAAACACAGGGTCTTGATGGAAAGAAAATGAAGAATGTTACCTCCCACCTCTGAGCTGTAATTAGGAGTTTCCCCTAGGAAAATACTTTGAGACTAGCCCTTCGTAGACTAATGCAGTGTTTCTCAGCATCTGTATTTACTGAATCATTTCATGTATTTTTTAAAATATTTTAAAAGATGCTGTGAGATTAATGCTGCATTTCCTATTGAGTTAGTAACTGACATTTCAAAGTATTTGGTCGGCAGAAGTAGTAGATAATCATCAGTCTTTCAAGGGATTAACGGCATCTTAAAAATGCATATAGGTATTTCATTAGTTGGTTTACATTTTCTGGAAGCCCTTTTTCTCTTGCATCTTTTTACTCGTTTTTCTATTTCTTTTTTCCTTGTCCGCGAAGTTGAGTCAGCAACAGAAAGATATTCAAATTAGACTTGTCATACAGAAAAAAAAGATCTGACTTTGTCAGGGTGGGTGGAGGGGGAAAGAGCAACTTTTTGTCAGTCTTTTGTATTTCAGCAGCTGGATTCATCGCTGCCATGGTAACGGACCACATGATGAGGTGTATTAGATTGCTGTGTGTTGAGCACAAGGGGAAGAATGAACACAGCGTTTTATTGAAGTTGAAGGTTACTTAGGAGTTTCTTCTATGGAAGTGTGTAAGGTCAAATACTATAGCTTTCAGCATATGTAATACTTTAGAGGAAGAATTAGGGGCATGCTGCTGCATTTAACTACAAAACCAGGTAAGGTTTAATTGAATCTATGAAACTGACCTCTTACTTACTTGCCGGGTGGAATTTCACTGTCCCCCCCCCCATCCCCACCCCCACATGGACACAGGGCAAATTTCTCCTGTCTCCCCTACCCCGACTCCCCCCACCTCCGATTGCATCTGTTTTTAATTTAAAAGTTTGGAACGTTGTGAATTTTTATAGTTCTTTGGTAGTGTGAGTGAGCGTGTGTGTGCAAGTAAAAGAAAGAAAACTAGAAAGGAAGTAATAAGAATGCAATTAACGTCTTCAGATCAATGTAAAACAGAGTAAAGTGTTTCTTTCTTTGAAAATGGTCCACTTTTCTTAGTGGACACCTTATTAGTGGCATTAGCCCAGAGCTGCTTGTCTCTTATACTAATGGAGCCATAAGACCAAGTTCTCCAGCCTGTTATTCACTATATTTATTCTGTCTGGGCTTCTATTCCTCTTTCTTCCTATTACTACCAGCCTCATTCATCATGAAGAGTTCGGTTTTATCTATAATTTTTACAACATGTTTTATATCCATTAATATTCTATTCTTTCAGACACGGTGGTCATATGCATCTTAGAGGATTTAAAAATAGAAGTAAATATATTACAGGGAGTAGAAAATGAACTCTTTTACTTAGAGGCTGGTAAGCGCAGAATGTAAACACTTCAGTGTGGCTCCGTGAAGCATCAATTCCCAGAGCATGGGCGCCTCCTCCTTGCGTTGTTTACGTATCATCCAAGCAGCTTGCTTCAAAGAGGGAGGCTTGGATATGTGCGGAGCAAGTTAAAGAAGAAAATTTATGATTTGTTCTGATTTGTTTCTGCAGTTGTTTGATGCTTAGCTTTCTCATAAGACATTAGGATTTACTTTCATTTTTTAGTTAAGGGCTAACCTAGCCAACTTGTCTCCTCTTAGAACAAAGTTGTCTTGGCAGCTTCAGAGACAAAACCCTGCTAAAACTAGCAAAACCCAGTATTACTCAGGGATATTCACTGGAGTGTTTTCATATAGGAGAGGTTTTAAAAAATACTTTCATAGCTAAAAGCAATTGATTGCCACTAATTGGTACTGATTGGGATAAAAGCCAATAAATTATGCCAAGGTTACTCTTATACCACCCTTTCTTTAAAAAGGAACACTTAGATTTTTTAAAATTCATTTATGTTCTGTGATTTTCATTGCTATTTTCTAAGTCTAGTTTTCATCCATTCAGGCCATCTTCTAAATTTGAGCAAGAAGTTATAATTATTCAAAACAATTTTTTTTTGCCATGATTGCAAATAAGGGGAACTATTTCCATGATAACAAATATCAAAAGCATTATAATAGCACATTTGTAACATTTGTACAATGTCCAAGCTTGAATCCGAATTCTTTCTTTCCTTTTTCCCTTGGTTGCTTTGAATACAAAACAAGCTATGAGCATGTCCTCCAAAATATTTTCACAAGCCTCAGTTGTTATTACTTAAAAATAGGAAATTACCAAGAGTTGGTGAAAGATGGTACCTGGTAAAATATTTTAAAGTGTGAAATTCTAAATATTGGCAATATCTGAGACAGACAGAGAGGGAGAGAGAGACAGAATACATAAGAAAAGAAAAATAGACAAAAGATGAAGATAAAAGTGTGAATGATCTCTTGATCAAGCTTTCTTCTTTCCTTCAGTACAGGTTAAACCTTTATATAAAAAAGAAGAGAGACAGTATAGTGTGGATGAGGTGAAATTAGCAAAAAGCACTATCATTCCTCTATTCCATGTTTCAGGTCCATGGTAAGGCATGGAGAGTTTCTTTCTATTAATTGAAAGGAAAACAAATTCCTCTAATTGGATATATTTCAGTTCTTCCTGTTTTGGTCTAAGATATCAGCTAGCTTATACATTAGAGCTAGAAGTGTGTAAAAATGTACCCATTTTTTGTGATTTTTATACACTTGGCACTAAGCCATGTGTACATGTCCATTTTTAAAGTTATTGTAACTGAGAGGTCCAAAGGATGGAAACTTCTTTTAAATGTTTAATAAGAATTGTATATATTCAAGGTATACAACATGATGACTTGATATACATGTACGTAATGAAATGATTACTACAGTCAAGCTAATTTACATATCTTCTGCTCAAATAGATACCATATTGTGTGTGTGATGAGAGTTCCTGAAATCTACTCTCTTAGCAAATTTGTGTTACACAATATAGGGAATTATTAACTCTAGTCACCAGGCCTTCTAGACTAGTTCATCCTATATACGTGCAACTTTGTACCCTTTGACTAACATCTCCTGGTTCCCCCACCCAACAGTGATTGGTAGCCACCATTCTAATATCTGCTTCCATGTATTTACCTTGTTTAGAGTCCACGTTATAAGTGAGATCATACAGTAGTTTTCCTTCTGTGTCTGGCTTATTTCATTAGCATAATATCTTCTGCATTCATCTGTTTTGTTGCAAATGTCAGGATCCTACTCTTTTGTAAGGCTGAATAGTACTCCTTTTATGTATACATCCCAATTTCATTTTCCAGTCATCTGTTGACATACAGTTGTTTCCATGTATTGTTTATCATGAATAATGCTACGGTGAACATGAGAACACAGATATCTTTTCTATTACTGGTTTACTTTCTTTTGGGTATATTCTCAGAAGAGGGACTGCTGGATCATATGGTAGCTCTATTTTCTGTTTTTATAGAAGCCTCCATGCTGTTTTTCATAATGGCTGTAGGGGATACTCATATTCTTAAGGAGCAAAATGACTTTTGATGTTCTTGCTTTAAGTTAGAAATTTTGCAGATGTTTTGATCATTTGTGTCAACCCATGTTTAAATCATGCTTTAGTGTTAATTTTGAATGTTTGGGAGCATCTTCACATTTAACCTCTCATTTCTAGAGTTCCCTAGCCTCTCAGACATATAGCTAATTATCTACAAACATTTACCTCTATTAAAGAGATAGATGTTCATCAGAGTCATGATAAAGAAGAATCATATTGACTGTTATAGGCTCTTCAATAAAAGTAATGATAATTTTTGGTCCGTAAGACAAAATCTCTGAAATAGATGAAGATAAAGCCAATGAATGATGATTCAATATCAGCTAGATATTCCACTTCTAGGAGTTGCTATTTTTAAACCTGTGACTTCATCAAAGTGGGTTTTATAATTGACAACCATGTAATTTTTTGGTATGAAAAGAATTAGACTTTAAAAATATTCTTAAATATTTAAATTGAAAAAAGTAATGGTATCACAATCATGATAATGATAGTGATTATAATGGCAATAATGATTAATTCAGAGAGAAAGACAGACTTCATTAGAAAGCTCTGAGCTATGTAGTCAAAGGCCAATGTTTTTAGAAAGAAATGGAAAATTTCTAGTAAGTGGTATGATTTTCAGATATTTCCTCCCAACTTTCATTAATTCCATTAATAGCATTTACAAATCACTAACAATAAATGTGCTTGTTATGGTCTTCTCAGAGCTTATTATAAAGGATGTTGACTTTGTTCAACAATGAATAGATGTTTTCATCAGTAATGATTAAACTCCCCAAAAATTATACAGTGTGTGGGCCAGTATCTGATAGGAAAAGAGTAAATGTATTGCTAGGAATGAACAATTTGTTAACATTTTTGGTATATAAATAGGTACAATCAACTAGTTTCACTTTCATGATAATATTACCTTGATACATTTTAGAGTGATATTATTGTTATATAATTCCCCTCTACTTGGCATTTACATGATAAAATGTTCACTATTGACATCATTTTAATATTTTAGTTATATTTTTAAATTTTAAATTATTTATTTAAATAACAATGGTATTTTATATGTAAAACTTACTAATTTGGGTTTGTTTCGGGAAAAATTGTACTCTGAAGAAGCACTTTCTTCTACGTACCCTCATATGAAAAAAAAACAGCAGATAAATTGATGATTCCAGTATAAAACATGGATGCATCAAAGAAGTGAAAGAAAATATAGAACTTGAGATAGAACAATATGCCTTCAAAGGCAGAAATCATAAAGAAATGGTTGTATAGAAACTTATTACTTCTGGAAAATGCTATAAACAAAATTAAAATATAAAAAGCAAACTAGAATCAATATTTGCAGCACACATGAAAGAAAAGATGAGCATCTAGGAACTAAAAAGCCTCTTGATGAGAGTGAAAGAGGAGAGTGAAAAAGTTGGCCTAAAGCTCAACATTCAGAAAACAAAGACCATGGCATCTGGTCCCAGCACTTCATGGGAAATAGATGGGGAAACAGTAGAAACAGTGTCAGACTTTATTTTGGGAGGCTCCAAAATCACTGCAGATGGTGATTACAGCCATGAAATTAAAAGACGCTTACTCCTTGGAAGAAAAATTATGACCAACCTAGATAGTATATTCAAAAGCAGAGACATTCCTTTGCCGACTAAGGTCCGTCTAGTCAAGGCTATGGTTTTTCCAGTGGTCATGTATGGATGTGAGAGTTGGACTGTGAAGAAGGCTGAGCGCCGAAGAATTGATGCTTTTGAACTGTGGTGTTGGAGAAGACTCTTGAGAGTCCCTTGGACTGCAAGGAGATCCAACCAGTCCATTCTGAAGGAGATCAGCCCTGGGATTTCTTTGGAAGGAATGATGCTAAAGCTGAAGCTCCAGTACTTTGGCTACCTCATGCGAAGAACTGACTCATTGGAAAAGACTCTGATGCTGGGAGGGATTGTGGGCAGGAGGAGAAGGGGACGACAGAGGATGAGATGGCTGGATGGCATCACTGACTTGATGGATGTGAGTCTGAGTGAACTCTGGGAGTTGGTGATGGACAGGGAGGCCTGGCGTGCTGCGATTCATGGGGTCGCAAAGAGTCGGACACGACTGAGCGACTGAACTGAACTGAACTGAATATATGATAAGGTCTCATAAATTAATAAGAAAGAGAACAGCACTTATTTTATTACTTTATTTTCAGTGCAGTTTTAAGTTTGCAACAGGTTTAAGTGGGAGATACAGAGATTTCCTGTACACTTCCCATCCCTACATCTGCATTGGCTCCCTCATTATCAACACTGAACAAGAGAATGGTACAAACTTTTTTATCAAAGATCAACCTGCATTGACAGATAATAATCACCCAAAGTTCATAGTTTACCTTAGGATTTACTTTTGGTGAATTCTAGGATTCTATGGGTTTGGACAAAATATAAAAATAACTATATATTTATATATTTCCATTGTTATAATATCATACAGGATATTTCACTGCCCTAAATGTCCTCTGTGTTCTGCCTGTTTCTCTCTTCTTTCCCTCCACACATATCCCTCCTCGCCCCCCACCTTATCTTGGAAACCATTGAACTTTTTATTGTTCCATAGTTTTGCCTTTTCCGGAATATCATTTAGTTAGAATCATAGTGTATAGCTTTTTCAGACTGGTTTCTTTCACTTCCTAATATGCATTTAAGTTTCCTCCATGTCTTTTCATGGCTTGATAGCTCATTTCTTTTTAGCCCTAAATAACATTCCATTCGTTCGGATGTTCCACAGTTTATTTATCCATTCACCTACTAAAGGACATTTTGGCTGCTTCCAAGTTTGGGCAATTACAAATAAAGCTGCTGTAAACATTTATGTGCAGGGTTTTGTGTGGACAGAAGTTTTCAGCTTTTTTTGGGTAAACAACAAGGAGTGCAATTACTGGAACATATGCTAAGAGTATGTTTAGTTTTGTGAGAAACCACTTTCAAAGTGACTTTACCATCTTGAATTACGACGAGCAAGAAATGAGGAGTCCTGTTGCTCCACAGCACCAGCATTTGGTGTCCTGTGTCCTGTCTCTAGCCGACCTATTCGATGTGTGGTGGTATCTCATTATTGTTTTAATTTGCATTTGCCTGATGATGTATGATGTGGACATTTTCCATATGCCTGTTTGCCATCTGTATATCTTTTTTGGTGAGATGTCCATTTAGGTCATTAGGTGTGTTTTGCATAGCAGTCCTTTATCAGATGTATCTTTTGCAAATATTGTCTTTCAGTCTCTGATTATCTTCTAGTTCTTTTGATATTGTCTTTCACAGAGCAACATTTTTAATTTTAATGAAGTCCAACATATCAATTATTTCTTTCATGGGTCATGTCTTTGGTAATACTTACAAGTTAAATAAACAAATATATTAATCTTTAGCAATTATTTTAAAAGAAGCAGAAGGAGGATAGTAATAATATCCAGTGTTCTACTGTTGAGAGCATAAACTGAAACATTGTGGAAGAGGGGGTCAACCTGGACATGTGTAGCAAAGGCTTTAAAAATTGTACCCAACAATTTCAAATATCGTAACAAAATAAACAAACATACATACAGTGTTTTTCATTGTTGTGATGTTTGTAAGTGTAGACAAGGATAGTCATTCTGAAAAAAAAAAAAAATTGAGAAACTTGACAAACACACCAGCTTATTTCTGCTCTGATACTTCTAAAGCTGTAAGGAGGCATAAATATGGCTTACCTAGAGCCATATGTGCACCACTGCTCCAGTTTGTAGTTAGAACATGTATAAGCAGCATGGTGGAGAGAAAAGGATCTTGGCTTAAGAGTCAGAATGCCTGGGTTCTGCTATGAACTAGCTGAGATAATCTAAGGGTGCGAATATAAGGCATTATTCAAATGCTAGTGTTAGAGTGGGAGAGTTTTTTTTAACTCCTTTACCCACATATCTATATCTATCTTTACAACTGATGTTTTGAATTAAAAGTCCCCTATCAAATGGGAGAGTGAGGGCACATTTTTATAGTTGCACTCTAAGAAAGTGCCAGATGGTGAAATCTGGAATGGCTTGGCTTTGATAGAAATCAGTATAATATTTTGAATTGAATATACTTCCCAATCATTATTTGAATTTCATTCAAAAGAAAATTCTGCTTATATAAGGTTGGCAGAGGATAATTGGTATTGACTGTAACCTAGCATTTAGGTATAGTGGAGATAGCAGAAATGTAGAGGAGTGTTATTCAATGGAAACTTCTGTGGTGTTAGAAATGTTCTGTCTGCACCATCCAGTACCGTAACCGATAGTCACACATGCCTGCTGAGCACTCAAAATAAAACTAGTTTGACTAAGGAACCGTATTTCTAATTTTATTTAATGCTAAGTAATTTAAATTATTTAATAGTCACATTTGACAAGTGCTTTCCTATTGGACAGTGCCGGCTCTAAAATTAAGCACAACACATCTGTGAGGCTCTTTATGTAATTGTTTAATTTAATGTGAGGATTCATTTCAAGCATATCTGATGAACGAGAGTGACAGAAAGGTGAATTGTCTTTATGAAATTTCAGTCCCATTCAAAGAAATGCTAAACTGAGAGATCCTTTGATTCTGGAACCTGTAAGTCCAAGTGAAAGTGAAGTGAAGTCGCTCAGTCGTGTCCGACTCTTTGTGACCCGTGAACTGTCGCCCACCAAGCTCCTCCGTCCATGGGATTCTCCAGGCAAGAATACTGGAGTGGGTTGCCATTTCCTTCTCCATGTAAGTCCAAAGTTTTCCATAAAAGTCTTGGTCCGATATGTTCTATAGCCTTGCTCACTTGAGATTTCTCATGTTCATCCATTTTCTCATTTATTAAAAAAAAAGCACTGTTTGAATTTATATGTGTCAGTGTAAGAAAAATGCACTGTTTCCCCTTATTCTCACAATACTACTGTACTCACAACACTTTTTACAGACTGCAGGTTTGTGTGCACAACACACAGTGAGGCCAAACCAAAACATCAGAGTTTGAAGCAAAGAAAGGTTTACTGAAGGACCATCCAAGGAGGCTAGGTTTGTGCAGAAGGGTTTGTGCTCCCAAAGAAACCCAAGATCCTCAAAGGGTTTCAGCAAAGCACTTTTAAAGGCCAGGGAGGTATGAGGTTGGTCGTTGCAAACTTCTTGGTGTTGGAATCCTTTGTTCTTGCAACTGTACATGTAGGTCAGGTCACAATGTTCCTGTAAACCTACAATAAAACAAATGCTATTCTGTTTTGAACTTTTTATCTCTATATGAATGGACTTTTAAAGGTCAGATCCTTGAGAATAGGCTATCCTGTATATTTCAGGCTATCGGCGCATTATTTCACAAAAGGTACAGAACCAGCATGACAAGCACAGGTCAACAAAGCACAAAAGCAAAAGGAACGGATCCAATATGGAGTCAGATTTGTTCTTCCCTGTTACAGGGAAATGTATGGATTTGCCGCACCAAGCAGTTCTGACTGCCTGGAGTCAGTGTTGGGGCCCTCAGGTTAAGGGCTCAGTCTCACAGACTGCTCTCACCTCGACTTCACATGCCAGTTGCAAGTACAGGTTGTCACCTGTGCTTCTGACGTACCAGCTACAAATGGGAGGTCCCCACAACCACCTCCTCAGTTCAATCATTTGCTAGTACAGCTCAGAGCACTCAGAAAAACACTTATGTTTACTAGTTTATTGTATAATAAAGAATAAGATAAAGGATACAGATGGACAGCCAGATAAAGAGATGCATGGGTGAACTCCAAGAGTCCCAAGCACAGGCACTTCTTTTCCTGTGGAGTTGGGATACAACATCCTCCCAGCACATGGAGGTGTTAACCACCCCAGAAATTCTCCAAGCCCCATACTCTGGGGGGTTTTATGGAAGCTTCATCATGTAGGCACGGTCAATCATTAACTCAGTCTCCAGTTCCTCTCCTGGAGGATTGTTGTTCAGACACTAAGTCGTGTCTGACTCTTTGTGACCCCATGGACCGCAACATGCTAGGCTCCCCCATCCTTCACTACCTCCTGAAGTTTGCTCAAACTCATATCCATTGTGCCAATGATGCTCTCTAACCATCTCATCCTCTGTCACCCACTTCTCCTGCCCTCAATCTTTCCCAACATCAGGGTCTTTTCCAATGAGTCATCTCTTCTCATCAGGTGGCCAAAGTATTGAAGCTTCAGCTGCGGCATCAGTCCTTCCAATAATATCCAGGGTTGATTTTCTTTAGGATTGACTGATTTGATCTCCTTGCAGCCCAAGAGACTCTCAAGAGTCTTCTCCAGTGCCACAGTTTGAAAGCATCAATTCTTTGGTGCTCAGCCTTCTTTATGGTCCAACTCTCACATCTGTACACGCTTACTAGAAAAACCATAGCTTTGACTATACAGACCTTTGTCATCAAAGTGATATCTTCACTTTTTAATATGCTGTCTTGGTTTGTCATGGAGAAGGCAATGGCAACCAACTCCAGTACTCTTGCCTGGAAAATCCCGTGGGCGGAGGAGCCTGGTAGGCTGCAGTCCATGGGGTCACTGAGGGTCAGACACGACTGAGCGACTTCACTTTCACTTTTCATTTTCATGCATTGGAGAAGGAAATGGCAACCCACTCCAGTGTTCTTGCCTGGAGGATCCCAGGGATGGGGGAGCCTGGTGGGCTGCCGTCTACGGGGTCACACAGAGTCGGACACGACTGAAGCGACTTAGCAGCAGCAGCAGCAGCAGCAGCAGGTTCTTCATAGCTGTTCTTCCAAGGGGCAAGTGTCTTTTAATATTATGATTGCAGTCACCATCTGCAGTGATTTGGAAGCCCAAGAAAAAAAAATCTATCACTGTTTCCACTTTTCCCCATCTATTTGCCATGAAGTGATGAGACTGGATGCCATGATCTTGATTTTTTGAATGTTGAGTTTTAAACCAACTTTTTCACTCTCCTCTTCTACCCTTATCAAGAGGCTGTTTAGTTCCTCTTTTCTTTCTGCCATCACCTGGAGGATAGGGGTGGGATAAAAGTTTCAAGCTTCTAATCTTTCTGGTGACCAGCCTCAACCCCAAAGCTACACAGGAATTTATCAAGCATCACTTCATTAAAGCAAAACTCCTATCACCCAGAAAATTCCAAAGGACTCAGGAGCTTGATATCAGAACCAGGAACAAAACCGTATATTAGAATGAAAGATGTGCCTAGTATTCTTATCACTTAGGAAATTTTAAGGATTTTAGGAGCTCCGTGCCAGGAACTGAGGGAAGAAATCAATACATTTTTTCTATTATTTTAAAATCAGACACTGTAATTGAAAAGATAATGGCTGTCCAGAGTCCCTAGACGTAGAGGTTCCTTGAAATACAGTTAGGAGTCATATGTACAGAACATATATTATGGAGGAGGAGTGAGAAAATACGATGTGAAGATGGAAGCACTAGTATAAACTTTTAAAATAATTTTTTAAATAATATGCCTTAAATAGAAGGTTGGAGAAAGGAGAATTTATATAGAGAGAACAGTGCAGACAAATCAGGGAGAAATGAAAATCAGAAATCTCTGGAAATGTAAACGAGTCATAAAGATGTAATGAGACTAGAACTCAAAGATGTTCAGGGACCAGATCATCGTCACCACCACCACCACCACCATCACCATCATCACTACCGCCTACCACGACCACTCTCACCACCATCACCATCATTATGACCACATCACCATCAAAATCACAAGAACCATGTACTGGACATCTAGAATTAGGCCAAGCACTTTCCCTGCATTATTTTTTTTTCTCACAATTTATGAAGCAAATACTGTCCTCGTTAATGATGGGAAAAATGCATTGCCAGTAAAAGTCAATTGGGGTTGCCAGGCCAGAGGCACCCTGTTAGACCAGGCCAAGTCTTTTCCTCTGCCAAGTGTTATCTCTTCTGTGGAATTTAGACTGTTTTGTCCTGAATAATCTGGGAAGCCCTATGTATTTGAGGAAATTCATATGGACAGCAGCATAAAAAATAGACTAGAGGGGAGCTATACTTAATGGATGGAAGTAAGTGAAAAAGTTAATGGTACAATCCAGAACAAGGATGAGAGAAATTCTGAGCTGTGGAAGTAGAACAGGAACTTGAAAAGGAGTCTACCTGAGTGATATGTCAGGGGTCTGACTTTACAGTAAGTCAGGTACACAACATCGGATTTATTTCTTAACCTTCCCTGAAACGTGTCAATTCCTCTCTGCTACATTATATCAAGATTATTGTGGCCAAGGAAACAGCTTATTTTATAATATGCAAGTTTTCCTAACAAGATTAACCTGCATAAATCATCCTGTTGGAAGCAAGTGTTGCTACATCACCTATGTTTTTGCAATATGGGATTCATCACAATGTAAGATAACTAAGGTGGGAACTTCATATTCATGGAATTTTTTCTTTCATTAAAATCTTTTTGTTCTTGATACTAACAAATAGTGATTTTTTTCTTTCCAACATCCAAGAATTTTTTAAATACATAATTAAAGCTTATTTAGAAAGGTCAAAGACAGTTCCTTTTATCATCATGAAAGGAGTCTTCTACTTGAATTTCTGATTTGGGTACATTATTATTCTCCTGCCTTTGCCCCATTTGGGTGGATTTGTTTTTCTCTTGGCAGTGTATCCAGGTTCATCTTCGGGTGAAAGTAGAAGCTGGTAATTCTGGCATCAGAGACTCCACATTTTTCGAGAAGTTATTTTTAATTTCTTCCAAAGCCTTATGATTCTGGGAAAATGCAGGAAAAGAAGGCGGAGGAGATGGAGTGTTGTCTTGACAACAAAGAGGCCAGAGGAGGAGAGGGTATTGCTGAAAGGAATGCACAGTAACCTGGCTGTAAGGAGAACTTTGGCAATAACTGACAGCCAAAGGTGGTGAGGAGGGAACAGCAGTCATTTGGCCAGTGGACTGACTGTGTAATTCTTTTCAGTAGGTTGGAGTACAGTGGGAAACCCCAACATATAAAAAGACACAAAGGAGCACATTATATGAGAGTTCTGTGAATTCTGATATAATAAAATAGAATAATTTCTAAGTACCAGATACTCTTCTAAATGCTTTTTGTTTAACTCATTTAATTTTTAAGTTAATTAATCCTCATTTAGAGAATAATGCCGGGCACATGGAAATCACCAAATATGTATGTAAGTACTTATTACCCTTCCTTTAATCCTCACAACAACACCATGAGTCAGGCACTATAATCATCTTTATTTTACAGACAAAGAAATTAAATCCAGGGAGGTTAAGTAATCTCCCCAGGGGCATACAGTTAATGAAAGAGAGTGCTATAGTTAGTTGGGCTCAACCACTATGTCACTTTCCCTTAATCTATGTAAAATCTCTCACATGTAAAGAGATAATACTTGTAAAGTGCTTACGAAGTATCTGACATATAAATTCCTAAAAACGCTGGCAATTATTATTATGTAATAAAGTTTAGAAGATGTTCCACTACTTATGTTTTCTACACAAACACTGCTCAGAAATGGTAAGATTTTTAGGGTAGATTTGGGTTTTTCTTATGTAAATTTGAATAAAGCTTTGCTTATGAACATGCCCATTATAAATTGGAGAAATCTTCTTTCTACCCGAATACTACATATCAGTTGGACTGGCACAGTTGAAGTTTTCACCTTAAAGAATGTGCTTCATAGAGATAATCCACATACACATCTATGTAGCTCTGACCTTTTGACAGAGAGTGATTGCAACTAATGGTATTAATGAGCATAAGTGAAACCCTCTTCCACGCTTGGTATTTGAAAATATATCAATTTGTTCATTGCCATCTTATCCGGAGTTAAATGCTCTGACATTTGCATAACCTAAGGGAGCTAGTGAGAGGTTGACAGCCAGGAAGGGAAATCAGACCAGAGGCTGGAAAGGAGTCGCCACAGGGGATGGATTGCTAACAGAGCCCTCAAGGTCACACGGCAGTGCTGGGCAGAACCCAGCCAGGCCCTCGAACAAAGGCAGATGCAGACTTGGGTTCTGATCTCTTTTCCTTTGTTGTTGTTTGGTCACCAAGTCGTGTCTGACTCTTTGTGACCCCATGGACTGCAGCCTGCCAGGAGTTTGCTCAAACTCACGTCTATTGAGTCGGTGATGCTATCTAACCATCTCATCCTCTCTTTTGCCTATAACCATGTGATCCTTTCCAGTAAATTGGATGAGAGTAGGAAACCCAAACGTGCAAGGAGACACAAAGGAGCACATTATAGGAGAGTTCTGTGAGTTCTCTGATATAATAAAATAAAATACTTTCTAAGGAGTGAATATGGTTAATGCTTTTTGTTTAACTAATTTATGTTAATAAATCCTCATTCAGAGAACAATACCTAGCACATGGGTTATTTGGGGGTAGGTGGATGGTCATCCTTGTGGTCCGTGCGAGGGTTGGAAAAGAATTTCCAGACATCAGACAGAATGAGAGGGAAATAAAGTTTATTGAGTGGGAGATGGTTTTAAAAGAACAGGCAGGTTCAGGGGAGAGCCGACATCGAACGGGGGTTCTTGGTCCATTCTTATACCCAGGGTACAAGGAGCAAGATAGGGGTCTTGCAGGTCATTTGCTGATTGGATGAGGCATGTATATTGGGTAGAGGAAAAATAATGCAACTACTTTCTCCCTATATGGGGTAGGAGGAAAGACAGTGTATACTGCTCAGGAGAACCTAAAATTTGTTAATGGTTATAACGTGGGGGGAGGGAAGGATGATAAGGGCCTAGTTTTTTCCATTCCTGCATTTCAAAGCCCTCCTTGGTTGTTGGTGTTGCTTTTTTCTTTCTGTTCTCTCATCCTTGGAACATGACAAACCTTTGAATAGAAAGAATATTATAGAAAATTAAGTGATATGAAATCTAATTGAAGTAAGAATGTCAACAGATGAAGAATTACAGATACTTACTTACATATCATAGCGTTCTTTGGACAGGAAGGATCTCAAACCAGTCCATCCTAAAGGAAATCAACCCTGAGTATTCATTGAAAGGGCTGATGCTGAAGCTGAAGCTCCAATACTTTGGTCACCTGATGCAAAGAGCCAACTCATTGGAAAAGACCCTGATGCTGAGAAAGATTGAGGGCAGGAAGAGAAGCAGGTGACAGAGGAGATGGTTGGATGGCATCATCAATTCAATGGACATGAGTTTGAGCAAACTCAGGGAGATAGTGAAGGACAAGGAAGCCTGGGGTGCTGCAGTCCATGGGGTCACAAAGAGTCAGATGTGACTGAATGATGAACAACAGCAACATATCCTGGATGTTGGCACTGAAGGAACAACAGCCCTGTTGTGCTGGAACTCCTGGAGAGAATGATGCTGCTTTGCCTGGGTGCATGAGAAATGAGCAGCAGACAAGGCAAAGGAGGTTTAAAGATATCGTTGCTCAGGACAGCAGCCATGGAAGATTCTAGAGGGTTACAGGACACAGCAGGAGAGAGGGCAAGGTGAAGCCTTGAGCTAAATGACCAGCAGTTGCCTTGTCTTTGTGACCTCAGAGTGTTGGTTCTAATGATGACACTGGGCAAGTGTGGCAGGCTGCTGACTCCAAAAGAGGACAGCACAAGAGACCAGCAGACCTTCCACCACCCAGCTATTAGGGAAGGATGGTCTGCAGGGATGAGGTGGGGAAATCTCTCTCTCTGGATGTTTGTCTTCTGCTTTGGCAACCCCATCCCTATTGACTGCTTCTCCATGAGCTTAAAAGACAAGAGTTTCTTTCAGCTGTTAAGGAGTGTGCCAGTAATGTTAGTGATCCACAGGGTCTCCACCGCAATCTCTGTGAATGTTACATGGAGTTTGTTTTCGAGAAGTAACAGGCTCTTATTAATCATAGTGAAAGTGATAGTGAAGTCGCTCAGTCGTGTCCGACTCTTTGCGACCCCATGGACTGTAGCCCACCAATCTCCTCTGTCCATGGGATTCTCCAGGCAATAGTACTGGAGTGGGTTGCCATTTCCTTCTCCAGGGGATCTTCCCGACTCAGGGATCGAACCCGGGTCTCCCACATTGTAGACAGGCGCTTTACCGTCTGAGCCACCAGGGAATTCCTTATTAATCATAATAACTAATATTGTGTATTGTGATTTACACCTTGCACCGTATTTTGATTATATAGTATTTCAATCTCCCAACAATCCTGCACTAAAGACCCCATCATTTCTTTTTTAAGGAGGAGAAAAATCAAGTTCAGTGTGTGTCTCAGAGGCACTGAGTTAGCAAGCAAAACATAGATTTTTTTAAATTTTTTTAATTGAATTATGGTTCATTTACAATGTTATATTAGTTTCAAGTGTATAGCAAAGGGATTCACTTATACACATGCATATATATATATATATATTCTTTTTCAGATTCTTTTCCATTCATTATACATTATTATAAGATATTGAATATAGTTCCCTGTGCTATACAGGCAGTCCTTGTTGTTTATCAATTTTATATATAGTAGTGTCTGTCTGTTAATCCCAGACTCCTAATTTATCCCTCCCTCTTCCCCTTTGGTAACCATAAGATAGTTTTCTGTGTCTGTGAGTCTCTTTCTGTTTTTTAAATAAGTTCATTTGTATTATTTTTTATATTCCACATATAAATGATTTCATATGGTATTTGTCTTTGTCTGATTTACCTTACTTAGTGTGGTAATTTCTAGGTCCATCAATGTTGCTGCAAATCGCATTATTTCATTCTTTTTTATGACTGAGTATATATATAATATCACATGGGCTTCCCTGCTGGCTCAGTTGGTAAAGAATCCTCCTGTAATGCAGGAGACCCAGGTTCAATCCCTGGGTTGGGAAGATCCCCTGGAGAAGGGAATGGCTGCTCACTCCAGTATCCTTGTCTGGAGAATCTCAAGGACAGAGGAGCCTGATGGGCTACAGTCCATGAGGTCATGAAGTGTTGGACACGACTAACTGACTAAGCTTGCACACACACATGCACATATATCACATCTTTATCCATTCATTAGTGGATACATAGGTTGAGTCCATCTTGGCTACTATATAAGTAGTGCTTCTATGAACATTAAGGTGCATGTATCTTTTTTGAATTAGAGTTTTTGTCTTTTCTTGATACATGCCCAGGAATGGGATTGCTGGGTCATATGGTAACTCTTATTCAATTAAAAAAAAAAAATCTCCATGTTGTTCTCTATAGTGGCTATATCAATTTACATTCCCACCAATAATGTAGGGGGTTCCCTTTCCTCCACACCGTCTGAGCATTTATTATTTGCGGACTTTTTGATGATGGCCATTCTGACCAATATAAGATGATACCTCATTATAGTTTTGATTTGCATTTCTCTAATAATTAGCAATGTTGAGCATCTTTTCATGTGCAAAAATGGCATAAATCTCACTTTACTGATTTAGTAACACATGTTGCTTCGCTCAAAACGCCCTCTCATCTTGAAAAGTAAAAATTGCCCCAGCTATTTGCCTTTAGAGACTTGCTATTATAAATGAAGTTATTGGCTTTGTTCAAATTATTCAGGTTAAATCCTCTTTTTCATCAATACTTTCAAGTTTATGTACACAGTAGGTATTTAATAAGCGTTAACTGCCTCATTGATGTTTCTTAGTACACTCCTCAAAAGTAATCATTCTGATTCTCACACATCTGATGAAAAGATTGTTTGGGAATGGTAGAGAATAGTGAGCAATTAGAATTCCCAATATAGGAAACTAAGGTGGAAAAAATATATAAAGCAATTCTTTTAAATTTAGGGAAGTGATCTAACTTCTAACATCTAAATGAAATTTTTAAAATTTGTTTTAACTGGAGAGGTTTAAAATAACTCAAATGGCTGAAACCAAAAGGCAATAGGGCAGATACTTTATGCCTATGTAAAACCAATAGAAGAAAATTATTATGCGACCCGTACACTACTCTTGCTCATATTCATACAACAGCCAAAGAACTTACAGTTTTATCTTCCCAATGGGATGTCCTGCGGTATTCCTAGATGTGTCTTTTGTCTACACGTTACTCACCATCTATCTTTACAGTCCTCCTTTACCCACCATTGCCCATGAGTTTAACTGTCTCTCTTGTCTACCAGAGATAGCAGAAATACTCTTTCCCTAGCTGATTCTCTGCAAACTAATGACTGAAGTCTGGGCAGGAGAAATGAAGCCAGAGTATATACTTATCAGCAACAGTTTTTTTTTTCCAATGTGGCTAAACTGAGGTTTAAATCGTGGCTATTTGGGCTTCCTTCTTCTTGTATTTTTCCTTAAAATGTAAAAAAGCCATTTTGAATTGCAACATTTATTACCTTTGGTGTTTAAAATTTTATTAAAATAATGCTTTGGGTTTATATGTTCTCTTCCGACAGTAATGCTAGGATCTGAGACTCTTGTTTAGGATTAGGGTGAGACAAGAAAAGAATATTAAAATGAAAGATAGCTTTTCTTACCACCTATTAAATATATTGTAAAGCTATAATTATGATTAAGTTGAACTATAATTAAAGAGGATGTTGATAGAGATGTAACCTTGGAGTATAAACAAATACTAACATATGTAATAATATATGCTAGATGAGGCAGCAATAGTAATAGGGGACACGATGATTATTATGCAGTAAACCTTATGGAGAAGGAAAAGGTCTTCATTTATTCTGCAAAATAAATTCCAACTAGATTAGATTTAAATAATTATAATAAATCAAATTATAAAAATTAGAAGAAAATATTATAGATAATTAAAGAGAGCTTTATTGAAATAAAGTTGATAATAAACTACACTGTTCAAAGGGTACAAATTAAGTTTGGAAATAATGTTTATATCTTTTAAACCATCTCTAGAAATCAAGATGTAACATTTTTATCATTCCCAACAATCTATTCATAACCTCTTGGTAATGCCACCCTTCCAGCCCTCTCTCGTTTTTAAGCAACCGCAAATCTGCTTTTGGTCATTAGAGATTAGTTTGCATTTTTTAGAGTTTTATATATGGAATCATACAGTGTGTACTATTTTCATCTGGTTTCCTTCACTCACCATAATTATTTTCAGGTTCAACCATGGTGTTGAATGTACCAATAAGGTGTTCATTTTCATTGCTTTGTTTATTTATTGTTTATCCATTAGCCTGTTATGGACATTGGGGTTGTTTCCAGATTTTTTTAAAGTATAGTTGATTTACAGTATTAGTTTCACAGGTACAACAACAATAGTCATTCAGTGTTTTTATATAGGAGATTATACTCCACATAAAGTTATAGAATACTGGCTATACTCCTTGTACTGTATAAGATATCCTTATATCTCATTTATCCTACACATAGTAGTTTTTACCTGTTGATCCTCTACCCCTATAATGCCACTCCCCTATGCCTCTCCCCCCTGATAACCACTAGTTTGTTCTCTGTATCTGTGAGTCTGTTTCTGTTTTATTTATCCAGTTTTTTATTATTATAAATAAAGCCATTATGAACATTCATGTAAAAACCTTTACATGGATATCTATTTTCTTTCCTTTTGAATAAGTACCTAGAGGAATTTTAAATAATCTGTGAAAGGGATAAGTTTTATAAAGTATAAAAATGAAGGTTCATAATAGAAAAAAGCTATATTGGACAATAATGATATTTTAAATTTCTGCATATCAAAAAATGTCATTAAAATGACAAGTTAAATGATAGTCAAGGAAAATATACAGTTAAGGCTATTCTTCAACATAAGATGCCTTTCAATAGTTAAGCCATGGAAAACCGTATACCTGATGTATTCTCAGTCAATCCTCACAACAGTCCTAAGAGGTAGATGCCATTTTCCCAGTATAAAGTGAAAGTGAAAGTTGCCCAATCGTGTCTGACTCTTTGCCACCCCGTGGACTATACAGTCCATGGAATTTTCTAGGCCAGAATACTGGAGTGGGTAGCCTTTCCCTTCTCCAGGGGATCTTCCCAAGCCAGGGACTGAACCCAGGTCTCCCGCATTGCAGGCAGATTCTTTACCAGCTGAGCCACAAGGGAAGCCTGAGAATACTGGAGAATACTTGCACTTTCCCAGTTTAAGGTGGCCCAGAACTTCAGCAGTGCTCTATGCCGCGTCCCCATGTAGAAACAGGGCATGTTATACGGATGGTAAAATTGTCAGAAAGTGAAAGTGTTACCCACTCAGTCTGTCCTGCTCTTTGCGACCCCAATGACTGTAGTGTCTGTTCATGGAATTCTCTAAGGAAGCATACTGGAGTAGGTGGCCATTCCCTCCTCCAGGGGATCTTCCTGACCCAAGGATCAAACCCAGGTCTTCTGCAATGCAGGTGAATTCTTTACCATCTGAGCAACCAGGGAAGCCCATAACTGTCAGGGAAAGTTCAGTGTCCTAATGTAGAAGAGTATATACAAAACATAATAGAAATAATTCATGAAATTGAAATGACTGATATTCATATGTGAGATAATAGGTCAATAACCTTAATCCATAAATAATTTGTTTAAAAACACGTATGAAAACACTAAGACAAAGGTAAAATGGGAAAGAGACATAAATAGGTAATTTGCAACCAAATGAAAGTAGAAATATATGAAAAATACTAAACTTCACTTTTAGTCAAAGAGATTAAGATTAAGGTAAGGCTGTAACCTGTTTCAAATTAGCAAATTTTTTTGATATTTTGTTGTTGTCTTGTTTTTGCTTTATTTTGAAAGTACTAATATATAATGTTAGTGAAGTTGGAAGCCCTTCTCATACAATTACAATTACAGTTTGTAACTGGTAGAATTGCAAATTAATATAATTATTCTGAAAAAATTTGTCAGTATTAGTATCAATGACTTTGAAAATAATTACACCCTTTGATAAAAATTTAATTCTTAAAATCACCTAAGGAAATGATCTAAAATGGATGCAAAGATTTATGTACAGACATCTTTCCTTTTTAGGATTATTTGTAGCAGTGAAAAAATTGGAAACAACCAAATATCCTATAATAGGAAAATGAATAGCTAAAGTCAAAGTCATTCCATAGTAGGAAATTCTGTGCAGCTACCAAAGGGGTGTTTATCAAGCTATAGCATAAGCTATTGGTAGGAGTGGAAATTACTACAAATTTTCTGGAAAGCAGTTTAATAACATTTTTTAATTGACTTCTGAGCATTGACCTAGAAATTCTGCTTTTAGGAGTATTTGAAATGGAAATCCTTTTGCACAAAAATTTATAAACAAGGATATTTATCACATTATGATTTAAAATAATGAAAATTTTAAAAATGAAATGTCCAACAAGTTAAACCTTAATAAATTTAAGAAATTATTTAATCAATTAAATTTTGGTACATCGATATGATGGAAACCATTAAAATGTCTTATAGAAGTGTTTAATAAGAGAGAATATACTTTTTCTAAAATACCACCTACCATCTAACCCTGATAATGAAATTAAAAAAAAAAAAGAAAGAGGGAGAGAGGGAGAAAGGAAGGGAGAAAGAAATAAAAAATGTTAAAATGATTAATCTATGTATTAAACATTAATTTTTCTTCTTAATTTTCTTCTATTTTCTAAATTTTCTTCAGTGGATATGTACTAATTTTGCAATCCTATAATATAAAATAGGTTACAAAGGCAGAGTTTGAAATTGAATGAAAGTGAATACAACTTGGTGTAGAAAAGAGGCAAGAAGGATAACAACCAAACAATAGGGTGGTTTTTATTTTCTTTTGTATAATTTTTGCAACATTTCTAAATAGTAAGGATTCAAAGAAAAAAATATTATACTGAGAGAGAGGGAGACGCAAGGCCCTCTCTAATTTGTGAAAAGAAATGCCAGAGTACAGAGGGAATTGTAACGGACTCCTCCTACTACAGGAGCAAGAAATCCCAACTACTCCAACCCGATTAAAGGGAGGACTCGGCAGCTGTAAATAAAAACAGCCAAGGTACACTGAGCTTCAGACTTGTTTGGATCCAGAGACCCAGAGATTATGCCCAAAGCTCCATCTTTCCCTGTTTCCAGGCTCTGCTTGTTTCTGCTTAGCTTTATTCCCAATGACTCCTACCCACACAGCATAACCAGCTCGTGTGGCTACACTAGCTCTTGGACAAGGGCAGGTCAGATGGCTGCCAGGCCAGCAGTCCCAGATCACGTACCACCTCCTATACATGTTTCAAGATTCCAGCAAGTAAGTGGCAGGGGATGGCTTGGACTGTGCCCATAGCTTTGAATGGTCACCCTGGCCAGGGGGGTGGGGTATTCTGATCTGGTTCCGTCACGTACTTCTATGTCTGAAGGGAAAAAAAGTCAGCCCCCTAGCATCATATGGAATAATTCCAAGAGAGGTTATAGGTGAAAAGGAGGAAAGGAAACGTTGGAAGGACAGTATGACAGATGTCAGTGACAGAAACTAATAGGAAAAATGCCAGATATTTAGCAAAACTCCCTCATTCCCTCAAGTCCTCCTGAAATTATGTACAATAAATTTTCTTCTTGAGATTTCAAAGAAGCAAATTGAGAGTAAGAAACACTTGTTATTTGCCCAAGAACATGTAGATTCACATGGCATTAGAGAGACTGGAACCAAGATCTGTGTAATGCCTTAGCCAAACCTCCCCTCCAAAATATATGTCTTTCTTAAGCTCCTCTGGCTGCTCCATCTTTTTTTTTAATTTATTTTAATTGGAGGCTAATTACTTTACAATACTGTGGTGGTTTTTGCCATATATTCACATGAATCAGCCATGGGTGTACATGTGTTCCCCATCCTGGCCCTCCCTCTTACCTCCCTCCCCATCCCATCCCTCAGGGTCATCCCAGTGCACCAGCCCTGAGCACCCTGTCTCATGCATCGAACCTGGACTGGTGATCTGTTTCACATATGGTAATATAGATGTTTCAATACTATATTCTCTCAGATCATCCCACCCTCACCTTCTCCCACAGAGTCCAAAAGTCTGTTCTTTATATCTGTATCTCTTTTTCTGTGTCGTATAAGGGTCATCGTTACCATCTTTCTAAATTCCATATATATGTGTTAATATACTGTATTGGTGTTTTTCTTTCTTACCTACTTCACTTTGTATAATAGGCTCCAGTTTCATCCACCTCATTAGAACTGATTCAAATGCATTCTTTTTAAGAGCCAAGTAATATTCCATTGAGTTAGACAAGGCTGTGGTCTGGGTGATCAGATTGGCTAGCTGTCTGTGATTATAGTTTCAGTCTCTCTGCCCTCTGATCCCCTCTCTCAGTGCCTACCATCTTACTTGGGCTTCTCTTACCTTGGACGTGGGGTCTCTCTTCATGGCTGCTCCAGCAAAGCGCAGCCGCTGCTCCTTACCTCTGATGCAGGGTAGCTCATTTCGGCTGCCGCCCCTGCCCTCCGGCGTGGGGTAGCTTCTCTCAGCCGGGCTCGTGTGCTGTGAACTTCCAGATGTTCAAGCTGGTTTTAGAAAAGGCAAAGGAACCAGAGATAAAATTGCCAACGTGTGCTGGATCATCGAAAAAGCAAGAGAGTTCCAGAAAAACATCTATTTCTGCTTTATTGACTATGCCAAAGCCTTTGACTGTGTGGATCACAGTAAACTGTGGAAAATTCTGAAAGAGATGGGCATACCAGACCACCTGACCTGCCTCTTGAGAAACCTGTATGCAGGTCAGGAAGCAACAGTTAGAACTGGACGTGGAACAACAGACTGGTTCCAAATAGGAAAAGGAGTCCGTCAAGGCTGTATATTGTCACCCTGCTTATTTAACTTCTATGCAGAGTACATCATGAGAAATGCTGGGCTGAAGAAAGCACGAGCTGGAATCAGGATTGCTGGGAGAAATATCAATAACCTCAGATATGCAGATGACACCACCCTTATGACAGAAAGTGAAAAAGAACTAAAGAGCCTCTTGATGAAAGGGAAAGTGGAGAGTGAAAAAGTTGGTTTAAAGCTCAACATTCAGAAAACTAAGATCATGACATCCAGTCCCATCACTTCATGGGAAATAGATGGGGAAACAGTAGAAACAGTGGCTGACTTTATTTTTCTGGGCTCCAAAATCACTGCAGATGGTGATTGCAGTCATGAAATTAAAAGACGCTTGCTCCTTGGAAGGAAAGTTATGACCAACCTAGATAGCATATTAAAAAGCAGAGACATTACTTTGTCAACAAAGGTCCATCTAGTCAAAGCTATGGTTTTTCCTGTGGTCATGTATGGATGTGAGAGTTGGACTATAAAGAAAGTTGAGCGCTGAAGAATTGATGCTTTTGAACTGTAGTGTTGGAGAAGACTCTCGAGAGTCCCTTGGACTGCAAGGAGATCCAACCAGTCCATCCTAAAGGAGACCAGTCCTGGGTGTTCATTGGAAAGACTGATGCTGAAGCTGAAACTCCAATACTTTCACCACCTGATGCAAAGAGCTGACTCATTGGAAAAGGCCCTGATGCTGGGAAAGATCAAGGGCAGGAGGAGAAGGGGATGACAGAAGATGAGATGGCTGGATGGCATCACCGACTTGATGGACATGGGTTTGGGTGAACTCTGGGAGTTGGTGATGGACAGGGAGGCCTGGTGTGGTGCAGTTCATGAGGTCACAAAGAGTCAGACACAACTGAGTGACTGAACTGAACTGAACTGAATATTCCATTGTATATGTGTACCACAGCTTTCTTATCCATTTGTCTGTCAATAGACATCTTGATTGCTTCCATGTCCTGGCTATTGTAAACAGTGCTGCCATGAACATTGGGGTACATGTGTGTCTTTCAATTCTGGTTTCGGTGTGTATGCCCAGCAGTGGGATTGCTGGGTCATATGGCAGTTCTATTTCCAGTTTTTTAAGGAATCTCCACACTGTTCTCCATAGTGACTCTACTAGTTTGCATTCCCACCAACAGTGTAAGAGGGTTCCTTTTTCTCTGCATCCTCTCCAGCATTTATTGTGACTGCTCCATCTTTAATCAAGGGCCACAGAGACATATCAGTGCTTCATGTGTGAGAGATGGCAAAACAAATGTTTTAACACCTTCCAAACTCTACATCTAAGTGACCAGTTGAGCACTGCTTTGAGAAAAGTTAATGTTGAGAATAATATGTCAGATCATGTGCCTTCAATAAAATGTCAGATTTTTTCCATACATTAAATTTGAGGGGAGAATTCAAAGCTATTAAAAGAATTACACACTCAAATTTTAAACTTTTCTGATAAAGCTTATGCTCCATATTTGACGTTCATGGAGCATTTTCAACAGCATACTAGGTACTCTCGAAGGTATAAAAGTAAACCCAATCTAAATGAGGACACAAAGAAAAGACAGGATATGGGAAATTCAAGGTGGGGAGATATAAATAGACACCTGGAATAATGGTCTTTGAGGGTCTGGCAGTTCCCCAACCAAAGCAGACAATCTAAAAGGAACCTAAGTTTATTTATACTTGCTGAGGATTTACTTTACCTGGTGATTTAGCCTCCAGGACACACTAGATAAGTTTTGTAGAGCTTTAAGACCTCAAGGTTTGTATTTCCTTTAACCTTCTTATTTCCTGCCCTTGGTTCTGCATGAAAAAACTCATCTCCCCACAGTTCTAAGAAACAATTCCAAAAATAAACGTAGGCATTTGCTTGAACCTGGACATGATGTCCCCATTTTTCTTTCCAAAGCCTACAGGATGTACAAGTCACTCTTGAAGTCCATCCACTAGCACAGCAAATGCAAGCTCCTCATTTGTTCCTCTGGTAGAGTCTGTGTTTGGCAAAGCTGCACATTGTAGATAATGCCCATGAAGAAACTGCTAGATGAGTAGTTTATAGTAAAAAGCACTTAAAAAAAAAAAAAACCTTAGGATTTATTTAGCACAATTTAGGTAGTACTTCATTCAGAAGAAGTAAAATTCCATACATTAAGCAATGTATACAAAAGTGATTTGAACACTAAGCATTAAAGCAATACACAGTGGGGATTCTGGAGTGAGATGACCAGCCTTACCTTGGTTAATCTGGAACTGATTAACTGATTCCTTGCAGAGGCATATGTTGACTGAAAAAAAAAACAAAAAACAAATCCACAACCTAAAAGCTTAAGTTTAAATTATGGTTTTTTTTTAACTTTTTAATTTATGTTGGAGTAAAGTCAATTAACAATGTTGTGATAGTTTAAGGTGGACAGCAAAGGGACTCAGCCATACATATACATGTATCCATTCTCCCCCAAATTCCCCTCCCATCCAGGCTGCCACATAACATTGAGCAGGGTTCCCTGTGTTATACAGTAGGTCCTTGATTATCCATTTTAAATATAGGAAAGTGTATGTTTTACTTGAGGACATAAGCCTGGATCACAGTCTCTCAGAAAGCTCTGAGATACTGATCCAAACTGGTAAGGGAGGAACCAGGATATATAGAACATTTTGTAAAAAGACCAGGTAGTTAGGACATCAAAAGATTATGGTTAATCAAAGATAATCAGACATCTCAAGCTAAGGAATTCAGTGCTTTTCTATGTATGGAACGATGCACAAGTCTGGGCTCTCTGAAATCATTCCTTTGCTGTGCATCTCAGCTGTCTGGAGCCAGCGTCCTGTGCCTTCTGATCCCGAGTCTCTTCAGGGTGCACCGCTGGGAGCAGTGTTTCCATCCTGAGTTTCCTCAAGGCTCACTGTCAGGGTGGCCTCTCATGTGATGGCTGGATGGCTGCAACATCTTTAGTTTGCTGATAAGGCAGGCAACATTTTTTCATTGATACGTAGAGGACGAGTAGTCCTGCCTTGTGGCCCCTTATGTCCTTCTTGACAAAATAAGGAAGCATGGGGAAGTAGGAAGAGTGCAGACCTTGAAGTCAGATTTAGGTTCAGTTATCATTTTCACACAATTAACTAGCTCTGGGGCCTCTCTGAGCCCATGTGTCCTCATTTGGATAAGCCAGTTGCCAGCTGGAACTTCCTGTCCCCTTGGGGAGTCAGATCAAGTTGGTGTGAACCAATGTGTAAGTCTAAACCCTACCCACAATCCTTGGGGATTCTTGAGGATTACTACCTCTGAACCTATTATTCACCTGGCTCCAATAGTAAGCTATTGTGTCCTCCTCTCCCCCTTTATCAAATTGCAAGTGAAACTCTGTCACCTTGAGAGTGTCGACCAGAGAATCCACTCACACTGAGTGTCTAGTTATTTCACTGCAACTTTGGGGTTGGCAAGAACTGGTAGGACTGAAAAGGGGGCAGGAAGGCACTGCCTTTTTCATCTCTGCAGTGACCTCTGTCTTCTCTCTCCCTTGATTCATCCCTCAATATGCCTCCAGAAACTACTAATATTTTTCATCTCACTCTGCAGAAAAACTTAGCTCTCTTCTGTTCTTGTTCCAAAGTTTCATTCTCAAGCGCTCAAGATGCTTGCAGCACAAAGGATCTTCCAGTGGCCTCCTCAGAAGGTAGTCTAGGTGATCTTTTCCATTATCTTTTTAAAATAGTAATACCTACTTTGCTCCTTTCCAAGATTTGTTTGAATTTTAGATATAAAGGATATAAAATACTTTGTGCACACTAAATGCATAATAAATGATGTGATGTTTTCGTATTAGGTAGCCAGTGTTTGTAGTAACTGTACTTCTCTGGATATCACAATTATAATAATTATTTTTGCTATCATATTTTAATGTCTGTCTCCCCCAGAGGACTACCAATTCCCCAAGGACAGAAACGATTTCTCTCTTGTTTACCACTGTGTCTCATGCAGGCCTGGCTAACATAGTTAACTCTTCACTACATTCACGAATACATGAATGAATACCTGGGGAGATGGTAGTGAGTGAGTGAGTGAAAGTTGTTCAGTCACGTCCATAGTCTTTGCAACCCCATGGACTATAAAGTCCTGCAATTCTCCAGGCCAGAATATTGGAGTGGGTAGCCTTTCCCTCCTCCAGAGGATCTTCCCAACCCAGGGATCAAACCCAGGTCTCCCGCATTGAAGGAAGATTCTTTACCAACTGAGCTATCAGGAAAGCCTGGCGAGATGATAAATGCAGAGGACTTTGCTCTTTCTTTAAAAGTTAATGACATTATTGGCAGTGACAGAGCAGGTGACAGATAGAGAAGGCACGTGAGATATTCTCAGAGTGTCGTGAGCTCTCTGAGAGTTTGGAAGTGATCAGCAGAGGCTCCACTTCTTCATTCATTCCTTGTTTCTCTGCATTCTCTGCTCTCCCCACAGCTCTGCTCTCCTGCCCATTGTTATTGGCTTTATTAGCCTCCCTGAAGATGCAAAAAAGACAATAAAATATTTGTTTCTCTACCTCCATTTTTGCCTCATTCATACAAACCATGATCATTACATTTGCAAACTAGTCCAGGAAAAACTATCTTACCCATAATTTATGTGAAACAGTTGAGCTTTTTCCCTGATATTTTTCCACGGCAGATGATTTGCTTTTTAGCTACCTTGTGGGATCACCTAATAATCTCACTTTAATGTTCCAGCATTTTCTGAACAGGAAAATGGGTTCTGTGCTGTAATGAAGCTTGTAAATTAACTTGAGTGGCTCATTCCTCTGCTGCAAAGTTGCCTCTATCTGCAGTGACAGCACACTGCAAAGCAAAGACACTGGATTTACAGTCCCCCTTCTCTGTGGCCTCCTTTTCTCATTTGGAAATGAGGAGTCTGGCCTAAACATTTCAAGCAGTAACACAGGATGGAGCCTGACTGGGCTGGGGTTTGCCCCCCTTCCCCTACCAGCGAAACTTCCTGATGATCTGTTTTAAATGCTTGGCTCCAGTTGAGGAATTAATTTGAAGAAAAGAGTCCACGGCAAAAATAAAAATCAGCAAGCTAGGGAAAAGACTCTTCTACAGTCCAAAGTGAAGAAAATTAAATCACCCAGTAAATGTTCTGAGATTAAAGTGCAATGTTAGTAGGATTACCAGATAAAGATATGCAGTTAAATTTGAACTTCAGATAATAATAAATAATTTTTTCATATGTGTGTGTCCTTTGGCACTACTGGTAAAGAACCCACCTGTCAATGCAGGAGACATAAGAGACATGGGTTTCATCCCTAGGTTGAGAAGATCCTCTGGAGGAGGAAATGGCAACCCACTCCACTATCCTTGCCTAGAAAATCCCATGGACAGAGGAGCCTGGCGGGCCACAGTCCATTAGATCGAAGAGTTGGACATGTGTGTAATATACATCTTGTTCAGTCGCTAAGTCATGTTCAACTCTGCCACTCTATGGACTGTAGCCCACCAGGGTCCTCTGTCCATGGGGTTCTCCAAACAAGAATACTAGAGTGGGTTGCCGTGCCCTCCTCCAGGGAATCTCCCCAACCCAGGGATCAAGCCCAGTTCTCCCACACTGCAGGTGGATTCTCTATCAGCTGAGCCACCAGGGAAGCCCAAGAATACTGGAGTGGGTAACCTCAGTGTATGTAACCCCGATTCTCAAAAGCTGTTATAAGCTGGCTTCCCAGGTATACACTAAGGCTTCCCAGATAGTGAAGCAGTAAAGACTACACACAGCAGTAAAGCCTCCAATGCAAGACACGTGGGTTTGATCCCTGGGTCAGAAAGATATTCTGGAGAAGGAAATGGCAACCCACTCCAGTATTCTTTCCTGGAAAATCCCATGGACAGAGGAGCCAGGTGGGCTGCAGTCCATGGGGTCACAAAGAGTCGGACAGGACTGAGCAACTAGCACATGCGCACATACACATCATACAGTAAGAACATAGAGGTTTTATAAAGAAGTTGAATATTTTTGCTGTTTATTTATTGTTTTTTGTTTTCTTCTTCTTTCTAATTTTATTATGGAGCACAATTGATTTACAATATTCTGTTAGTTTCAGGTGTACAGCCAAGTGATTCAGTTATGTTTATACATGTGCCTATTGTTTTTCAGATTCTTTTCCCATATAGATTATTATAGAATATTGAGTAGAGTTCCCCATGCCATACAGTAAGCCCTTTGTTGATTATCTATTTTATATATATATATATATATATAGAGAGAGAGAGAGAGAGAAAGAGAGTAGAGGTCCCCATGCCATACAGTAAGCCCTTGTTGATTATCTATTTTATATATATATATATAGTAGTGTGTACTTGTTAACCTCAAACTCCTAATTTATCTCTCCCCCTTTGACTCTACCTTTCCCCTTTGGTAGCCATAAGCTTGTTTTATAAGTCTGTGTGTCCGTTTCTGTTTTGTAAGTTCATTGGTATCATTTTTTTAGATTCCACATAGAAGTGATATCATGATATTTCTGTTTCTGTGTCTGAATTACTTAGTATGATAATCTCTAGGTCTATCCATGTTGCTGCAAATGGCATTATTTCATTTTTGATGGCTGAGTAATAGTCCATTATATAAATATACCACATCTTCTTAATCCAGTCTTCTGTTGATGGATAGTTAGGTTGCCTCCATGTCTTAGCTATTGTAAATAGGGCTGAAATTATTATTATTATTAATTATCATAGCTCTTAAAAATTCATTGCATTACTTCATTGTCTTGCCTCATGTTGTAGCACACACTCTCACATTCCATTTGCCAGCTGGTGGGCCTGGTTCCTCTTAGTTCTATCTTTTAAAGCATTCTATTCACAAAAGGCTCTAAATCAGTGCATGACAAGCTAGTCACTTTCTCAGCTTCATCTCTGCCTCATTTTATTATATCATACAGGATCCTCACCCAACTCTACTCCCCAAAGCTACTTCCTATGACCTTACTACTTCTTGAATTGATTTCTCATTTAAAAATTGAAATCAGTAGGAAAATAGTGTTCCATATAGAGAATGTAACTGCATAGAAAATACATCTAGGGGACATCTATGCTGTGGAATTGGAAAGTCTGGATCAGTGCCCTGCACATGGGCAGGGCTCATAAACTCTAATGGTGTAGTGTTGTAGTTTTGTTCCTTCAGATTGGCTGTTAACACTGATAAAATTTATCATTACAAGGGAGCAAAGCCACGTTAAATTCTACAATGTTACTTTCCCTAATGAGCATTTGCACACAGCACTTACTGCCCTGTACAGTATTTATCATTTGTTTCCATGTGTTAGAGACTTCATTTCTGAAAACTATAGAATATATATGCCATAATTAATATGAATATACCTATCCAGGAAAAGCATTTTAAGATATTTCCCCTTGGTTTTATGGTAAGCATGCTTACACGTGTGCATGCTTAGTTGTGTCTGACTCTTTGCGACCCTATGGACTGTAGCCCACCAGCTTCTTCTGTCCATGCCATTTTCCAGGTGAGAATACTAGAGTGGATTGCCATTTCCTCCTTCAGGGAATCTTCCCCACCCAGGGATCAAACCTGTGTCTCCTGGGTCTTCTGCATTGGCAGGTGGATTCTTTACCGCTGAACCACCTGGGAAGACCTTTATTACTAAGCAATTGTCACTAATTGGGGAATTGAATTGCATCCCATCACCATTGTGTCATGGATTTCCAAATGAAGTCACAGTTAAAGGGGAAGAATGAAAGATTATAGAAACAGAATTGAATTCCAGATTCTAAAACCAGTAGGCTGAATGAAGAAGATGGAGACAGCTTTATAAGGATAAATATCTGAGTATTCTGAAATGTAAGGCTTTATTTCAATGTCTTAAATTTCTTGGGATTAAAAAAACATTTGCCCACACACTCCTGACCTATTCAAAACTGTGTGTTTAAAAGAAGAATAATATGGGACATCCCTCGTTGTCCAGAGGTTAAGACTCCAGGTTTCCAATGCAGGGAGCTCACGTTCGATCCCTGGTGGGGGAACTAGGATCCCACATGTCATGCCGTGTAGCCAAAGGAAAAATAAAAATAAAAACTTAAAAAAATAAGAGTATATTATAAATTTTCAAAAATATTCATAGTATATTTTTGCCAAAAACATGGCAGATCAACCGCATTGTTTGAAAATAGATCCTGTCTGAAAGTAATGATGAAAGTGAAAGTGAAGTCGCTCGGTTGTGTCCGACCATTTATGATCCCAGGGACTGTAGACTCCTCCATCCATGGGATTTTCCAGGCAAGAGTACTGGCGTGGGTTGCCATTTCCTTCTCCAGGGGATCTTCCCGTCCCAGGGATCGAACCTGGGTCTCCCATATTGTAGGCACACACTTTTACCTTCTGAGCCACCAGGGAAGTTGAAAGTAATGATAGAAAATTCAGTAATCAATTTAGAAAAATTAAAAATAATCTAGTTTTAGAGATGACAAAATTTGGAAAAATAATTCTCTACTTGTTTATCCTATAATTAGATCTTACTACTTTGCCAGACAACCTAAGTTTTGTGAAGAAGGGCATAAGATACCACAGGCGGCATGCCTCACTTTCTTTGACTCAGGAAGAAATTAGCTTCATTCAAAATTGGGTGGTAGAAAAAAGGAATTTGTATTCATTTTAAACAGTTGCATAGTGAAAGCATTAGTATTTGAAGGCTATTTGGCTTCTTTGAAAATATTAAGAGTTATCCAAAATTGACCACTTGGGGCTAAGCTGAAATGTGTGTGTGTGAAAGTCATTCAGTCATGTCTGACTCTTTGCAACCCCATGGACTGTAGCCCTCCAGCTCCTCTCTCCATGGAATTCTCCAGGCAAGAATCCTGGAGTGGGCAGCCATTTCCTTCTTCAGAGAATCGTTCCAACCCAGGTCTCCTGCATTGCAAGCAGATTCTTTACCGTCTGAGCCATCAGGGAAGCCCACTAGCTGAAATGGGACTGTATTTTTTTATGTATATAAAGACTATCTTAATCATCGCTGCTGCTGCTGCTGCATTGCTTCAGTCGTGTCCGACTCTGTGCGACCCCAGAGATGGCAGCCCACCAGGCTTCCCCGTCCCTGGGATTCTCCAGGCAAGAATACTGGAGTGGGTTGCCATTTCCTTCTCCAATACATGAAAGTGAGGCGCTCAGTCGTGTCTGACCCTCAGTGACCCCATGGACTGCAGCCTACCAGGCTCCTCTGTCCATGGGATTTGCCAGGCAAGAGTACTGGAGTGGGGTGCCATTGCCTTCTCCGAATCATCAAAGCAGTAGCATTTATTAAGGAGACTGAGTCAGATTGTATCTATGAAAGTTATGTAAGTTCACAAGCAACGTGGAGTTTAAAATTTTAAATGATCTACATGTGAAAAATTATTTTGTGAAATAACCATGAAACTTCTGTTATTTTGGTGAGTGTTTATTTCTTCTAAGATGGCCTATTGTTCTTCACCCTGTCTCCCTATCTCTTAAAAATATACTTGAAGCTACCAAAACAGAAGTGGATGATTTTTTTTTCCATTTTATTTCTAAGTAGTTTCTCTTTGCAGCAGCTGACCCATCAATGTCATGTCCTCCGTCATAGAGAACATATACCAAAGGCTGCTCGGAGAGGAAGCCTCCCAGTTCTGGGGAATTGCTCTCAGACGTGCGTTCCACTGACAGTGCTGCTAGGTCAGATCCTCCAAAGCTTTTTAATCTCTTCCCCATCCCCAATTCATCCTGTGTATTTACTGTCGGGTTAATAGTCTACAATCACTGCTTGCATTATTTAACTCCTGTGCACAAGAATCGTCCCATAGCTTCTATTTTTCTTCTCTATGAAGTAGAAGCTCCCCAAAAGGCCTGAAGTCAGTGGACTCTGCTGATTTCTTGCATCCTAGGCACTAGTGGTACCGTTACTGAACCATGAGCAGTAAAACCAATCTACTGACACTGGGTTGTGCTGAAGGAAAGGGCAGCATTTATTGCAGGTACCAAACAAGGAGTGTGGGCAGCTAATGCTAAAAAAAAAAAAAAAAAAAAAAAAACTCCTCCCTAATGGATTTTAGGTAAGAATTTTTAAAGATAAGGTGAGGAAGGGGAGTCACAGGGGGTATGATCAACTCCTACACAGCTCTCTGGTTGGTGGTGAGGTAGCAGGGCTGTGTTGTGTCACAGTGCTTAACATTATCATCAATTCTCAGGATCTAGCCAGTCTGAGGGCTATGTGCTATGGTCATTGCGTAGTTAATGTCTTCCATTTGATAGGGGTTTTAGTTTCAGTAAAAAAAACTCAGTTAAAAACTCAAGAATATGCATCAGATACTATTGTCTGTGTACTTCAGGTAGGAACTAAAGATTCTGTGACTGCTACATGGCTGATTTACTGCTTAAATTGTTGCCAGGTCTCCTGGCTCTACTATTTTTGTCACTACATGCTCGCATCCTTTCAATTATTAATCCTTGAGCCAGGCTTCTGTGACTCAGAGGAGAACTGGGACACTACAGCTTTTCTACAGACGAGACAGGCAGAGAACATGCGGGAAGGGTCTGTCCTGGGAAGGCCTGACGGGGTCTGCTTGGTTACAATACTAACGAACAGCATGGATGTGGTGCATGCCTCCATGATGCTGGTGGGCTTATGAGTGATACAGATACCAGAAACAAGGCCATAACATATTTTTGAGTATAATACGGTAGCAGTTGTAAAAGTAAACTACGAGGGCATTGTGAAAGCAGTTAGATATAGTGTATTAGAGAAATTCAGAAAGGCTACCCTGGTGTAGTGTTGCTGTGGGAGCTGGCCAGGACTGGGGCTGAGAGGAGTTGGGATATGCCAAGGGAAGAGAAAAGAATATATTTCAGCTGGAGGAAGCAGCAGAAAGGCCCAGAGGCCTGTGTGACTACAATGCAGCAAGTGGGCAGAGCAAGGTGGGCTTAGGATGAACCGAGGAGCCAGGTCACTCAGGACCTACAAAATCATTTAAAGGCATTAGACTTTTTTCTTGAGAAGGTGGTTTCTTTTTCTTAAAAAAAAAAAAAAAAATATATATATATATATATATGCCCAGTCTCAGTTGCAGCACGTGGGATCTTTTTTAGTTGTGGAATCTTTCATTGTGGCAGGTGGGATCTAGTTCCCTGAAGAGGAATTGTACCTCAGGGCTCCTTGCACTGGGAGATCAGAATCTTATCCACTGGACTGCTAGAGACATCCCAAGGCTTTGGAGTTTAAACTGCAGTCAGTAGGAATTCCATCCTGCGTGTATTTGCTATTTTTCAAAATGCATCTTAGTTTACTACAGAGGCCATTAGACACAACAGGTTTTTCTACTCCATTAGCTCCTGTCATCACGAGCTGTCATAACAGAAACACAACATTTAAACCAAGGAAGGCACACATTGAAGGCTAGTGAGGACAGGATCCCAGACCTCAGGAATGAAATGATGTAGTGTGTCAGCTTCTTTCAACAGAAAGGTGTCCACACTGACTGTTTGCTGTTCAAAATGTAGAGTGTGCTGACAAGGCAGATTACCGAGCAAACCATGCTCAGCCAGAGCACCTTTGTGAGGTGTTGCCCTCTGTTAGCCCCTCTCTCTCCTCTTCCCTCTTCCTGCACCTTGGTCTCTATTCTCTCCTCCTAGCTGCCATCCTGATCAGACCGCTCCCTCCCTTCTACCATCAGGGCTCTACTGGGTCTATTGGAAGAGAGTCTTTGATGGTCAGAAGCGCCGATCTAATAATAGTGCCCTTATATTTGGAGTTCACAGTCCTGGGAGGGTTATGGTTCCAAAAGCCCAGAGCCCTGAGCGGCACATTAATGAAGGATTAGCGCAGGACTCTGTGCCTGAGAAAGTTTCCCAGATGGAAAGTCCGAATAACTCCTGACAAGTTTTGCAGAGAAAAGCTGCGTAATTAGCTTGAACTTTTTGAACTGAAAAAAAAAAGAAGAAGCAGCCCGCCTCTGATCTCTGATTCTGTGGAATTAAGATATAGCTCGCTCTGTAGTAAAAATAAACACACTTGTCACACTCTGAGTGACATATTTAAAAACTAAAAGTGACCATTACTTTCTTCCTTTTTGTCTGGAGGTGAGAAATGCAGTTTCTCTTTTTATTGACCACCATCACAAAGAGTCTTGCCTCCATGAAATACTGGCATAATCCTAAACTTTGGATGAATAAAGGCACATCAAACTAGAGAAAGCTCTGTCATTTCAAGGTCTCATTAGCTAGGCTGCTTTGCAGACTATTAATGGACCTGGGGGAACTATAACTCAAGTTTAAAACATTTTCAGACAAATGGAGTCACAGGTTAATGACTCGCTGGCTTAAAAGGACTTCTGTGGACCCCTGGTGATGGTGACACTGGTGAACTTCGAGGTTCTCGTCCTTCATTCCCCCTCCCTTCCGTAACACCGCATATTCATTTCTTGTTGGTAGTTCTCTAGAGAGTTTTCGCACTCAAGGGACTGGCTCAAAGAAACAGATCTGTAAAGCAGAAAAGACAAAAAGTGGCACATGGTCTTGTGAAGACAATTATACGGCAAAGCATCTCTAACCAGGACCCAGGAACTTTACATTTCTGACTTTGCCACTTCGCTGTGTAGTTTTGGACCACTATCATTTGACTTCCAACAGGCATTGTTCTTACCAAGTGATACAACATGGAGAAACATTAGTTCAGACACATACCGCAAATGGGAAAGTCATGAGGAGGAGCTTCCTGGTCTGAATCCTTGATTTACACACTGGTTTTGTTTGCCCCTGAAACATGGTGCAGGTTCTGGCTTTTTTATTTGAAATGGCCTGACTTTATTGTGTGAGTGATGGAACTGATGCACATTTCAAGCCTAATAAATGTAACAGCTCACAGCTGGAAGGGAGCATCTCTGAGATGGATTTCCATGCTCCATGAACTCAAAGGATACTGTTGGTCGCGTGTAGTAAACTTCCTAAGCCCCAGAATCCCTTTCAAAAGCTTTTGGGGGCTTTTTTTAAAGGACAGTTTTTTAGTAGTTCTTTCTCTCAGTGCCTCATCATTTCCAGGTAGGCCCATTAAGTCTTTGAAGTCACTAAGGTGCTTTAAAATGTATTACTGCTCCTGTGCATTGAATGACAGTGAAATGACAGGGCTAGTCTGTGTCCCTGGAACATCGGGAAATGGCTTGAGTGCCCCTCAGCAAAAGCCTTTGTTGAAAAAGAACTGCTTGTTCCATTCAGGACACTGAGCTCGCTGTTCATTACCCTTTGCTGCGTTCTCACGGGGGTCAGGGAGCCTTGTTTCCCTAAGTGCAGACACCAAAGCATGAATCAGGGACACTTGCTCCCAGTATTTACAGATTCACAGGGTGGACACAAAGACGCAACACGGGAGAGGCTTTTACATCCTCAAAAGTGTGGCCACCATGGTGTTCAGGTTATTAGGCTAAAAACACTGTTTGGTTCTTACTTTGCATCACTGACTCTCTAGCGCTGTGTCTGTGTAGCGGGGCATAATTTAGAGTATGGGCATCTTGAGTCAGAGAAGCACAGTGTGTGTGTGTGTGTGTGTGTTTTACTTGTTCCACTTACAAAAACTAAACTTGGGGGATTGTGATTCAAAAATTAGCTGTGTTTTCTGGTTCTCTGGTTCTCAGGTCTATTTTCCACTTAATTGTATTGTATATCACTTTGTCCTTTATATTATCATAAGAATAACATACTGTAATAAAACGATGTGCTCTTTTAAATTGGGTTCATGCAATTCATTGTGGTACTGACTTGGGGATCATAAAGTTGCCAGGAGCAGGCACCTCATTTTCACAGCCTTTGGTTAACTAGCTACTTTCATGTTTCAGAATATTCTATTATAAGCAGGGTAGTCTCCCATCCAGATGAGTTTTGATATATGATAGATTGTGTGTGTGGATGCTAAGACACTTCAGTCATGTCCGACGCCATGCAAACTTCTGGATTGTAGCCTGTCAGGCTCCTCTGTCCATGGGATTCTCCAGACAAGAATACTTGAGTGGGTTGCCATGCCCTCCTCCCGGGGATTTTCCCAACCCAGGGATCAAACCCACATATCTAATGTCTCCTGCATTGGCAGGCGGGTTCTTTACCAGCAGTGCCACTGGGATAGATTGAAGGGGTTCCAATGGCCAGTGATTCCTCTATTGTGATAGTCTTATGTATGATCTTATATTTTAATAATGGGAAATATGCTTTAATTAGTAAAATATTTACCTCTAAGTTTAACCATACTGATTAAGCAATCAGAGCTAATTCGATGAATTAATATAGATGAGATCACAGTGTAGCCTGGTTAATTCTAACCAGGAAGTCCCTGAGATTCAAAGAGTTTGCATCAGTGAATTCCACGACTAACGCTCTGGAGTGGACTATTCCTGGACGGAGGCTGATGCAGCGACTTCTGTATAAGCCATCTAGATGCATTCAAGAATTACCGAGGGCATATTACTAAAATTTGAGTTTGTATTTTATGATGGCATATATTGAGCAAATGCTCAATAAATGCTAGTAATGCTCAATAAATGTTAGTCCAAATGATGTGGCAGTAGGATGAAGAGACTAAAAGCCTGAAATGAAAGTCAGATGAACCTAGGTTTAAATTTCATGCTAAGCCGTTTCAGTCCTGTCTGACTTCGCGACCCTATGTACCCTAGCCCACCAGGCTTCTCTGTCCATTGGATTCTCCAGGCAAGAATACTGGAGTGGGTTGCCATTTTCTCCTCCAGGGTTTCAATTTCAGCTCTTCAAAATCTGTAAGACTCACTTTCTTCATCTGTAAAATGGAGGATTAAATAAGATTGTGGCAATTAGGGATTAACACAAATGGGTCTCAATAAATGAATTAATGGTATTTCGGAGTTAGTGGAGTGTCAGATGGAACAGGGAGAGAGTACAGCCCGGTGGCGGGTGTGTGGCCTCCGGAGAGACCGCTCAGCGCAGATCCTGGTTCAGATCCTCAGTCCAGATCACACGGCAGCTACCAGCAGTGTGACCTTCAGGAAGGTTCTTATTCTTCCTCAACTGTGTTAGGTCCTTACAGCTGCTGTAATCAATTATCACAAATTTAGTGGCTTAATTAAAGCAACACAGATGTACTACCTTACAGCTCTGGAGGCCCAGGAGTCCAAAATGGGGCTGTCTGAAATGAAGATATCAGCTGATTGCTTCCCATCTGGAAGTTCAAGGAGAAATCATCTTGCCTTTTCCACCTTCTAGAGGCTGCCTCCATTCCTCAGTCTGTGGGCTTTTCCTCCATCTTCAAAGTGTCTCTCTTTTCCTTTAAGGACTCATGATTATCCTGAGCTCACCCAGATAGTGCAAGATAATTTCCCCATCTCAAAATCCTTAACTCAACCAAATCTACAGGGTTCCTTTTGCCAGGTGTGGTGGTGGTGGTCAGTCGCCAAGTTGTGCCCAACTCTTTGCAGTCCCATGAACTGCAACATGCCAGTCTCCTCTGTCCTTTACTATCTCCAGGAGTTTGCTCAGATTCATTTCCATTAGGTCAGTGGTGCTATCTAACTATCTTATCCTCTGTCACCCCCTTCTCCTTTTGCCTTCAACCTTTCCCAGCAACAGGGTCTTTTCCAATGGGTTAGCTCTTCACATAAGGTGGCCAAAGTAGTGGAGCTTCAGCTTCAGCATCAGTCCTTCCAATGACTATTCAGGACTGATTTCCTTTAGGATTGAATGGCTTGATATCCTTGCTGTCCAAGGAACTCTCAAGAGTTTTCTCCAACACCACAATTTGAAAGCATGTAAGGTGACGTATTCACAAATCCTGGAGATTAGAACTTGGGCATCCTTGAGGGACTGTTATTCTATCTTCCTCATCCACCTTGCTTTTCCCTTCTATAAAACAGGGTAGTATAATATGACCTATCTCAGAGTTAGGAACAAAAAATAAGTCAGATAGTTCATGTAAAATGCTTAGTTCAGAGCCTCCCCACACTTAGTAACTACTTAATGAAGGCTATTTTTGTTATTATTATTAATGAATAAATCTCAGAGTCCCTTCCTGCTCCATAACCCAGCCATTCATGCCTTTGCTTCAACCAGATGATTCAGAGGTCCTGCCTGATTCCAGACAAAAAAAGAAGGCGCCTTTCCACCGCCTGGCTATTCTTCCCCACTCAGATTCTTGGCCACCACCAACTTAGAGCCATGGCTCTCTCAAGAAACAGAGATTTCTTCCAGACGTTCCTTACTTTCAAACAAAATTCTCTTCAATGGAAGGGACATAACGGAGAGCCTTATAATTCAGAGAAACAGATCCAGAGGCAAAAAATAAGGGCTGCCTCTGTTTCTTCTCTTTCCATTCTGTATCCTGTCGTACCAGTCAAGTCTCGTCCCAGGGAAAGAACCCTGGTATTCAAAATGCCATTGTTTGCTCCTGGGGATCTTGCAGCCATAACTTTTGGCTGCTCCTACATTCTGCCTGTTTTTTCTCCATGTGGCCTATTTAATGCTGGCCTGTGCCTTCATTAACCCCATATACCTGGCTGTGCTTTTATTGAATAACAATCATCAAAGTCCCTACAATGTTACTGCTGTCTTCTGAGTTGTTCTGTATTATATCAGCCTGAGATAGTCTCCACTGAGAGAATTTGAGTGGGGAAAGGAAAAAATAGTATATTAATGTAATTAACTGACTAATGACGAGCCCAGAGTTAGCCTCTTCCCCACTTTTTACTGACCCATTAAACTAGAGTGAAAAGTTGTTTGAATGTGGGTTTCCTTAAAGTTCTTATTTTAAATGAAAACAAAATAATTCTTCCTGCTATCTAGAATACTTGAGATTTGCCCTTTAAAAATACTTGTTCTGGTCCAAGTAAGTTTTCACAGATATCTAGAAGAATGAGTAGGGAGAAAAGGGATTTTTGAAAAAATTCAGTAAACAGGGACTTCCCTGGTCAGGACTCTGTGCTCCAGTGCAGGGGGCAGGAACTTAGATCTCACATGCTAAACAGTGTAGCCAAAAAAAATTTAAAAGTTTGTAAACATTTCCTGTGGTCTGTGCATACCTTCCATGGACTGTACTTGGAACCCTGTGTTCTTCTTATGTTTTGTTATTGGTTCTGAATCCATATGTATACAGCGATGGTCAGATTGACAGCCTCCCGCCTACCTCTTAGCCCTCTTCCACCATAGGCCATCACATCTTCCTGATCTCAAAAGGAGGTTTTCTCATGTGACCTCTGAGGCACATCATCCAAACCTGACCTCTCCAGAAAGCATCCACGAGCCATGGTTCTTTCCTTTCCCCAGTAAATCCAAATGCCATCCCCTCACTGCTCTAATCTTAGTATACAGCCAGATATTAAGAAGAAAGCCACTCAATTAATTCCATTAATGTGAATTTTCTGATCCTCTGAGGAAATTTGCATTTTTAAGGCCTAACAACTAATGCTTTTCTTTCTTTTTTCCCCAAATTTATCGAGACATATTTGACAAATAAAAGTATAATTTTATATGTAAAGTGTACAACATGATGATTCAATAGACATATACACTGAAATGATTCCCACAATCAAGTCAATTAACACATCCATCACTTCACATAGTTACTTTTTTATTTTGATGAGAGCACTTAACATCCACTCTCTTAGTAAATTTCATGTTTAAAACACAGTATTATTAGCTACAGTCACCATGCTGTACATGAGATCCTTAGAACTTTTTGTGGAACTTTTTCTTTTCCCGCTCTTCCTGCCTTTGTTTCTTGAGCTAAGAACTGTCTGCTTTGTTGGTTTGAGTCATATTCCCTAATGCACATAGAAATGAAGAAAGTGAATAAAGGAGCAGAGTTAAGGAAAGGAAAAGAAAGGGCAAGAAGGGCGGTCTGGATCAGGGAAAGAAAAAATCAAATGGAAAGAGGCGAGGTGGAAGAAAATGATGAGGGAGGAAGAGGATATAGGCATTTTACGATGTGCAGGTCTCTTTTCTCAGCAAAATTGTGGCATTGTTACAGCCCATTAACTTGATCCTGCCCAGCTTCCCTTGGCATCCACTCATGTATTTCTTCACTTCTGCTTTAGTCCATGTCAATGTGTGTATCTATGGGCAACATCCCAACACCACTGCCTGCAGGAAAAAGAGTCGTTCCCGTGAGTCTTATTTCATACGATTCCATTTTAGTTTTTCTTAAGAAGCCTAGTGGACTCTATAGTTAGACATGTCTGGTTTTAAGCCCTAAATTGATCACTGGGCAATTACTTAATCTCTCTCAAGCTCGGTTTCCACATAAGTAAAATGGAAATAGTAATACGCCATTGTTATGGTGTTCTTATAAGAACATAATGAGAAAATTCCTTCTTAGTGTTTGGTACCTTGTTCACTTTTTTGTAAAACAGTTATGTTTTAAATAGTATTGTGATTTTTATTATTGTTACTATATCTTCTCCCAGAAAAAGTCTGATTTTCTTGTCCTCTTGCAGAAAACAATGAACTCCCTGCCTCTCCCCTTTCCACCTCTCAAAACCCAGCACTCCCCAACTCTAAAAAATAAGAAATGGAAAATTTAAAGCACGCATTCCTCCCTGGCTTATATCTGAATGCTCAGTGCTCTGCCCTTCACTTTTATTCTCATTCTCCTCAGGGAAATCTAGCCCCTACAAATCCAGATAGCAATTAGCCCATGGTCAGTAGTAGCCTCAGTTTTGTTTTGCTTTCTCAGCATATTAGCCATGGACAAGAGAGGACCTGTTTCTTTCTCCTATTCTTTTTGCTGCTGTTTAGTGTCTAAGTTGCATCTGACTCGCGATCCCATGGACTATAGTCCGCCAGGCTCCTCTGTCCATGGGATTTCTCAGGCAAGAATACTGGCATAGGTTGCCATTTCCTTCTCCAGAAGATCTTCCTGACCCAGGAATGGAACCAGCATCTTCTGCTTGGCAAGCAGATTCTTTACCACTGAGCCACCAGGATATGCCTTCATACTCTTTTCAGGCTCTTCCAAAACAAAATCCTTTCAAGCACCAGGAGTCATGCCAGTAAAGTCCTAAAGAACGTTGCCTTTCCAGATGCAAGTTTCTGCCTGACACTCGCATACTGACTGTATATCTGGGCACCCTGGGTTCTACACATGAGGAGCCCATCACTGTCTTCTCCGCATCATGCCAGCTCCACCTCAATATCTTTCCTGTTTTCCTGGTGTTCAGAGACCACCAGGAGACTCTTGCTCTCTCCTCTGGGCAGCTGCTCTGCAGATGTAACCATTGACTGCTTCCTTTCACTAATGATTAGTGCTCCCTAAAAAATAAAGCTACCTTTGATTCTCACCAAATCCTGGCTTTCTTCCCCAAAACCAGCCCATGCAAGGAACTGTAATTTCTTCATTTTTGTATCCAGAGACATAAGCATTTTGGTGGGGTGAGGATCCATACTTTTTATCAAATCATTGAAAGGGGCTAAACTTTAAAATAAATTATAGACTGGATAGTATTGCATTGCTTAATCAGCTAATACCTCTTAATTAAGAAGCTAAGTTGAGTGCAATCACTTCAAAAAAGTTTTGAATTACATTTTTACATTTTATTAAATTATTTTACTTGCATAAGTATGTATACATATACACATTTTTACATATCCAAGTAAAATAATATATATAGTATATACAATATATATGGGACTTCCCAGATAACTCAGTGATAAAGATCTGCCTGCCAAACAGGACACGGGTTTGATCCCTGGGTCAGGAAGATCCCCTGGAGAAGGAAATGGCAACCCCACTCCAGTATTCTTGCCTGGGAAATTCCATGGACAGAGGAGTCTGGCAGGCTATAGTCCATGGGGTTGCAAAAGAGTCAAACATGACTTAATGACTAAACAACAACATACAATATGTATACTATTATATATATAATACTATGTATATACTATACATATATAGTATAGTCCCACTATAATGAGATAAGTGGGACTCAGAAATAAGTGGGGCCAAACTCAAAATTTTGGAGTTGTCTTATTGCAAAATTAGTGAAAAACTGTCTTATAATTATGGGGAGAGGGGAATTTTCATTCTTCATTTATTTAATTTCATTTAATAAATATGTCGGGAAAGGAAATAGACCTACATTTATGAGCAGGGACATCCTACACTGAATCGAGACGATTCCAAATAATCAGAAGGCAGACCATTTCCTAACACCTGCCCCTCAGAAGTTAAGGACTTCACAGCCCCAGCAGAATGGCAGGGAAGACTCTGGTTCCAGTGTTCAGGTCAGCCATAGTTCCCCCATAACCAAGTGGGCCTATCCAGTAAGTCCCCTACATACAAATGAGTCCTGTTCTGAGCGTGCATTCATAAGTTCAATTTGTTCATAAATCCAACAAAGTTAGCCTACAATTGACTATATAGTATTGCATTGCTTAATCAGCTAATACCTCTTAATTAAGAAGCTAAGTTGAATGCAATCACTTCAAAAAAGTTTTGAATTACATTTTTACATTTTATCGAATTATTTTACTTGCATAAGTGTGTATACATATACACATTTTTACATACTGTAAAAAAGTACTGTAATGTAATAGGTTTATAATACTTTTCACACAATACATTAAAAATAAGCACAAAAAATAAAGAACACACCTTTAATCTTACAGTAGAGTACTTGAAAAGTACAGTAGTACAGTACAACAGCCGGCATACAGGGGCTGGCATCGAGTGAACAGGCTAGAAGAGTTACTGACTAGAGGAGGAGGGAGGGGGGGTGGGAGAGCTGACGGAGGGCGAGCTGCAGCTTCACTCACACCTGGTGTTGACGGCACAGGTTCTGGCTCTTTGCTGGATGCAGTTCTATCTAACCCCCTTGATAAAAATGGCCCAGTGATGTCTGGGTCATAACTCCTTTGTTCTCATCAGAGACGACACGGTAGCACGGCACTGCATTCTGAGCGGCTGCTGCCTCCTGCGTGTCCTGTTCTATGTCCAGGTCCTGTGCCTCAAAAGCCAACAGTGACTCCTCAGATAAAGAAAATCCCTTGCCGTTTCCTGCTCCACTTGTAGAGGATGCACACGCGTGACAGTGTACGCTAGCACGTGAGCTAACTTACGTGATTGGACATGAGAACATACATTCACATCTTTGAAAGTTCACAACTTGAAGGTTCATGGGGACTTCCTATACAAGTAACATTATTGCTTGTGAGAAATACAGATGCACACACACACAACCCTTGTCCCAAAGGCACATCATATGAGATAAAACATGGTTCTCTAAAAACCTCCTAGGTCCCAGTGCAGAGCTGAAGGCAGCAGTACAGACGACCCCCTGTACTTGTGGTTGTCTCCCCCAGAGACTCTTGAGGTCCCTTTGATGAAGCTCTTAGGCAGGGCTTCCAAGTCCTTCAAAGACTTTCTAGTCCTTTTAACCTCACACAACAGAGTCCAAGTTTTTATCATCTTCCTTCCAAACGGCTCCTTTTCCCCATACCAAACTGCTCCCAGCCCTGCTCCGCAATCTTTAAATCCTGACTAATAGGAGGAGGTGAGAATCATACCCCGTGCTCTTGAGCAGAAGGCCTAGCCCTGTACCAAGCCAAATGGAGTCAAACAAAACCCAATGGCCTTAAACATCTTGTACACTCTGACCCCAGAACAGCCTTCCTTCCTGACCTGAAAGTACCACTGATAGTAGTCCTCTCCAGATAAAAATTGTTTTCTCACTTTTTAATAACTTTTTTTTTTGGTTCTTAAAGTTTGCCTTATTATGTACCCATATCAATATATCAGGGCTTCCCTGGTGGCTCAGACAATAAAGAATCTGCCTGCAATGCAGGAGACCTGGGTCCATCCCTGCACTGGGAAGATCCCCTGGAGAAGGGAACGGATACCCACTCCAATATTCTGGCCTGGAGAATTTCATGGACAGAGAAGCCTGGTGGGCTACAGTCCATGGGGTCACAAAGAGTCGACCCGACTGAGCGACTTTCACCATCACCGTCATCAGTGTATGCATATCTACATTCTCTGAAGAATTAATTATCTTCTCCCTTGGCTCAGAGTACATTGTAAAGTGGATCTTACAAGCTAGAGAAACATATTATAAGGCAACACAGGAATTCCAACCTAGGGACTTCCCTGGTGGTCCAGTGGTTAAGAATCTGCCTGCCAATGCAGGGGACATGGGTTCCACCCCTGGTTCACAAGCTAGGATCCCACATGCCTCGGGGCAACTAAGCCTGGTTCACCATAATCACCGAGCCGGCTTTCCTAGAGCCTGTGCTGGGCAACAAGGGAAGCCACCGCAATGAGAAGCCTGTGCACTCGCGACTGGAGAGCAGCCCCCATTTGCTGCAGCTAGAGAAAAGACCACATGCAGCAACAAACACTCAGTGCAGCATCGAACACACAGAGCACAGCCAAAAATAAATTTTTTAAAAAAGAATTCCTACCTGTTGTTATTGTTCAACAGTCAAACTCAACTAACACAGTATTTCTAGCCCCAATCTGGCTACGTATCAGGGATGCCTGTGGTGCACTGTTAAAGTGTAAGGGTTCCACTTCAACCCTCGATTCAGTAGATCCACGTAGTATGTGTATTTTTTTATGAAGTCTCCAGGCCAGGGTGATGTTCAGCCACTGCTGAGAACCACTGTGGTGGGTACTTCGGAGGAAAGACCAAATCCCTGATAACAAATCCAGCGGGTCCTAGCCCTAAAATAGTAAGCTCATGTCCCTCATACCCAAAAACAAAACTCAAGTTCCAAGATGATGTTCAAAGTAAAAGGCTGAGCCAGAAACCCATTATAGCCATTTATTTCAGTGACAGCATTTTCCTACTTTCAGGAGCTCATCTAGATAAAGGACGAGGAGGTAGAAGCAAATGCTATTATACTTTGCCTCAGGAAAGAGCTCTGAATACTTTTCTATCATATTGCCAGAGATCAGGACTAGAATGTAAATCTGAGAAAATGCTATCAGAGGCCCCTTTTCATTAATAGAAATGGAAACAGGCATTTATATGCCGCCACTAAAGAATCCACCTGCCAATGCAGAAGCCACACGTTCGATCCCTGGGTTGGGAAGATTCCCCTGGGGGAGGAACTGGCAGCCAGCTCCAGTGTTCTTGCCTGGGATAACTCTATGGACAGAGGAGCCTGGCAGGCTACAGTCCATGGGGTCACAAAGAGCTAGACACAGCTGAAGTGACTGAGCATTCACGAAGGAAATCAGTTGAGGAGGAAAGGAGCTTGGAAGGGCCTGCACTGCAGTTATTAACTTTGGGCGTCACCACGGTTGGTGACGGCTGGACCCTGCACGTTCCGGTCAGCCACCTGGAGCAAAGGGAGGGAAGTGTAAAGCCTGGGAAGGGGCTATCACACTAACTGCTAAATCCTCATGTCTAGTGTTTGCTAAAGGGGAGCAGAAGCCAAGCAGAGCCAGACATTTCTAAAAACACTGTCAGCTTTGGTGAATTTAAAATGTGAGAGTGTGAATCAGGGTATGAGTTGCTGTGTTTGTATGTGTCTGGGTTTACATAAATCTGGACACTGGGAACTGTTTTCATCTGAATGATCATTTCCAAGACAACAGTGATTTAAAATGGGGGGATTCCAGTAAGAAGTAATACCCAAAGGGATTTCTTAGTGACATTTGAGAGTTCTGTGAGTCCTTTCTCCCTAGTCTCCTTTTGGGCTGTTGATCACAAACTGCTTTTCAGTTTACCAATTTCAGAAAATCTTCATTTGTGTTGAACAGTGGTAGCAGGAATAAGATTGCTGGCTATTAGAATCCATACTAGCTGAAGAATCTCAAAATTAAAAGCAAAAAAAATAATGGATTCCATTTCCTGCTCTGTCAGAAAATACTTTATATTTGGGAGGGCCTGAGTCTCAAATTCTTCAGCTAGAATTTGAGAGTAATATTAATAATATCTCTTCAACTTCCTCACCAGGTTATAGGGAAAAGCATTTTATAATAATCAGAAAGTTATACAAATGGAAGGCACCATTAGTTTAAGCTTCTACATTTAAAATGTCTTATACATCATCCGTAATAGAAATGTCTGTTTATTACAGATGATGTTGGATTAAAGAGCTGTCATGAAGGATGTGATATTTCAGTGTGAACTTCTCACTAAGCCAAAATGAAATGCACTTTTCTTCCAACACTCTGCGCCTTACATTTGGATTTATTCTTTATTTCTTTCTGGTTCCCATACTGTTCTACTCTGTTATTTCATTTGCCTCCTATATAGGGGCTAAGAGGTGGAATCCTTCTTGTCCAGTTTTCAGCCTTTTTTAATGACTGTGCTGGAAGAAGGGTGACTTGATGACCTCACCTCCTACAAACCCACTATGACCAGGAGATCAGCAAAGTGTTTTCTAATATAGGTGATGTTCCCTGGGAAAGCGAAAGTCAAGGTCCTCTCCTCTGCTGCTCTCCATGTGACCTGCCAGTCCCCAAGTCCTACTGAATGTGGCCTAAATATCTCTCAAGTCACTCCTTTAGCCTAAGATATATTATTCTCACTCCTGAATCACAGAAGTATCCAGCTAACTACACTCTGCCCTTACTCTTGGGTTTCTATCCCTTACCCTCCTGCTCCCCAGTCTTTCCCTCACTCAACATACAATCTGGAGCAATCTTGCCAAAATCTATTTAGATCAATTCCCTGCTTAAACCATGGATGGCACCCAGCTTTTTGGAAGAAACCCATATACTATCTAGACTTGACAAATAAGGCTTTCTAGATGGGATGCCTACTTGCCTCTCACTTGCACTCAGCAATACTGAACTATTCTTAGTTCCCAAATGCAACATATACCATTTTTCAAGCTGCACGCTTCTTTTTTTCTTTCTAACTATAATTGCCCTCCCTTCACTCTTTTCTATCTGGAAAATTCCTATTTATCTCTTAAAGCTCTGCCCCAGAGTCACCCTTTCTTTGATAACTCTTTAGAATCTTACTAGATATAAACCACTATATCCAGCAGAACATACTTCATTATTGTACGTATTATACCAATTTATAATCACTTGTTAGAGGCTTTGTTCCCCCTTCTAGAATGTGAGCTTCTTAATGGCATGGATCGTGTCTTACTCATCTTCAGATCTCAAGAAGCTAGCAGTGTGTCTGATCAATTGCAGCTAAATTATAAATATTGCTTAAATAAATGAGTGGATGGAGTCTCAAACCTGAAAACAATGTACAGCCTATGTAATCCGTGGGACTGAACGCTAGGAAAAGAAACATCTGATGGGGCTTATCCCTTATTTGTCATTGTTAATTCTTTATGCTCTTTTGACATTGCTGAGATCTTCTGGTAAATTCCAGGGTAAACATCTCCTCTACGTGAATGAGCAACAGAAACCGATCAAATCAGGCCTGTTGGTGAGCCATGCACCTTGTGATATTAGTATTATCATAGACACGTTATTTTCTCCTTCATCTCCTCCATATGACTTCAGGCAGTTGTTGTTATACTTAAATTAACAAAAAGCCAAGCTTCTTGACAGTTTAAGAAGTGAAATTGTTCTCTGTAAAGCGCTTTCTCCTTCCTCCTTTCAACAAAACTGAAAGTTTTGCTCTTCTTTCTTTCTAAACTGATGAGAATATAGCCAGGCCTTGTGTATTACAAGTTCCACTAATCAGAGTTAAATTGGAAACTAAGCAGCCTGATTCAGGAATTCATTTTGTCCATGAGTCCTTCCATGAAATCAGTGTAAGGTGGAAACTGGCATGCCCCCATTTTTACTATTTTCACTCTGATCAATGAGAAATAAATGAATATTCTCCATTTTATCTAGCAACACTGCTTCCCAAGAAACTCTGGGGGTAGAATAAGAGGTGTGCTATTTTTCCTTTTATATTTGTAATTATTTCCCAAGTTTTCCATTATTTCATACCACCGGGTTTTTCTTTCTTTTCCTCATAAGGTACACATTTTACTTAGAAGTGAGAATTAATACCTATTGTGTAACTAACGATGATTCTTTTATGAGTTAATTATCCAAAATGGGGGTGAATAGACCAAAAGGCGACATCAGTGTAGTTTGCATATATTTCACCTTCTGCTTCATAATGCAAGATTTTGCTTTAAAATGCATGGTCTGTGGAGAAGGAAATGGCAACCCACTCCGGTATCCTTGCTTGGAGAATCCTGCAGACAGAGGACCCTGGCTGCTACATTTCATGGGGTTCCAAAGAGTCAGATACGACTTAGTGACTAAACAACAACATATAATAAGGTTAGTTTTTCATCATTGGGGAAGTGTTTCAACAATCGGTTATCCACTGTCCAAAAAAAAAGCATAACTGGACCTTACAAAGAAATATGAGGCATTTGTATTTAGCAGCTCTGATTATGAAATATAGTAGACGTAAACACAGAAAGGAGAAAAGACTTTACTGAGTAGGACATGGAGCCCTGGAAAACATGAAGACAGTAAGCCAGCCCATACAAAGATCTAAATCAACTTTGGCAGGGCAGAAAGTGCCAGAAAGATGTAATAGACAACTGGCAGAAAATAACAATGCATATGAATAAATACGTCGTTTAAGAGCAGTGTTACGACACAAAGCAGTCGGGGAAATAGGTGGTGCATGCCAAAAGATGGGTCATGTTCGAAGAACTTGAATAAAGAAAGCATGTTAGGTTCTTAACCCCATTGATCAGAAAATTACAAATTTATTACCAGTCTTGACTCTCAGATGGATTAAAATCTAACCTGGTTAATATGCCATACCTGTATCAGTGTGGAAAACAGGAGGCTGGTCATCATTACCCATGACGATGTGTCTCCTCTGATTTGGGGTGGCAACGTGGCATGACCTGTCCACTTTATAAACGTGCGTTCCTTTTGAAACAGTAATTCTAGATCTAGGAGTTTCATCCCAGTGGAATAAATACATAAGTATAAATTTTTTTAAATGCCTGGTCTGAGATTATTTTTCAAATATAAAGTGGATTCACTCATTTCAAATAATTAATCTCTGAAACTAATACAATTGGAATTTCACTCTTCTATGAGTCAGTTTTTGAAAATATAATTGAAAGTCCACTTTGAGGAAAGAAAACTTATTCTTCCTTTCTCTCTCTTTCCTCTTTTTTAAATGTATTTTATTCATGTGTTCAATAAATACCAACTGGACATAGTTTTGTTGATTGGATTTAACTAGACACTGTGACTAATTTAAATTTTCATCCACTGCCCCTAGAAAGCTTACAGAGACACACACAAAGTTAACTAGAAAAAGAGATGTCACAGACAGTACCAAGTGAGTAATACGGGCACCGTTGCTGCAAGTTCACAGGCCAGTCTTTACTTCCCTGACATTTTCAATCAGAGTTTGCTAGCCTGCCAGCCTTTGTGATTTATTTTTAATGATTCTTTTCATCTCAATCCAACATATAGACAGATACAGGAACATATCCTGTTTTATCCCCTATCTACTACTTCAACTCTACTTCTGAGCTCTTGAAATAAAAAATGAAAGCTATCCCCAGACTATTTTGTGAATGTCAGATTATTACCTACCTGCCTCCTCTGGAGAAAAGGAGATGGGTTACATGAATCAGGAAGGGCATGTTTTTCTCCAGGCCTCTGTATTTCAACCATACCTGCACATTCAAAATCTCATAAAAAGAAAATATTTGACTGTGTTCAGCACTGCACCATTGGACTTCCCAGGTGGCTCAGTGGTAAAGAATCTACCTGCCAATGCAGGAGACACAGGTTTGATCCCTGGGCTGGGAAGATCCCCTAGAGAAGGAAATGGCAACCCACTCCAGTTCTTGCCTGGGAAATTCCACAGACAGAGTAGCCTGGTGGGCTACAGTCCATGGAGCTGCAAAACAGCTGGACACAGCTTAGCAACTAAACAACACCACCACTGAATCATTACCAAGTTGAAGAAACTTCATTAATAATTCTGAAAATTACAAATTTATTACCAATCTTGACTCTCAGATGGATTAAAATCTAATCTGGTTAATATGTCATACCTGTATCAGTGTGGAAAACAGGAGGCTGGTCATCATTACCCATGTCGATGTGTCTCCTCTGGTTTGGGGTGGCAACGTGGCATGACCTTTCCAATTATTATTTCTGACCTTGGTTATATTATCACCCATTGTGAACGGGTATGCACTCATAACTGTAAAGTTGAAAGTGTTAGTTGCTTAGTTGTGTCTGACTCTTTGTGACTGCACAGACTGTTGCCTACCAGGCTCCTCTATCCATAGGATTCTCCAGGCAAGAATACTGGAGTGGGTTGTCATTCCCTTCTCCAGGGGATCTTCCTGACCCAGGGTCTCCTCCGTTGCAGGCAGATTCTTTACCATCTGAGCCACCAGGAAAGTTCTCTTAACTCTGTAAACCAAGGCTATTCCAAGCACTCCTTTTCCTTCCTGGCAATAGACAGATAATCCTTAACTCATAGAAGCAACTGGCGAGGCAGTTTGACCAGTTTGTCTGACATTCCATTTTGTTTCACCACCAATGTTCTTCTTTTACTCTCCAGTGAGTCCCTTCGTACACAGCCCCTCATCTTTTGAGCTGTCTGCCGCATTCACAGTGGACCCTCCTTATCTGTGGGGTCCACACTGAGGATTTAACCAACTCCCATCAAAGGCAGATCCAGAGGGCCAAATGTGCAACACTATTTTCTGTAAGGGATTTGAGCATTCAAGGATTTTGGTATAGGGGAAGCAGGGGAGGGACTGGAACCAGTCCCCCTTGGCTACCAAGGGAGGATTGTAGTTCCTGAATTTAACCCCCAGGTAGTCAACCTCTCTTGCATTCACTATTGTTTTTCCACTACCATGGCTATGATTACTTCACTGTGCTTTTATTGCTTTTATGCTTCCGTTTCTCCCTACTGGAGTGTAAGCCCCTTGAGGGCAGGAGCTGTGACTTCATCACTGTTGTATACCCAGAGTTGAGAGAGAGACATAGCTGACTATGGGGGCTCAGAGGAAAGGCCCTAAACCCAGCCCATCATAGAGAGTTAGGAGAATTTCAGAGGAAAATAGACCTAAACTGAAACCTGTAGGGTGACTGAAACTTATCCATGTATAGAGTGAGGGAAGTCCAGACAGAAATAATACTGACAGCTTGAGAAAAATTCACATTTGAGAAAGAACAAGGTCCATTGAAAGACATGCAAGATCAGCTGTGCCTTCTTTTACCATGCCTGAATGCAAACATATACACATATATCAGTGTATGTATATTTGTGTGTGTGAGAGAGGAAACTTTAGTTTTTAAAAGTTTAATTAGCTATAGCAAAAAATCAACTCCATCAGCCTATAAAATGCTTTCTATTTAGCCCAAAACTCTCTTCCATTAACTTTCCCATAATTTTCTTTTTCTTCAGTCAATTAATCCTTTTGTGTTAATTCTTCATTTTAGATGTTGGTGTTTTCATAGTCTTTTTAAAATAATTCCATTACAAATGATATGGTTAAGTAGAGAGAGGTGAACCTAACCAGTACACAATGAAATTATTGTGGACTGAAAAACTGTTGCAGGTTCCAAACACTTCCATTAGAAATGAACATTTGGAAAATGACCTGCTTCTAAATTGAGGTTTTAGGTACAGCTGGATCAAGTTGCAACAGAATGTAGTGGAAAGTAGACTGATCTTAGAGTCAGAAATGTCTGTGGCATTGACTTTACTAAGTCTACGAGAGTCTCGCTCTCGTCTTTTCTTGAACGGGATCTGTAACATCTGCTCTAAGATTCTTTGCAGGCGTTCTGAAAGTTGATAGAGAAACTGTATGTGAAATGAATCATCTAACAGAATGATGGCAGAGGGTTATATTCAGTTACAGTGCAAGGTGATCCTCTATTGTGGTTATTTGTATGTTAGAAAATTAAAATTTTATACTTCCTCCAACAACTATAACATGGTATATGGACAATATGTACAACCATTTAAGTAAGTCAAAGGAAAGCTATTCTTTTTAAATACACAGTTTTCAGTAGTTTGTGTCTATTTTGTAAGCATGACTACAGCATGTGTGTTTGTATAGACATGAATGCTTGCCTCATTAGCATGAAGCTAATACACATTGTAATTATTTTGTCTCATAGAATGATTGAAGATAGTGGGAAAAGAGGAAATACCATGGCAGAAAGAAGACAGCTCTTTGCAGAGATGAGTAAGTATGAAACTTTGAAGGAACACCCTACAATGTCCATTGAATACTCATGGAAAGACCTGGAAATAAAACTTAATCCATATGGCATTTGTTATTTTCCCTAAAATCCTAAATTCTTTACAGAAAATGTATGTTTGGGCATTTTTTGCCTCCTCTTAGGCAAGAATTAAATTCGGCAATGAATCCTCATAATTTGTTATTAGGACTGTATATCTTATATGAAAAAAAAAGATTTGTGAACCTAAATATATATATACATACAGACGCTTAATAAACACTATTTAGTGTTGGCATTAATATAATCAACTACACTTCAAAGTCTGTGTTCATTTCCCCACACTATCACAGGGGCTGGCACATTACAGGCACTAGATAAAATTGTTGAAATGAATCAGTGAATGACTTACTTGCAAAATGATATCATATGCTCATATGGGAGAAAGAAGTCAGGCACGATTACCAGACAAAGCTAAAGCTATCATTTGAACTTCATGCCAAGGGGAGAAGCTGTCCTGCAAACTAGTTTCTAAAAAGTGAAAAGGAAAACAAAGTTTAAAAGAGTTTGGAGATGACCTGCTATACAAGGAAAACCAAACCACTGACCCCAGTGGAGAACTCACTAAAGGTTGTCGGTTTAAGTAAATACAAGGTTGCTGTGTAAGTAATTAGGTGGTGTTATCTCCTTCTAGACCATTTTTCTTATTCATAAGGAGGGAGAACTTGACATAAGGAGGGAGGAACACACATCTCAAATTAAATGTTATAAAGAAAAAAGTATAGTTCTCTTATTGCCTTTTTATCTCTCATTCTCTGCATAAGGAATGAGGAAGAGCAGAACTGAGTCGTAAGCCTTTTACTCCAAGAAGGCAAGAGACAAAATTAGGTTTCTCCTGGAGATTGGAACTGATTGGCAAGAATGAGGGTCGAGACAGATAAAGGAAAGCCCCAGATAATAAGATTCACATTTTTCTTTATCATTTCCCAATAATCTGGAGTCACCAAGACAGCGTACGAACTAACAGAGAGGAAAGAAAATTAAAATTGATGCGGGGAATCTCAATCACTCTCCTTGCTTTTTCCACTTTTAGAAACATGTCTAAAGTGCCCATGAGAGTTTCAGTCATGACTTTCCAATTTCCTGGGCTGTTGTAGCTTCACTTCTGGCCTGACCAGTCACCTGGAACTGTGACCTCTGTTGATACGAATCTAGCAGAGGAAGGAACCTAGTTGCTACCTGCCCATCTAAGCAAAATCCAGACCAGTACAGGTGTCTTCTTGTATCATAGCGTCTTAGACTGAAGAGGCAAGACCCATGTAGATCATAGCAGTAGTAGTGAGTGTTGGTCACTCAGTCATGTCTGACTCTTTGCAACCCTACGGGCTGTAGCTTGCTAGGCTCCTTCTGTCCATGGAATTCTTCAGGTGAGAATACTGGAGTGGGTTGCCATTCCCTTCTCCAGGGGATCTTCCCAACCCAGGAATCATACCCAGCTCTCCTGCATTGCAGGCAGAGTCTTTGCTGTCTGAGCCAATAGGGAATCCCTATGTGGATCATGGGCCAGTGTTTTATCAGAGAAAGAAAAAATATTAATATTTAACAAAGAAAAGCAATAAAGTCTTAGGAAAAATCTTTAAATTTATCATTGTTATATTAAAGACTGTATCAGCCAACAGACTGTAAGAATTATGAAATTGTTCTTATGTCATGATTTTGAAAACATTTATCTGAATTTCGGTACATTATGCCAGCTCCTTCTGCACCTGGTCTGGTGCCTGGCACAGACAGACACATATGTCACAGATTTCTTTTGAATTAAAGTTGTCCAACTCAAAGAAAGACTGACATAAGTTTTATATCCATACGAACAGAAAAGCTCTAAATTTTTCAAGCAAGAGAGACTTAGGAAAATTGCGCGTTCATTTCCCAAATTGTAACTTAACCTTTCTTAGAAACTTGTCAGAAAGTCATGCAGTATATGAAATCATTTTGGGTTCTCCTGATTAGTGTTCAAAATAGTTAAGCAAGCCACACAGATATGTATCTTTCTTCCTTTCTTCCTCTCTTCAAAAGCAGGTAAACACATCTGACTTGAACAATCCATTAGTTAGCATCATTTTCAGGTTAACACTAAATAGGACACACCTACAGTAAGTGGGATTCTGCCAGATTAAACAATTGACTGATTTCCAAGAGAGACATTGGTTTTGATATATTTTTTTTGAGACATTGATTTTGATAGATTGTCAGACAAAAGAAAAAGGTAACCTCATTGAGAATGTGTTAAATATTTGAAAACTGTATGGGTTACCCCAACTCTATCAGCGGGATGCCAAAGAAAGACAAGGAAACTATTATCAGAGAAGATTGACATTGAAGCTTAGAAAGTAACTTCTTCCAGAATCTGTGATGTCTAGACAGAGAGCTTAAAAAAATGAAGGAATTTGTGAAATCTGGTCAGCTAAGTATGACTTAGAAGTAGTTATTTTTTAAACATGGAAGGAAAGTGCCCAAGAGATTCTTAGTTTTGGAAATTACACATGTCACAAATGTAAAAAAAAAAAAAAAGGAGTTAAGAAGGCAGGGAAGACTTTTTTATGACTCTTGCCAGAGGGGAGAGAAGTGGAACTCAGCTCTACCAGAACCAAAGACAGGGGGGTTTCTAAACTCGGGGGTGAATAAGAGCAGACGGACTGGAAGATATCAGAGAGTAAGTTGGTCAGCTGTCACAGCAGTCTTTGTCACGGTGAGCAAGTTAGGTGTCTACCCTCCCCACAGAGACTAGGAGATCTTCAAGATTTCATTTCCACTGTGTGGCTTCCAGTCCTGAAGAGAGATGTGTGTGTGTGTGTCCTGTCACCCAGTCCTCAGTCATATCCTATTCCCTGAGACTCCGTGGACTGCAGCCTGCCAAGGCCCACTGTCCATGGAGTTTTCCAGCCAAGAATGCTGCAGTGGGTTGCCATTTCCTTCTCTGTTGAAAAAGATATTTCTGGGCAAAACTGGCAAAAGCTTGGGAGGTTTACATCTTTCAAGGGACAGACAAAGAATTTACAAAGGAAAGTTTTCTAAAGTAAATGCTCTAAGAAAAGAGAGATCAAAGACCTAGAGAAAAAAAGAACCCTATCTAAAGGTTAGTCAAGCGGAGAGGAACCTTACAAAAACCAAAGAACAGAGAACAGAGTAACAGTTGATCAGAAGGACAACTGATAAGAAATTTTGGCAAATTCAGGTGATTGTAGCGCATACTTGTATTAAACATCTATTCTGAGCTCATAGCCACAAGCGACAGAGGCAAAAAAAAAAAAAAAAAAGACAAAATTAAAAGTATAGACTCACAAATAAGCCAAAAAACAAAACAAAAAAATCTCTGTGGCCACATACTTTGATTAAAGAACTTTTAGGCAAGTTGCCCTAAACTAAAATTTCCCCTCAGCATAATGCCCTAATCATCTGTTTACTTGGTACCTTAGATTAAAGTTAAAAAGGCTCCAGTTAAATGTAAATGTCATTCTCACCTTGACCTTTTCCACCATCAAATAAGTTTATCAGCTCAAATAAATTTAACAGACTGGCTTTTAGCAGAGTAAATTGTTTGCACTTGGAATCAAACTCCCTTTCTTCTCTTTTTCTGCTGAGGGCACATTTACTCTGCTTTGTGTGACACTTACTAGTGAACATATCTGTGTCACTCACTCACATAAACCTCTCCTTCGGGACAGACCCTGGACCTTTGTTGCCAAACCCATTCACCTTAGATGCTGAATCAATGTTGGTTTGAAAGCCTCAGGGCACAGGATAGGTAGGTTTTAATGAGAGGGAAATGGTTAAGAAACACTCATTCAGAAAGTAGAAGGCAGCCAAATCTGATGAGGAAAGTTCTGGGATGAAAAAGCAGAATGATAACTGCTGGGCTCTGAGTGAAGGAGGGACCAGAAACTAAAGGAAGGCAAATGGAGGTGCTCAGCAAGTACTGCGCAGTGGTTCAAAGGCAGACACCACTTCGGAATTCTGACAGCAGTCAGCATGTGCATAGCTGGAATGCTGCCTAGCACGTGATTTTGCAATGCACACTACGAGTTTTAGGGAAAACAACTTCAAACATTCAGGAAAATGGCGTGAATGATCCCACTCCCATAGGCCATGATATCCATAGGCCATGGATGCAGGGACCATTTTCACTTGCATCTTCATTTCTCTTGCTCTTCAGCATCGTTGGGATGTCACCTCCATGGATCACCATCCTGGAAGTGCTCCCTTATGTCACCTCCGTAGGCTGGTCTCCTGATTCTCTGATCTGTTTCTCTTTTTCTGTCTCTTAGTAGCCTCCAGGCTCTCTGAAGCTCAGATTTTAACCAAAGTTTTGCTCTTGGCCAGTTCTCTCCCTGTACAGTGTGACTTTCCCCCAAGGTTTCACCATCATTGTTATGGTTCTCAAGTGTTCGAGCAATGCTTCAAAACCACTTCCCACGTCTCAGAAACCAGCTTTCCCAGAATAGTCAGTATGTAAGTCAGTGTCAGCTTCCCTGGGGGCTCAGTGGTAAAGAAGCTGCCTGCCAAGGCAGGAGACTCAGGTTCAACCCCTGGGTCAGGAAGATCCCCTGGAGAAGGAAATGGCACCCCACTCCAGTATTCTTGCCTGGGAAATCCCATGGACAGAGGACTCGGCCAGGCTAAGGTTCACGGGGTCGCAAATGGTCAGACGTGACTTAGCGACTAAACAACAGTAAGGTCAATGTCCCTTCCAGACTTGGCTCCTCACTGTCAAAGCTTCTGCTGATGAATCACCTTGAGGTGGGCCTACTGTTAGCTCCACTAACTCCTCATCATAACAAAGCCAACCAGTGTCCCACCATGGCTGCCACGGTATTCCCAAAGCCACGCAGGCTTTGAATGATTACCAAGGGTGCTGTTAGAAGCAGGGAGGAAATTTCTAGCCCCAAACCTGGGCCCCATTTTGTCATTTAGAATGTGGAATAGCCTTACTTGTGCACACCGTCTCCTCTTGGAAAAATATTCCCAGTCTTGGCAATTAAGGCATATTGATACATTTTATATGTTTATCAATAAATCTTAGAATATAGACCATATTAAGGAACTCAGTATCTGTGTATCCAGCTTCCCCTGGGTATGTCCACTTAGACATCCCACAAGAACTCAAACTCTGTAAATTCAAAACCAAACCCTTCATCTTCACACATCTACACTCCTGTTCCTTCTTGTTCGTACCTTAGTTCAGTGAAGGGCCACCCCACCCACTGAGTTGTATAAGGTAGGAAGCTGAGCATTGCTTTTGAGCTCAAAACTCTTTTGCCTCCCCTCACCTGCTCTCTCTGCCCCTCTTGCTTTCTTTCCTCCTCCTCTTTTTCTCTCTCTTTCTCTCTCTCTCTCTCTCTCTCTCACACACACACACACACACCACACACATCCAGTCAATCATCAACCATGAAAAAGAGTTTAGACACGGCTTCATAGGCTGCAGCTTTATTCTTTAAGTATTTGTTAGGTGAGTTTGAAAAATGAGTAAGACATTTAAAAATTTGAATGATTTTATAAAAGGTTTTATAAATGAGCTATGAAAATGTATAAAGCAAAACATATATGAATTGTGTGACACTGTTCAAAGAGTAATAAAGCTACCACCAAAAAAAAAGGTAATATAGACTGACTAGCTGGATTACTGGGTAGATGGATGGAAGGAATGAAATAAGGTAAGAGGAAGAAAGGGACAGAGGGGAGGAGTGAGGAAAGGAAAGGACAGAGGGAGGAAGGGAGGACAAAACATCTTGAAGAACTAAAGAAAGGAAAAAATAGGATTTGCAGAAGGGAAAACTGTAATCAATCATAGTTTTTTAACTGCCCCTTTGTTTTCCTCTTTATTATTTTCTTCCAACTATGACCTGAGTGTGAAAGGTTTGAGGAGCTGTTTTAAGGGCATGAGATTGCCTTAAATTATTTAGCTTTAATTTTTTTTCTTATGAAGTTTTGAATATATACAGTTCAGTTCAGTCACTCAATCATGTCCGACTCTTTGTGACCCCATGGACCACAGCACGCCAGGCCTCCCTGTCCATCACCAATTCCTAGAGCCTACTCAAACTCATGTCCATAGAGTAGGAGATGCCATCCAACCATCTCATCCTCTATCATCCCCTTCTCCTCCTGCCTTCAATCTTTCCCAGCATTGGGGTCTTTTCAAATGAGTCAGTTCTTCCTTTCAGGTGCCCAAAGTATTGGAATTTCAGCTTCAGCATCAGTCCTTCCAATGAACATTCAGCACTGATTTCCTTTAGGATGGACTGGTTTGATCTCCTTGCAATCCAAGGGACTCTTAAGAATCTTCTCTAGCACCACAGTTCAAAAGCATCAACTCTTCCGCACTCAGCCTTATTTATAGTCCAACTCTCACATTCGTACATGACTACTGGAAAAACCATAGCTTTGACTAGACGGACCTTCGCTGGCAAAGTAATGTCTCTGATTTTGAGTATGCTATGTTGGTCATAGCTTTTCTTCCAAGAAGCAAACATCTTTTAATTTCATGGCTGCAGTCACCATCTGCAGTGATTTTGGAGCTCAACAAAATAAAGTCTCTCACCATTTCCATTGTTTCCCATCTATTTGCCATGAAGTGATGGGACCGGATGCCATGATCTTAGTTTTCTGAATGTTGAGTTTTAAGCTAGCTTTTTCACTCTCCTCTTTCACTTTCATCAAGAGGTAGTTCTTCTTCGCTTTCTGCCATAAGGGTGGTGTCATCTGCATATCTGAGGTTATTGATATTTCTCCTAGCAATCTTGATTCCAGCTTGTGTTTCATCCAGCCTGGCATTTGGCATGCTGTACTCTGCATATAAGTTAAATAATCAGGGTGACAATATCCAGCCTTTCCCGATTTGGAACCAGTCTGTTTTCCCATGTACAGTTCTAACTATTGCTTCTTGACCTGCATACAGATTTCTCAGGAGGCGGGTAAGATGGTCTGGTATTCCCATCTCTTTAAGAATTTTCCATAGTTTATTGTGATCCACACAGTTAAAGGCTTTGGCATAGTCAATAAAGCAGAAGTTTTTCTGGAATTATCTTGCTTTTTCTATGATCCAACAGATGTTTGGCAATTTGATCTCTGGTTCCTCTGCCTTTTCTAAAGCCAGCTTGAACATCTGGAAGTTCATAGTTCATGTACTGTTGAAGCCTGGCTTGGAGGATTTTGAGCATTACTTTCCTAGTGTGTGAGATGAGTGCAATTGTGTGGTAGTTTGAGCATTCTTTGGCATTGCCTTTCTTTGGGATTGGAATGAAAACTGACATTTTCCAGTCCTGTGGCCACTGCTGAGTTTTCCAAATTTGCTGGCATATTGAATGTGGCACTTTCACAACATCATCTTTTAGGATTTGAAAGAGCTCAACTGGAATTCCATCACCTCCAATACTGTTGTTTGTAGTGATGCTTCCTAAGGCCCACTTGGCTTTGCATTCCAGGATGTCTGGTTCTAGGTGAGTGATCACACCATCATGGTTATCTGGGTCATGAAGATCTTTTTTGTATAGCTCTCCCATGTATTCTTGCCACCTCTTCTTAATATCTTCTGCTTCTATTAGGTCCATATACAGAAGTAGAGAAAATAGTATTCATCTCTACATTAATTATTTACTGCTTAGCCCCCACCATATAATGAAGCAAATCTAAGATATTATTTAGATGAATCAGATCTCCATGGTTTAAAGAATTGGATACATGTATATATAAAGCTGAGTCCCTTTGCTGTTCACCTAAAACTATCATAGCATTGTTAATCAGCTGTGACAGTCTTAGTCACTCAGTCGTGTCTGACTCTTTGCGACCCCATGGACTGTCGCCCGCAAGGCTCCTCTGTGTATGGAATTCTCCAGGCAAGAATACTGGACCGTGTTGCCATTCCCTTCTCCAGGGGATCTTCCCAACTCTGAGATGGAACCTGGGTCTCCTGCTTTGCAGGCAGATTCTTTACCATCTGAGCCACTAGGAAATATCTTAATACAAAATAAAAAGTTTTTTAAAATGGAATCATATCCCCATGATATAATAATAATGGGGAAAATCACTATTATTTAATAAAGAGACAAAAATAGAGAGAGGGCTTTCCTTCTGGCTCAACTGGTAAAGAATCTGCTGGCAATGCAGGAGATCTGGGTTTGATCCCTGGGTTGGGAAGATCCCCTGGAGAAGGGAAAAGCTACCCATTCCAGTATTCTATTCTAGAGAATTCCATGGACTGTATAGTCCATGGGGTTGCAAAGAGTTGGACACGACTGAGCAGCTTTCACTTTCACTTTTTCAAAAATATAGAGAAGTGCAATGCTTTGTTTTTTATTACAAAGGAAGAATTAGATTCTTGAGAGTATAGAGTGATTTTGATGTAGGTTTCAATATAAAATGGGTTCTTGTTGTTTTTTTTCTCAGATCATGGACAAAATATAGTGGTAATCCTAGATGTGTCAACACTTAATTGTTGAACCAAACTGGGCATTGCTAAAAGTACATCTTCATCCTGGGGAAAAAGATTTAATGCTTATGTATTTCTGATTGTCTCTATGTCTCTGCTTATCCTGTGTTCTAGAGAGTTCGTTTCCCACATGAGCCTCTCAGATTGACAGAAGACATGAAACTTGGAAGGTCCTTTGAAATGCCAGTGGCAAAATAAAAATTTAAGTATCACAAGGGTTAGAAATATGAGCTTAAAAAGTAAAAAAAAAAAAAAAAACTAAGCAGATTAAATGTGAAGTCCTACCTTTAGCCCCCAAATAAGCATTTAAACAAAAAATATATGACTTAATAGAAGTGCTTATGATTTCAAAAGCCAGTTTTAAAAAAGCCAGCTTATAAGAGCCAGAAGAATGAACCATCTATGAAAAAAATGGCATCAGTTAGTTTCCTTATCAGTAGTGGTAACAATTGCTTTCTGTACATTCCACACAGGTAGGCAACAGCTGTGGCATTTGTGCTAATTTTGAGCTTCTCTGGTGGCCCAGACAGTAAAGAATCTGCCTGCAATAGGGAGACCTGGCTCGACCCCTTAGTCAGGAAGATCCCCTGGGGAAGGGAATGGCTACCCACTCCAGTATTCTTGCCTGGAAAATTCCATGCATAGAGGAGCGTGGTGGGCCACAGTCCACCGAGTCACAAAGAGTCAGAAAAAACTGACTAACACTTTCACTTCTACTTTTCACTTTGGGTTAACTTCATAAATCTCATTTCAAGGAGATATTAGTCAGACAGAACAGGATCACTGGAGTGGGTAAGGGTCTCAAATCCATGTCTGATGATAATGACAATAATAGCAACATCCATATATTGACTCCCATTGTGTGCTACTCTCTGGGTAGATAGACACTGTACTTGAAATGGCCTTGGACTTGGACATTTTCAACCCGAAAAACTCAAGGAGACGCTACCCCGTCCCCACCTAAACTTTAAACTCTGGGACGACAAGGACTTTTGTACATAATCTCCAGATGCTAATGACGATCACAATAGTTGCTTCCCAATCTTTGAAAAATAAATTTTGTTAAGTGGCAAGGAGAAAAGATGGTATGGTTTCAGAAGGGAAATCGGATGAAACGGATTGAAGTTACAGGGAGGCAAATGAAAGCCCAAATGTAAAGAAGAAATGTCTGTCACTTATTGGTACTCAGCTGTGACACTGAAAACCCTTATAAGGATGTCCGTTTGCTCTTAGGGCTCACTACATACCGGCTACAGAAAGCTCTGTAGCTGGTAAAGTTGATGCTGTTCTCCTCATTTTATACATGAAGAAATCAGAAGACGAGTAAAAACTTCTCAAAGTTCATACAACTAGGAAGAGAAAGATTAGGGTTATTGACTGTAAAGCTCATAGTGAAAGTGACATCACTCAGTCGTGTCTGACTCTTTGCGACCCCATGGACTGTAGCCTACCAGGCACCTCAGTTCATGGGATTTTCCAGACAAGAATACTGGAGTGGATTGCCATTTCCTTCTCTAGGAGATCTTCCCAACCCAGGGATTGAACCTGGGTCTCCAGCATTGTAGGCGGACGCTTTACCATCTGAGCCACCAGGGAAGTTATATAAAGCTCACATATTGTCACTAAGGGGAGCCACAGAGAGTGCTCCGGGGGGAGCTTTTGCTCAGAAGAACTTACCTTCGAATAGCCTGTTCCGGGCGCCACTTGCCGGGGTCCAGCCCCGGTGGATCCAGGGTGATTCGAAGGTGGGGGGATGGCGTCAGCGTCTTTGGAAAAATACATATTTAATTACAGATATAGAGAGAGATTAGAAACGGATAGTGTAGTAGGAGAATTAGTGGAGAAAAGAGGCTGAATTCAGCCAGAGAAACGGGGAGCAAGAAAGAAGCGACATGGGGGAATCAGTCTTTCCGGAAACTGATCCAATTTCTTTATTTTGGGGTTTGCTTATATACCTTTTGTTACACATAGGGATGAATACAGAGTCACGCGGGGGTCAGCAGTCCTGACCTTTATCAAAATCAGGTGCTTCACATAAATGTATAAAAAAAGGTCTTAGGGATATTACATCATCTGGCCATGAGTGAGACCTGCTGACATTTTATGATCCTTTCTTTCTGATAACCAAAAAACTTATTTTTTCCAAGGGTGTTTTTTCTTAAACCAGGCACCACCCTCCAAATAAAGTTGCATTCCTATAGGGTGAGGGTGTAATGAGTTACAATCAAGAAAGGAATTTATTTAATTCAAGGTTAACATGATTAATCTTAAAGGTTAATACTTATTTCTCCTATCTGCTTAAAGGTTAATGCTTATTTCTCCTATATGCTAGTTATATTCATTATAAGGGCAGGGAATATGGATATTTAGCAGCAAACATCAGCTCAACAAATGAAAATCCTTTCACCAATGTTCCCCTTAAGATCTATTTAGTCTTAAGATAGTGATAAAGTTACATTTTTACATAGCAAGGACACAGTGATTTATAACAAAGCACAGTGATCTATTACAAAAGAGAAAATCCATTAACTCAAAAAGTCTACTATTGCTAACCTTAAAAACTACTATATTTTCTTTTCTATATTCCAAATACATTGATTAATATATTCCCAGGTGCCTAAGGATATGGAGGCCTGGCGGCAATCATTGACTCAACAATGAGAAAAGCCCTATGCTAATTAAGACTCTCAAAATACTCCAAAACTGTGCTGTTTATGGTTGAGAGGTAGTAAACAATCATGTGCATAGTGGCAGGAGTATGGATAATCCTGTCACACAAGCTAGTCTGTCAGCAGAGAGGTTTGACCTGAAACATCCTTGTCCCACCCAGGGTAGGGAATTAGCAGCAATTATTGACGCAACAAATGAAAAACTGCTCACCAATATAATTCCTAACCAACCCACTATACTAATAATTTCTAACTCCCCAAAAGAATTTGCCTTTAGTAAGTCTAAAACATCTCATGCCTCTCAGGTTGGGAGGCTGTAAACAATCACATGTGGCCGGACGAACCTATACAGGCGGGCTAGATAAACTTCAGAGCTGAAACACTCTTGTCACGCCCAGGAATTTTTATTGCCTTGGAGCTGCACGTTTACTCCTTCTCCGAGAGAAATGGTTATGGGGGAGAGCATAAAACAGACTCTGGTTTTGGGGTAGATGCTCGGGAACAGGGGGTTTCCCGAGGCTTGATCACACCTTTGCGTATGCCAAGCCTCCTTCCTCATGACCTTTGCCATGGGCGGAGTTCCTCACGCTGGCTCCTGGCATATCCCTATCATTGGAAGTAATCTTTTATGGCCATTGGCTAAATGTCCATCTTTTGAGAACATATTTAGGCAATTTTCTGCATTGGGTGAAGGTGAGCCCTCCCTCTTTGATCCTTCAAGCATTCAGCATCAATGAGTCTGTTTGTCAAGTAAGAAACTCTCATAAGAATGAATGTAAATGAACTGTAATAGGAGTAATAGGTGATGTTGTTTAGTCACTAAGTCATGTCCAACTCTTTGTGCCCCACAGACTGTAGCCCACCAAGCTCCTCTGTCCATGGGATTTCCCAGGCAATAATACTGGAGTGAGTTGCCATTTCCTTCTCCAGAGGATCATCCCAATCCAAAGATCGAACTTGAGTCTCCTGTTATTTATAAATATGTAAAGTTAAAAAAAATCCTGCATACCGAGTGGTGCAGCCAAAATATATATATATTTTTTTAATATATCAAAGTAGAGCCATGTACCTTAATATGTTATGAACATAAACATGGGCTTGAAAGAAGCCAAATATTTAGAAGTAGAGACCAGACATTAGTTGAACATCTACTATGTTTTAGAGACAGTCTAGAAAGGAGCCCCTCCAGAGGAGGGTGGGAGGATGGCCAGGAACTCAGGTATCAATGGAACAAGCAGCCGGTCTACAAGGGCTGGTGACGAGACCAGCCCAAGCCCAGCAGAGGTTTGGGGGCAGAGCAGTGAGGAATGTTGTGGGGTATGTAGGAAGGGAACAGCCTGCAGAGGAGCTTGGATTCCGGGCAGAACTTTCAGCCCTGGTGCTGTGGGCATCGGGAGCCATGCCGGATTCTTGAGTAGAGAAGTGGGCTGAGGAAAGCAGTTCTAGAATATGGAGACCACGCTATGTCAGGGAGGAAACAGAGCCCACGGTGGCAGAAAGAATAGTGCTTGTCTTTATTTTCTTCATGTTTTTCTTTTCTAAAATTTATTTTAGTTGGTCTACAATGCTGTGCTAATTTCTGTTGTATGGCAAAGTAATTTGGCTATACATATGTATACATTCTTTTCCATTATGATTTATCACTGGATATTGAATATAGTTCCTTGTGCTGTACCATAGGACCTTCTGTTTATCCATGCTATATATATACTAGTTTGCATCTGCTATTCCCAAACTCCCAACTGATCCTCCCTCACCCCGCTCCCTTGGCAACCACAAATCTACCACAGTGGTTGTTTTTAGAAAGGAGACTCCTCTGAGGTTGACAGGAAGCTTTGTAGTATAGACACGAGTAACAGTAACGATGTATGTGTGCCAAGCAGCGTTCCCAATGCTTTAGATTAATAGACACTCATTTATCCTTCAACAGTCCATGAGGTAAGTAGTAGTATTATCATCAGTCCCATTTCCCAGATGAGAAAACTGAGGCCTCTAAAAGCAATTGGTCTGAAGGCACCAAGAGTGGATGCCCAATGTTCAGCCTATGCTCACCTCACAGCCTGTGAGGTGTGTAATTAATCTAATCTGTAATTACAGATTACAGTGCATTAAAAATCATTATTTGATAATATTACTATCTGGTGTCATCTAGCAGTTTAAGTCACAACTTGAGCCGACTGTTCTCAGAAGTGGCAGACACAAACCCATGGACAGGATTGACAACCTGATGTCCCAGAACCTGAGGTGTACGAGACAGACCTCAGGTCTTAAATTTCTATTCTAGTAAAGATGAAAGTCAAATTACATGTATCGGTTAGGTCTGCAGTTATTTCGTTTATGACTATGATCATTTCCTTTCCACATGCCAGCAGACCACATGTGTACCTTTTATCTATCCCCAGGGGCTCAAGACCTGGATCGTATCCGACTCTCCACCTATAGAACAGCATGCAAGTTGAGGTTTGTTCAGAAGAAATGCAATTGTAAGTATGCCGGTTCCTTGGGCCAGCTACCCCCATGAATCCTATAGTTTACATCTGTTACTTGGGCTAACTACTCCTGTGAATCCCATAGTTCACATCTGTTACTTGGTTTATTAAAAGTAGGCTTTCTTGCAAGTATGGATTAAAAAAAAAAACTATGTTTATACAACAATAAGAGATTATGGTACAAAAATGGTAGAAAAACTTTTCCCAAACAATTCTGAATGACTCAACTGCTGAAGTATTGGAACAGATGAACCTCTGGATATGTATCCTGCCCTTGAAATGGTTTAAATCGGATGGATGGGTTTTCTTTTCTCTAGCTTTGGTATTATAAGCTCCAAGCCCTCCAAATGGCTTCCAAGAACTTTGAGTGAAGTCACTCCGTCGTGTTCGACTCTTTGCGACCCCATGGACTGTAGCCCACCAGGCTCCTCCATCCATGGAATTTTCTAGGCAAGAGTACTGGAGTGGGTTGCCATTTCCTTCTCCAGGGGATCTTAACTTTAGAAAATATCAACTATTAAGTCCTCCATATGTTTTCTTTACAAATATAGGGAAATGTTTACAAGCTCCTGGAAAACATTTAAGTTTCTTTCTGAAACTACAAAAATGAGTCCTTTGTATCAGAGCATTAACTACTTTTGCTTACATCAGACCATAGCAAGAGAGGAGACAATGATACTTAAAGAAACAAACTTGCTTTAACTTTTTCCCAAATTTTAACATGTAGCAGCAAGCTGGCTCATCTGTCAGTGAGCAGTTTCACTTTCCATGCCAGGTCAGTACTTCCATCAGATTATCACATTCATTTTCTCTTGAAAAATAAGAGTGCTTCCAAGTTCACGTGTAGGAACTTACTCTTTTCTTTTTTTGAAAACCGACTGCTATAAAATTAATAACTGTTCTCATTTTCTAGTTAGTATTGGATGAATTTTAAAAATGAAAACCATAATGTTCTCCTGCACACATAGACATAGTTCTTAAATAACCTAGCATGGGCATTAGGCACTTGGTGAATGTGGAAACCAGCCGCGTTTACATCTCTGCTCTCCCGGGATCTCTAGCAAAATGCTCCTTATGGCCCTGGGGGGATCACCTCTAGCCCCAGGCTTCTCAGTTTACAGCTACAGGAATGCATCCGCGACATCTACTCCTCAGCTTGTTCATCTGCAGCTTCTTCCCCAGCTCTAGTAGCTAGAAATTGGGGGCTGAAATTTGGGTCAGGACAAGAAGGAAGAAAAAACCAGGTGGGTCAAATATCAAAGATGTGTTTTAGCTTGTTGTGCGTGCTCAGTCATTCCGACTCTTTTGGCACCCCATGGAGTATAGCCCGCCAGGCTCCTATGTTCATGGGATTTCCCAGGCAAGAATACTGGAGTGGATTGCCCTCTCCTCCTCCAGGGAATCTTCCCGACCCAGGGATTGGACCCACGTCTCCTGCATCTCTGCATTGGCAGGCTCATCACAGGAAGCTAAACCAGTTCCCCAAAATGCAATAAAAGAACACTGCAGATGCAGGAAGGAACCAGGGATTGTGCTTGCGGTCCTTCATGTTGATAAGTCATACATAAAAGCCCTTTCAGAGACTGGTGTTAAAGGACCAAGAAAATGCTCCCACAAGAAAGCTTCCCCTCCCCCCTCAACCCCATCACCTATATGTAAGCAAAAGAAAGAATCTCTGTGATTTCAGCAATGAAAATGACGGAACCCTCTCCCTTTTCCTCATTACCACTCCAATGGGCCTCAGTGTAGATGGAATTCTATCCTCATAAAGCTTTGCTACACAGAGCCTTCCTTAGGCTACTTTCAGTAGAGATGGGGAACTTGGTGAATCTGGCAAGAGGTGATGAGGGACCTCCCCTAAAGAAAGTGACAAAATCAATGTGTATTTTAGAAAAGAAATTGTCAGGTATTGAAGAAGAGTAAGGAAGTGCTGTGTATTGCCTTGGGTGTTATTAAATATTTTTGGTGCTTATCTTCTCTCATTCACCAAGTTCACGGCTCTTCACAGTAGGGTCAATTTTTTTATATGTTGTCTACATTTTACTTAAATTTCTGAGAACAAGACTGATGTTCAATAAATATCTCTCCTTGTCCATTTTGTATAAACTAGGCTATGAAATATTTTGCTGAGATTATATTAGATGCCAGAATAAAATATCTTGAGTGCTTTCCAAAGAATAATAAAAAGACAGTACAAAATGGTAAGGATAAACAAATACATAGCTAATTAAATTAATAAGGAAAAGTGAGAAAGGAAGGAAGAGAGGGAGGGGGGAAGGAAGGAAAAGTAAAGAAAAATGACCCACATTGATTAGGCAACCCTGCAGCCAGCATTACAAAGGCCGCACATGGTTGTCCCTAACTGGGTCCAGCAAACCACAGGCCATATCTCATTCCTCCTAGTCTCTGATAGAGGCCCTTTCTCCTTTTTGGATACCTCCTTTTCCATTTCCTGCTCCCCTCATCCTTATTCCACATCCTGAATTATGTCATAACCTCACTGACTCTTTTGGAAAACAGTGGGGGAAATGGTGTTAATCCATCCCCGTCTATCCCTCTGTGTATCCACTCACTTACCCCTTAATTTAGGAAGCTTATAATGAGCCCTTGCTCAAGGTTTGGCACTGCTCTAGGTACCAGGAATAAAGCTGGAGTGAATGAGATGTGATCCCTGCCTTACAGTTGCCCAAAGTCTAATTGGGTAGATGGATTTTTACACAGACAAACAACAGCACGTGGAAGTGTAATAAAGGCAGAGTGTGTGTGGGAGCAACAAGAAGGCAGAGCCTAGACCTAGGTGTGAGGGCTGCTGGCGGGAGTTTTCCTGGAGAAAGAGACACTGGGCTGAGTCTTAAAGAATGAGTAGCCATTACACAAGGAAGTGTTATTTGCTTTGCAAGGTACCTTATCAACTTCATATGTTTTAGAGAAAGGAAAGATATTACATTCTATACAAACTAGACAAAACTAAGGCTCAAGGGGAAAAAATAAGCATATATTGAATGCTCTGCTAAAATTAAGTTTCATTTTAAAGTTTTTTCTACCTGTATCAGAAGTCTTACATGCAAGCACTGTGTGTGTTACTTAAGTTTTCCTTCCTGACAAAAAATATAACAGTTGTATTGAGGTGAAGTCACTCAGTCGTGTCCGACTCTTTGCTACCCCGTGGACTGTAACCTACTAGGCTTCTCCGTCCATGGGATTCTCCAGGCAAGAATGCTGGAGTGGATTGCCATTTCCTTCTCCAGGGGATCTTCCTGACCCAGGGATTGAACCCGGGTCTCCCGCATTGGAAGCAGACACTTTAACCTCTGAGCCACCAGGGAAGCAATGCTCACACAATTGGGCTTGGTTTATCTTCATCAAAGTTGAAGTCTTCCTTTTAGGAAGATAACCAGCAACACTGATGTATGTGACATATTAGTCAACATTGAATATATACCCCTCTATTAGAGGAATTTATTTTCTGTCTGCCATAAAACCTAACCCACAGTGTTTTATGGTACCTGGTGTACTCTACAATAAAAGAAATAAGGAAAAAAATCCAGGAAGTATGCTTTTAAGGGCATAGCTTTATTGAAAACTCTTACACTGTATTTACTCATGGAAATCAATAGAACTTAACTGAGAACAGGGTGTTTATTTTTAGGCCCAGACCTTATTTATAGTTAACATTTATTTTGTATATTAACAAAACTAAGCTTTAAAACTACATAATGGAGGAAAAATGTAAAAACTGACACAAAGTCATCACCTAGAAAAAATATTTCTGGGTGTAACATGGGGTATATAGATTTTTAGGAGATTTCTTTTCTATCTAAATTTAAAGATCAAAAGAGCTAGTTAATTCCTCATATTTCCTTCCCCGTAGCCCTTGCCTACTCTGTTGCTAAAGTATTGATTCCTATCACTGACATTCATGTTCATTCTGTTTAATACAGTTACTGATGGATGCTGAGAATAGCTCATTGCCACTGTTCTGAAAAACTCCAAAGGAGAGGCCAGAAAACTGTGGCCTGTGGTCTGAACGTGGCTCAGCATCTATTTTGTATCAACCATGAACTAAGAATAGTTTACACAGACGAGTATTTGATAATAGGGAACATTGATTCACAACTCCGACTAAGCATAATGTTATCCTCCCAAAATAATTCCATTCTTCTCGTTGTTTAAAAATTGGACCCAAGACTTCTTTGGTTGTCCAGTAATTAAGATTTCCCCTTCCAGTGTAGGGGTGGGTTCGATCCAGGGAACAGGAGCTAAGATCTCACATGCCTCGTGGGCAAAAAACAGAAGTAATACTGTAATGAATTCAATAAAGACTTTAAGAAAATAGTCCATATCAAAAAAAAAAAAAAAACTTTAAAAAAGTGCACTCAATTACCGTGTTTTTAACTTCATAAGTAAAAACGTAGAAACTTGTTTTCTCTACTTAATATCTACACAGTATTACTATATAACACGGTGGTGCCTCTTAGTCCACCAAAAAAAAAGAAATTTACTAACCTCTACTAGAAGAAAAGAGTTGTAAGAAGCCCACTTTTAGCAGACTTGCTGATGTTAAGGAACAAACTAGTGGTTATCAGTGGGAAAGGGAAAAGGGTGAGAGGCAGTAAAAGGTTAAGAAGGTAAGAGATACAAACTATTAGGTACCAAATAAGATGCAAATAAATAAAATAAGCTTCAAGCTACATTGTACAACACAGGGAACACAGCCAGTATTTTATAATAACTGTAGATGAAAATGCGTGCTCAGTTGCTTCAGTCCTGTCTGACTCTTTGCAGCCCCATGGACTGTAGCCCGCCAGGCTTCTCCGTCCGTGGGATTCTCCAGGCAAGAATACTGGAGTGGGTTGCCATGCCCTCCTCCAGAGGATCTTCCTGACCCAGGGATTGAACCTGCGTCTCCTGTTTCCTGCACTGTAGGTGGATTCTTTACCACTGAGCCACCAGAGAAGCCCATAGATGGAATGAAAGTGAAAGTGAAGTCACTCAGTCGTGTCCAACTCTTTGTGACCTCGTGGACTGTAGTCTACCAGGCTCCTCCATCCATGGGATACTCCAGGCAAGAACACTGGAGTGGGTCACCATTTCCTTCTCCAGGGGATCTCCCCAACCCAGGGATTGAACCCTGGTCTCCCACATTATAGGCAGATGCTTTAACCTCTGAGCCACCTGTGAATCACTCTATTGTACACTTGTAACTTACATAATATTGTACTGCAAATATATTTCAATATTTTAAAAGAAACGATTTTTTTTTTTCAGGCAAAAGCTTCTTCTTTCCTTCAAATTTCTCCATAGGCTCTATTTTCCAACTTTGCTTCTTCCCTTTGCCATTCATCTTCGTACCTTGTCACACCCTCCCTCCCCTGCCATAACTAGCACATTTTCTAAAAAAAACAAAGGAAGGAATGTGTCCAAAAAATAGGAAACAAAATTGGCTATTTTATTTTCTAGGAGGACGGAAACAGAATGGAGACTATGATAATATTTCCAATACTCCTTGCTAATCAGCAGTCTTCTCTTTCGCTTCCAGGTATCGTGCTAAATTTCCACAAAATAAATACCCTATATACCATTTACAAACATGTGAAAATGGCCACATCTCTGCCTTTATTTTGAACAAATAACCATCTTCTACTAGAAAATGATTTCCTCGGTCAGCGTTGACACAGTTAATGACCCAGATACCCTGTAATGTCCGCAGATCTTTTTTCAGAAATTACTCTGGAGTCAAGGAAACACGGCCTTAAGTTCATGAACAACAAAAGGCAACAGGAGAAATCAATGAGAAATCTCGAAGTCCTCCTGCTTAATAGTGAGAACAAAAAAGCAAGGAGACGAGAGGATCCTCTCTGCAACACCCGCAGCCGACACTGCACCGTCTTTAGTTCTGCTTACGGTCTGAATTTTCTATCACTCATATCAATTAAAATTGAATTAAAATTGTGTTTAAAAGAAAAAGAGGACAAAAGGTATACATTTGCCTCTGGACTTTCTCTGGACTTTTACTATCTTTCCTCTAGTTAATGAAACATTTTTTAAAAGTAAAGTTTCCTTCACTCAGATATCATTTAAAGTCAGAACACATGCTTTTCTCTATAACTTCTCTAAACTTCTTTCAGGATTTCTTGTGACCCAAAAAAATAGAGTTGTCTATTTACTGAAATGTTTCTCTACCACTGCAAAATTAACCCAGGTGAGTGCTATCTATGTCCTAGGTCCTGAATAAATACTCTACTATGAATGAATGCTCAGAGGTTAAAGCATCTGCCTGCAATGCGGGGAACCTGGGTTTGATCCCTGGGTCAGGAAGATCCCCTGGAGAAGGAAATGGCAACCCACTTCAGTATTCTTGCCTGGAGAATCCCATGGATGGAGGAGCCTGGTGGGCTACAGTCCACGGGGTCGCAAAGAGTCGGACATGACTGAGCGAGTTCACTTTCACTTTATGAATGAATGAATGTGCCCACTAGATTCACTTTTCACCTGCCAAGTGACTAGTCTTAGGCTGCAGGAATAGCCTGCATTAACAAAGGCTAGTATCACACTCATTTTTCTTCAAGCTAGTGTATCAACATATTCCTCGTCCTTGTCTCATATTTTTTGTTGTTGCTTTTTCTTTTAGCTGTGTGGCACATGGCATCTTAGTTCCCCAACCCGGAATCGTACCGGTACCCCCTGCATTGGCAGCAGAGTCTTAACCACTGGACCGCCAGGAAGCCCCTCTGCCTCATTTTTAAGTGTGTGGATTTCTGGTTGCCTGTGTCAGTTTTTATCTTTGCTTAACAAATGACCACACACTTAGCAACTGAGAACAACAACGTTTATAATCACCCAGTTTCTATAGGTAGAAACCCAACCAGCATGGCTGGACTCAGCTCAGAGTCTCATGGGCTGACCTCAAGTGCTGGCTGAATCTGTGGTTCTCATCTTGGGGCTCAGGGTCCTCTTCCAGGAGAACTGACTGTTGGTGGAATTCACATCCTTATGGTTGAAGGACTGAGATCCTCATTTGTTGCTGACTGTCAGCTGGGGACTGCTCTCAGTACCTAAAGGCAAGTCACGTTCTTGCCACATGGCTCCCCACAACCATTCAGAGTGTGAATATCTGCTTCTTTATCCACGTTTCTCTCTGGCTCTCTCCTCTGTGACCAACTAGGGGGAAAAAAAAACCAAACCTCTCTGCTCTTAAAGGACTCATGTGCTAGGTCACGCCCACCCAGATACTCTCTCTATCTCAAGACAACTGATTTGGGACTTCAGTTACATCTGCAGTTACCCAGAGCAGTACCTGGATTAGTGTTTAATGGAATAACTGGGACTAGGTATCTGTCCTTGACATGCCAGGAACCTTGGGGTGGGGCCAAGCAGGGCATCCTAGGATTCTGCCTACCACATTGCCCAAAGTTTAAAGAAAAAACACAGGCAAGAGAAATAGCACCCCTCCAAAAGATATGTGTTTAAAAGAGAAAGATAGGGACTTCCCTGGTGGTCCAGTGGTTATGACTTCACCCTCCAATGCAGGGGCTGCTAGTTTGATCCCTCATTGGGGAGTTAAGATCCCACATGCCTCGTGACCAAAAACCAAATCATAAAACAGAAACAATCCTGCAACGGATTCAATAAAGACTTTTTAAATGGTCCCCCAAAAAAATCATTTAAAAAGAAGAGATAGAAGGACTTGCTTCACTCAAAGAGGCAGAAGGAAGAGCAGGAATGTTCACAGGGAAATAAGTGACAGAGCTCAAACCCTTGAAGCAAATGTATCTTTGTATTCTTCCAAATGTGTTTGATGTACACTTTCATTCCTGATGTTGAGTCATTCTAGACACTTGTTTAGAATAAAGACAAGTGGATCACACTAGAATACAATGTTCCCTCAAAATTTTCTGTGGGGAAGTCGGGGGTGACAGCAGGACATAAGCAAGCCCATTAAAGATGCCCGTGCGCCAGGCGATGGGACACTGCTTCCCTCTAGGCATGCTGCACCAATGGCAAAAATGTCTCCCCTTAATCAGGCATATTTCTGGTAGAGAAAAGCTGTGATTTCAAAGCCCTGATGCTTCTGATGTGGGTTTAATTAAGGCTACTTCTTCCCATTAATTGCCTTTAAGCTCTTAAAGACCCACAGCTTAGGTTACTTGTTAGTATTTTTATTTTTAGAGAATGCTGGAAACTTGGTCTTCTCAAGCTGCTACGACTGTATATGCAACCTGTGAAGTAAGCGGACACCTGTAGTCTTGTTTCCAAGCATCTGGATGTAACATCCATCAGCTTCCTTCTCTCCTGCTTCTTCTTTATGCCAGGAAGCTGTGCCAACTGAGCACTTTCACTCTCACAGTTTAGGAAAGAGCATCATCTTAAATGCTGCAGTCAGTTGGGAAGGAGTGATATGTAAGGAGGAATATCTTTCAAGTTTCTCCACCCCCAACTAAAGGAGGCCAGAGAGAGATTCAATGACCTTCCCTTAGTGATCTGCCAAGCTCTGTTCCTGGGAGCCTGCGGTATCAGCCCAGGGCCAATCAGCAGAGTGATGAAGCAGTACCCAGGGGATGTTCTCCTGCAGCCTGCTCCCAGGATCCCTGGGCTCAGGAAACACAGAGGAAACAAAGACAGGAAGACAGAGGTGGAAGACTGACTCCTCCCACATAACCACCCCTGTGATTATGCAGGAAAATCCTTCCTGACACCCTTGATTTCCGCTCACTGAAGCTTTGTTGGCATTTTGTCACCATTGTTAACAAACATTCAGACATTTATTCATTCATTCAACAAATATCGACTGAGATTTACTGGGCTCCAAGCATCATGCTTGGGCTTCTCTGGTAGTTCAGTGGTAAATAATCCACTGCAATTCTGGAAATGGAGGGTTCAATCCCTATGTTGGGAAGATCCCCTTGGAGAAGGAAATGGCAACCCACTCCAGTATTATTGCCTGGAAAATTCCATGAACAGAGGAGCTTGGTGGGCTACAGTACCTGGGGTCACAGAGTAGGACATGACTGAGCAACTAAACAACAAGCATTATGTTTAGACCATGGGTGGCGAGGGGAGTCTGGTAGTTTTCCTTGTGTACAAATTTAGTATTAGAATAAGCTTAAGTTTAGAATAAATAGGATGTCTATTTATAAACACATTTAAAACCTATTTATAGGACATATCCTATTTATTCAAAGTTTCTGAGTCTGTGGATATCAAATATAGATATACCCTAAAACTTTGCTATTAGGTTGGTGCAAAAGTAATTGCAGTTTTACATTGTTGAACTTTGCCATTTGATACTGGAATACACTCCTAAATAAGGATGGTTATGTTATGCATCATTTTAATGCACATTTCTCACTTTATGTTTTTTGCTAATGACTCATTACTTGCTGTTTATTTTAGAATAGGGAAATGATGTTAGAAAAAAAGCAAATTTGAGCAATTTTCTTATTCAAGTTCAAAATGGATTGTAAAGCAGTGGAGACAACGCTCAACATCAACAATGCATTTGGCCCAGGAACTGCTAATGAACATACAGGGTGGTGATGGTCAAGACGTTTTGCAAAGGAAACAAGAGCTTGAAAAATGAGGAGTGCAGTGGCCGGCCATCGAAAGTTGACAATGACCAACTGAGAGCCATCATCAAAGCTGATTCTCTGATAACTACATGAGAAGTTGACCAAGAACTCAATGTCAACCATTCTATGGTCATCTGAAGCAAATTCAGTTCAGTTCAGTTCAGTCGCTCATTCATGTCAGACTCTTTGCGACCCCATGAATCGCAGCATGCCAGGCCTCCCTGTTCATCACCATCTCCCGGAGTTCACTCAGATTCATGTCCATCGAGTCCGTGATGCCATCCAGCCATCTCTTCCTCAGTCGTCCCCTTCTCCTCCTGCCCCCAATCCCTCCCAACATCAGAGTCTTTTCCAATGAGTCAACCCTTCTCATGAGGTGGCCAAAGTACTGGAGTTTCAGCTTCAGCATCATTCCTTCCAAAAAAATCCCAGGGTTGATCTCCTTCAGAATGAACTGGTTGGATCTCCTTACAGTCCAAGGGACTCTTAAGAGTCTCCTCCAACACCACAGTTCAAAAGCATCAATTCTTCGGCGCTCAGCCTTCTTCACAGTCCAACTCTCACATCCATACATGACCACAGGAAAAACCATAGCCTTGACTAGACGGACCTTAGTCGGCAAAGTAATATCTCTGCTTTTGAATATGCTATCTAGGTTGGTCATAACTTTTCTTCCAAGGGGGAAGCATCTTTTAATTTCATGGCTGCAGTCACCATCTGCAGTGATTTTGGAGCCCCAAAAAATAAAGTCTGACACTGTTTCCACTGTTTCCCCGTCTATTTCCTATGAAGTGATGGGACCGGATGCCATGATCTTCGTTTTCTGAATTGTGAAAAAGCTTGATAAGTGGGTGCCTCATGACCCAACTGAATTTTTTTTTAATCATCTTTTTTGAAGTGTCGTCTTCTCTTATTCTATGCAACAACAAACCATTTCTCAATCAGTTTGTGATATGTGATGAAAAGTGGGTTTTATACTATAGCCAGCAATGACCAATTCAGCACCTGAACCAAGAAGAAGCTCCAAAGCACTTTCCAAAGCCAAAATTCCACCCCAAAAAAGTTCATGGTCACTCTTTGGTGGCCTGCTACCCGTCTGATCCATTACAGCTTTCTGAATCCCAGTGAAACCATTATATCTGAGAAGTATGCTCAGCAAATCAGAGATGCACTGAAAACTGTGATACTTGCAGCCAGCATTGGTCAACAGAATGGGCCCCATTCTCCTCCATGACAATGCCCAACTGAGCATCACACAACCAACGCTTCAAAAGCTGAACCACTTGGGCAATGAAGTTTTGCCTCATCCACCATATTTACCTGACTTCTCGCCAACCAACTATCACTTCTTCAAGCATCTCAACAACTTTTTAACAGGGAAAATGCTTCCACAACCAGCAGGAAGCAGAAAAATGCTTTCCAAGATTTCACTGAATCCTGGAATAAACCAACTAAAGGAATAAACCAACTTATTTCTCATTGGCAGAAATGTGTTTGTTGTAATGGTTCCTATTTTGATTAATAAAGATGCATTTGGAGCATAGTTATAATGATTTAAAATTCACAATCTGAAATTGCAATTACATTTGCACCAACCTAATATAATAAACCTATATCTAGCCTATTGGTCCCCTGAGCAAACTGCTGTTTTCTGAAGAAAAAAAAAAAAAAATATATATATATATAAAACTTATAAATTTGGTGATTAAAAGAAACCAAGTATATCTATAGCTACTGAAACGGATTAAGTCTGTAGCTATTTTTATTCTTTCATGATGTTGGACTAAGACTTCTGTTTTACCTCCTTTTCCATCAGAAATTGTAAAGTTCTGTTTGATCTGGGTGAGGAGTACCTAATACAGGAGATGCTGAGTGGCTTCTCGGGAAAATACCAAATAAAATCATATTACTGAGAATTCAATTTCTAACTTCCAATACTAGCAGAAATTGAAAATTGCTCAGTCCTGTTCCACTCTTTACAACCCCTTGGACTGTAGCCCACCAAGCTCCTCTGTCAATTGGATTTCCCAAGCAAGAAGACTGGAGTGGCTTGCCATTCCCTTCTCCAGAGGATCTTCCCAACCCAGGAATCAAACCTACATCTCCTGCATTGCAGGCAGATTCTTTACTGTCTGAGCCACCAAAGAAGCCCAAATATTAGCCGAGTGCGCTGATAAACAAGTCACTGTCCCATAATATCTGTCAAGACTTGTCATCAAGATGCAATCATGAGGACCCCCGGCCTGCTGCAAAGCTGAGAAAAGTGACACCAGCCCTCAATTTTGGGCTTCCCAGGTGGTGACAGTGGTGAAGACCCTGCCTGCTAATGCAGGAAATATGAGAGACGCGAGTTCAATCTCTTGGTGGGGAAGATCCCCTGGAGGAGGGCATGGCGACCCACTCCAGTATTGCCTGAAGAATCCTATGACAGAGGAGCCTGGCAGGCTACAGTCCACGGCGTCACAAAGAGTCAAAAATGACTGAAGGGACTTAGCATGCCCTCAATTAGCTTAGTTTCTCAGAAAAATAATGAACTTCAATGTAAGGTTAAGTACAATTCATTTCAAATTCAACACTGATGAATAAAATAGTGATGTTATATCGTGGAGAAGATTACCTTGAGGAAACTTTGCATGACGGAACAGAATCTACTTAGAAAGTGGTCATAATCATCATTTTGTTCTCATTTATTATTCCGGGAGGGTCCAATCAGTGATGGGTAGGGACTTGACTAGACTCGCTTTAGCGTATATTTCCCCAAGAAGCAGACTCCACAATAGGACTCTCGTGGAAGCAATTGGTTTGCAGAGTGAACTCAGAGAAGGAGGAAGGAAAGCGGTTAGACAGTGCAGGCACTGCTGAGGAACGCTCTGAAATGTCCGAACTATCCACCCGGGGTGAAAAGGAGGAGGCACCAATCCAGCTACTCTGTCCTCTATTTGCGAAGGGTGGCCCACGGGGCGGAGTTGGTGGGGGTGGGGCCCCCCCCCCCCCCACCCCGAGCATCTGGATTGCACTGTGCGCAAGTCAGGCAGGGTCTGCTATTTGCGCTGGAACTTCAGCTGCTGCTGCGAAGTTGCTTCACTCGTGTCCGACTCTGTGCGCCCCCATAGACGGCAGCCCACCAGGCTCCTCTGTCCCTGGGATTCTCCAGGCAAAAACATTGGAGTGGGTTGCCGTTTCCTTCTCCAATGCATGAAAGTGAAAAGTGAAAGCGAAGTCGCGAAGTCGCCTCCGACTCCTTCGAGACCCCATGGACTGTAGCCTACCAGGCTCCTCTATCCATGGGATTTTCCAGGCAAGAGTACTGGAATGGGTTGCCATTGCCTTCTCCGGGAACTTCGGAGCCTAAGGCAAAGTGCTGTCTGGTTGCAGCTGCACCAAGCTGGTCAAAGTCTGTGTCGTGAGGTCACTCCTGCAGGGGCTGGAGAAAAAGAAATGGAGCCAATATTTTGAAAAGACACAAAAGAGTAGCGTAAAACATCACTGCTGTGTACCTTGGCTCTCTGGTTTACAGATTTTCTCATCGGTATTTTCCATTGATTTTTAAAGATTTTTCTCTTTTAACAAAAGATAACTTCTCATTTCTTGACCTCAGGACACCTATAAGTAATCTGTACTGCTGATGAGCTATCCAGAGCTCTCCTCACCCTAGGTGAGGAGCTCTCCTAACTCATCTTCCAAATAACTGGTCATGCACTAGGACATTGGGTTAGAGCTATTTTCTAAATGGGTGTGTGTGGATGTGTGGGTGTCACTCAGTTGTGTCTGACTCTTTACCATCCCATGGATTGTCTCCTCTATCCATGGAATTCTCCAGGCAAGAATACTGGAGAGGGTTGCCTTTTCCTTCTCCAGTTCTAAATGGGTGATGAAGTTCATTTTCTGTCTTCCACTCCATTACTGACTCTCATCCTACAAAGACAATTAATTATATATTTAGACAGGACAGAGTGCAAAAAAAAAACAAAAACAAAACAAAACAGTGGTCCCCAACTAATTTCTGCTTTCCCAGTCCTCCACATCCCTGTCTGCTTTGTCTATTAGCCTTCATCTTGAGGAATAAGCAGGTGATGCAGGATCTCTGAGAGCAACAGCCAGCAAGGGAAAGCAGAAGACAGTTCCTCAGGCTTGCCAGCCCCATGGATGCTCTTTCTCTGGAAATGTGGCTTCTGGTATCTAGTATTCTTGGCCACCTGCTCAAGTCATAGAATATAAGAAGTAATAAAGGTACTGTGAAAACCATGCTTAAGGAATCTCACTGAGCTTTCTTCGAATATTGAAATAAAGGGAGAACTTCTCAGGATTATATGTAGCATCTGGCAAACAGGAGGTGTTCTACCCTATTCCACTCACCAGGCATCATCAACCAGGCTTTAACAAGGTATTATGCAAATTGTTGTTGTTCAGTCTCTCAGTCGTGTCCAACTCTGCGACCTCATGGACTGCAGCACGCCAGCCTTCTCTGTCCTCCGCCATCTCCCAGAGCTTGCTCAAATCCATGTCCATTGAGTCGGTGATGCCATCCAACTATTTCATCCCCTTCTCCTCCTGCCTTCAGGCTATCCCAGCATCAGGGTCTTTTCTAATGAGTCAGCTCTTCGCATCAGGTGGCAAAAGTATTGGAGCTTCAGCTTCAGCATCAGTCCTTCCAGTGGATATTCAAGGTTGATTTCCTTCAGGATTGACTGGTTTGATCTCCTTACAAAGATAACCAAGAAATAGTTGTCCATGTCGTCCAGTTGCTTATAGTTTATTGCTATGATTCTTCAGCTTTTCTCCCTGTGTATAGATTGACTGGTTTGATTCCTTGCAGTCCAAGGGACTCTCAAGAGTCTTCTCCAACACCACAGTTCAAAAGCATCAGTTCTTCAGCACTCAGCTTTCTTTGTGGTCCACCTCTCACATCCATACATAACTACTGGAAACCATAGCTTTGACTAGTCGGACCTTTCGCAGCAAAGTAATATCTCTGCTTATTAAATATGGGCTTCCCGGGTGCCTCAGTAGTAAAGAATCCACCTCCAAGCAGGAGATATGGGTTCAATCCCTGGGTCAGGAAGATCTTCTGGAGAAGGAAACAGCAACCCACTCCAGTATTCTTGCCTGGAAAATCCCATGGATAGAAGAGTCCAGTGGGCTACAGTCCATGGGGTCACAAAAGAGTCAGACATGACTTAGTGACTAAATGATAACAACAGTCTTTGGGAGAATCTGGTGAAACCCAAGAACCTTTTCCTCCCATGACCCTAACCATAAAATTTACTTCATCATTTCTGAGTCTCTCCTCTCCCCTAAAGTCCAATCAAGGGCTTATCTAAAAAGTGTCAGGAATAACTGTCCATTAATGACTGCAGAGTGTCATAAATGTTCTAATAGATTGTGAATGTGTCTGGGAGCAAAAAGGGAGAGAGTAATTTCACCTGAAGGTATCAGAAGTGGTTTCCTCAGGGCACATAAGTGCGTGATATCTTGAAAGATAGCAGACTGAAGACTATGCCCGATGAAGGGAGAGGGGCTGAGTAAAGGCTCATACGAGGAAGCCAGGGGCACATTTCAGAACTGCGGGGCATTCCATATGGCTGAAGCACAGGACTCTTGGGAGAAGCTAGAGACTAGTGGGAGCTGAGGACAAAGATGACAAGACTCAAGTCCGAACTTTGCTTTTCACGCTTAGAAGCTTGAGTTTACCCACTAGACTACAGAGGATGGCATGAGCAGAACTGAGCCTTAAGACATTTCTCGGGACAGATGGAAAAGGGCAGAGACTGGGGTGAGACAAGTGAGAAGGCATGCTGTAATAATCTAGGTAGAAGGCAATAAAAGCCCAAAATACAGCAGTAGAATGAAGAAACCTATGCAGAGTTATCTAGTGAAATCTAAAATGACTACCCAGAGGGGAGAGAAGATACTAGGTTCTCTCACTTCTAAGATTACTAAATATATTCTGAACAAAGTTAATGCTTGCATTGAGAAATTAGTTATTGTTCAGATCTTTCTTTTCATTTACCTCCTCATTATTTTTACAATCCTTGGTACAATACTTTGAAAAATAATAGGCTTAATAAATGCCTGTTCAATTGAACTTAGTTAAATTTAATTTACAGTATGACATCTATTAAGCCAATGATTATTATACCTCATTTTGAATAATGCTGCAAGTCTACAAACACAATTTAAGGAAAACTGAATACTTTTTCCAAATAGGCAGTTGATTTTATACCAAAAATATATTGTGGGCCTTTCCCTGATGCTCTGTTATATCATCCACCTTAACCAGGAAATTAAAGTGAAACTAAAATGTTATGTTTGTAAGAAATGATGGTTCTCCCCAAGGATCCTTAACAAAGAGAACCATCTTGGTGATAAAAGCATGTGTTGGGAGCCAGGAAGGGGCTGAGTTTGGAAGCATAAAATATTTGGTGAGCTACTCAGGTATTGTTTAGATTCATATTTTAGAAAGGTATATAGCTTATGGCTCACTAATGGAGATCAAGTCTGAAAATTGTCTTTTACTAACACTTTCTTTCTGAACTCAGTGTCTGACTAATGTGAGTGATGGCTAATATGTTCAATGTAATCACATCAAAACATATTTGTTGACCTTGGCAAAGCATACCACTTAGCTAAGTTCCTCCCTAACAACTTTTTAAACACTGTCTGTCATGATCAAAGACCTAAATAAAGGCATACAAATAAATTATTTATTTGAAAAATGTTAACTGGCTAATTTGCACATGACTTTCTCCACCTCAGTGTTCCTGGGATTCCCAAGATACTTTAAAATGAATTCATCTGACTCAAATAAGCATCAATATCCTCTTCTTTCTGTCTCTCGTCTAACTCCATCCTTTAACTCTTGCTCCATGGCAGTGGTTCTCAAGCTTCCTTGTCTTTCAGAATAACCTTTAGTTCAGTTCAGTTCATTCGTTTTGCGACCCCATGAATCGCAGCACACCAGGCCTCCCTGTCCATCACCAACTCCCGGAGTTCACTCAGACTCACGTCCATCGAGTCGGTGATGCCATCCAGCCATCTCATCCTCCGTCATCCCCTTCTCCTCCTGCCCCTAATCCCTCCCAACATCAAAGTCTTTTCCAATGAGTCAACTCTTCGCATGAGGTAGCCAAAGTACTGGAGTTTCAGCTTTAGCATCATTCCTTCCAAAGAAATCCCAAGGCTGATCTCCTTCAGAAGGGACTGGTTGGATCTCCTTAGGAGCTGCCTAAACATGGGTGTGGGTGCCTTGGCCATGCTCCAGTCCTGTAGAATCAGAGAACACACTTGAGACCCACTCACTGGGTCTCAAGATCACCTCTGATTTTCACTGCTGAACTGGTTGCCTATAGCTAGGGATCTGAATTAGCTGACATGGTAGTTGGAAAATGAAACTCAGCATTAAACTTTGCAGGATACATTCTCAGTCTCACCATTTACTAACTAAAAATTAGAGAAGTCTTTACACACTGGGCAAGAGAAAAGGTTGCAAAGGAATAGACCCTGCTTTCCAGTAAACCCCAGCACAAACTCTGCTGACCCAGTCAGGTCAACACAAGATCCAATTACACCAGTTCACTCAGTGCTCTCTGCCACTGGTCCCTTGCTGGTGTTCTTCCTGGGGTATGCCCCTTCCCCTCAACCTCATCTCCATGTATTCATATACTGCTGTGATTTAGGAACCAGCTTGAGCCCTGCTTCCTCCCCCTCTAAAACCTTTCCAAAGTCTCCAGCGCACAGTAGCATCCCAGTATGTTGAGTTCTAGGAGTGGTTTTTTTTTTTAATTTGCTCTATGAATATAGAGTTTTGATAACATAGTGTCTCTTATAGAGCTTCAGTTAGGCCTTCTGAATGTGTCTCTCCCATGGGAATTACAAGCTCTTTTATGGCCAGAGTCTCATTGTGTTAAATCACTAGTCACATTAAACATGTGATATGTTGTAGAATCTTTAAAGTTTCCAGTTGGGTCTAACTTCTTTCAAAAATACTATTGTTGTTTTTCGGTCACTAAGTCATGTCTGACTCTTTGCGACTCCGTGGACAGTAGCCAGCCTCCTCTGTCCTCCACTATCTCTGGGACTTTGCTCAAACTCATGTCCGTTGAGTCAGTGATGCCATCCAAACATCTCATCCTCTGTCACCCCCTTCTCTTTTTGCCTTCAATATTTCACAGCACCAGGGTCTTTTCCAGTCAGCTGGCTTTTCGCATCAGGTGGCCAAAGTACTGGAGTTTCAGCTTCAGAAACAGTCCTTGCAATGAGTATTCGGGGTTGTTTTCCTTTAGGATTGACTGGTTTGATCTCCTTACAGTCCCACGAACTCTCAAGAGTCTTCTCTATGGATTCTCATTTCTTGCTTTGTTTTCCAACTCTGTTTGTATAAGTATATGGCAGTCTTTCTCCATATGTCAATGCCTGCACATACAATAGAGGTATGGTAAATAGTGATACATTGAAATTTTTTCTCATGAGCTGATGCTCTCTTAATTTCAATGTAAATATTTGATCTGAAAGTGAACTAAACTAGTCATCACTGTGATACAGTCTCCCATGGGTTTTTATAACATCATATCAGTTAAGAGGATGCAAAGATGCAATTATAGGGGGAAAATGTTTGTATTAAGGGACAAATAACTTTATAACTGACAGAGTGGAGCAAAGAATTGAAAGAATTTGGAGAGGATTTTTATAATTCCATCTGAATGTGACTGTAAATTTTAATACCTCTTTTCTCTCAAAAATAAGAGTAATACCTATATATATATATATATATAGCTTTACATTTTTACATTTTTTACTGTTTTTCATCTTTGTTATTCTCAGGACTTACAAGGTAAGAAAGGTGAATATTATTATTCTTATTGTACAAATGAAGAAAGACTTGAGTCCAAATCTACTGGTCCATTTTTTTTTTCATTATAAGAAAAAAATAGATTGTTATGCTTAACGCACTTGTTTGGTACATATCTCTATTCTTCACTACCTACAAGTTCTATATGATCAAGGACTTGCCTGTCTTGTTCACGCTAATTCTAGAACCCAGAACAGAGCTGCCACATAATAAGGGCTGAATAAATAATTAATGTATGGATGAAGTTTTATTCTCTGGAGTAGAAGGCTAAGGAAGAAGGCTCATCAGTGGCTTGGGGCCCTGAGTTTGAAGAGGACCCTGAAGTCATTCCTGGCACTTGCAAGGGGATATGTTTCTTTCCTCATGTCCTCACACCCCACCCCTCTGGCAGCCTGACTCACACATGAAACTCCTTAAAAGCATTTTTACTTAAAGTCTACTTGGCATTTAAAACCCTGAATGCAACTTGCCATTTCAGAACTACAGAGGAAAAAGATGTTGCAAGCTCATATGTGCGCATGTTTCCATGCTAAGGGAATCAGAATTTATTGGACAACTAAGAGAATGAGTCTCCATAATTAGCTTTTCTACAAGCATATTCTCAGGATCTGCTATATGAATGAACACAATTTGGCACTCCAAACCCACAATATAAACTAGGCAGAAATAACACCTGAACTTGGTGCTCATAATTGGGAGAGTGTGATTACAAGGGGAAATTCATGCTGGGAATTTTCCTGAAGGTCAGAAAATTTAGGTCCAGGGAGGGGAGAGTTGGATGAACTTTCAGCAGAAACAACTGATCTCTTTTGCAGTGGGATTGTATGAGTAAATTAACAGCAGAACTCTCCCTGTTTCACCTGCGTGTCTCAGAGGTGGAAAAACAAGTCATAACAAACCCTCAGATAACGGTCACCATCACTTTAAGTATCAGTGGCAAGGGTGCTTGGGGGCTGAGAGAGCATGTGTATTGCTGTGCACACATATACACATATGCTGTCTATCCACTAGAGGATATATATATTCCCAATGGCATATCGACAGATTACATTCAATTCCCAGCCTGCAATTTCCTTTTCTCCTAATTAAGAAAGCACAGCATAATGCAATGAGTGACCTTCTTGTAGATATAAATCTCTAACCTTTCTAAAACAGTGCATGAACTTAAAGGAAAACATACAATATAAAAGTTGTGAGTGTAAATTTTATTCAGGGTCTTAACTGAGGACTATAGTCCAGGACACAGGTCTGAGGAATTGCTCCAAAGAGGTAGTATGGATATGTATTATATATCCACATATCCATATATTAAATATATTGTTGTTATTTAGTCACTCAGTCGTGTCTGACTCTTTTGCGACTCCATGGACTATAGCCCACTAGGCTCCTCTGTCCATGGAATTTTCTGGGCGAGACTACTGGAGTGGTTTGCCCATTCCTCCTCCAGGGGTTCTTCCCCATCCAGGGATCAAGCCCTAGTTTCCGAATCTCTTGGACTGCATGTGAATTCTTTACTGCTGAGCCACTGGGGAAACCCATATGAATATATATTAATTAATGTATTGTATATTACATATTATTCATATATATGTGAATTTTTTGCTGTAAAATACATGATGTCAAGCATACACCTGGGTAAAAGATTACTGTTAGTCACATAAACCAGATATCTCAAGTTAATGATTTTAGTGTGTTTCTGTGGATGGGAAGGTGCAAGAATCTTGGGTTATTGAAATTCTTCCTGAGATATACATCTGAACTATCTAGGTGCCCTCTTATCCAAAACACAGAATGCCTCATCTTGTATTTGATGCTGCAGGGCGTATTGTCAGTGGCTGATTCCAGTGGGTTGTTACTTAATCCTCGTAAAACCGGGTGATGAGTAGCAGACGTTCTTTGTTCTCTTTTTGTTCACAGACATAATTATAGAAATCATTCTTAGACTGCATGAACTAATTGATAGTTTCCAGCTTCTTGTAACGTACCTCACACCTACTAGAACTTAGGAGGCTCTCTTGATGCCAAAGGACTGAGAAGTAGAGACCGAGAGCCAACTTCTCCTCCTTTAATATGAATACACACTGCTTGGGGAGGTTGTTACAATGCAGATTCTGATTTTCTCGTCCTGAGGTGGGGACCTGAGGGTCTGCATTTCTAACAAGCGTAGTGTCTTGCAACTCCTGGGTCTGTGTCACCCGGGAGCTATTTTACAGATTTGTAGGTGAGTCCAGTGTGCAGGCCCCGTCAGAACCACCACTCCAAACTAACCAAGGGGAAGTCACTAGGAAATGATGGTTATTGACCCTCCCCTGCTGCAAGGCCTTTGAGAGCCTTCTAAAGGTTTGTCAGTCAGTGATCGTCAGAATCACCCGGAGAGCTTTGTCAAAACCTTTTCCCATCCTCCTAAGTTTTGGAATCAGTAAGTGGTAGAATCTGGGCTTGGGAATTTTGAGATTTATTTCATGAGCTGTCTCTTGTTTTTCCTATCCTTGATATACCCTCTCATATTTTACCCTATTTATATGATTCTCTTTATGTTAATCAAGTTCATGACATTGGCTATTTCTATATAGACCCAGGTTCAGTCCCTAAATTGAGAAGATTTACTAGAGGAGGAAATGGCAACCCACTCTAGTATTCTTGCCTGGAGAATTTCATGGACAGAGGAGCCTGCAGGGGGCTACAGTCCATGGGGTCACAAAGAGTTGGACACGACTCAGCAACTAAACAGCAAAATTGAAACTTTGTCTATTTCCATTTATTTATAAAGACAAACTGTGAGGATTTAATATAAATGTATGAAATTAACATTATTTTTAAGATTCTGTGAAGTACTAAATACTACTTTTAAGAATACATTTTGTTTATTCTTGACATGGTTATGTTAAATAAATAATTTCACTATGCAAACTGATGCCTTATCTAGTATGTTAGCATAAACTGTATGCAGTTATATAGATGAGGAAACCCCACTTCTAATCACTTGTGTAATAGCAGGTGCCTTATGATGGACAGTTGAAGCTTGATGGGTATTTAATAAAGTGTGCACAGTGCCATCTAGTGTCGTACAGTCATCACTGCATGACTTAAATAAATTCCTCATTTTCTAAAATGATTTGATAGCTCAACCGTAAGTAGCATATTTATACAACTCTAGACGTTTAAAGGGGCTTCCCAGGTGGCTCAGTGGTAAAGAATCTGCCTGCCAGTGCAGGAGGCGCTGGAGACACAGGTTTGATCCCTGGGTTGGGAAGATCCCCTGGAGGAGGGCACGGAGACCGATTCCAGTATTGTTGCCTGGGAAATCCCATGGACAGAGGAGCCTGGCGGGCTACAGTCCATGAAGTCAAAGAGAGTCAAATATGACTGAGCAACTGAGCAGGAGCACAAGAAGACCTTTGAAAGAGAGCCTCTTACTAACTTCCTGCTGCTGCTGCTGCTGCTGCTGCTGCTAAGTCACTTCAGTCGTGTCCGACTCTGTGCGACCCCATAGACGGCAGCCCACCAGGCTCCGCCGTCCCTGGGATTCTCCAGGCAAGAACACTGGAGTGGGTTGCCATTTCCTTCTTCAGTGCATGAAAGTGAAAACTGAAAGTGAAGCCACTCAGTTGTGTCCAACCCTCAGTGACCCCATGGACTGCAGCCTTCCAGGCTCCTCTGTCCATAGGATTTTCCAGGCAAGAGAACTGGAGTGGGGTGCCATTGCCTTCTCCATACTAACTTCCTAATGACTGTCAACTTAGCACATTTCTTTCTTTTTTTAATTTAAATTTATTTATTTTAATTGGAGGCTAATTACTTTACAATATTGTATTGGTTTTGCCATATATCAACATGAATCCGCCACAGGTGTACATGTGTTCCCCATCCTGAACCCCACTCCCACCTCCCTCCCTGTACCATCTCTCTGGGTCATCCCAGTGCAGCAGCTCCGAGCATCCTGTATCCTGCATCAAACCTGGGCTGGGGATTCATTTCTTAATGTTCTTATTTAATTAAGCAAAAGGCTTGTGATACTTATCTTTTTTCAATAATAAATTAACAGATCTTGAATGCTTATTATGCACTAAGCACTATGTGAACTGCTTTACATGGATTATCTTGTTTCCCACAATGACCCACATTTTACAGATGAGGAAACTAAAGCTTAAGGACATTAAGTGACTTGCTCAAGGTATAATAGATAGCCAGTATAAAAGTCTGACAGAAACCCAGCCAACTGCCCAAGGACCTGTACCACTCTGCACTGTGATCCGAACCTCTTAAAGTAGTTACCAATAAAATAAAGTTTCCAAAAAACCTGTATGAAGAAGGCCTTTATGTATGAAAGAGACCTCACAAGGTCTCTAATAATAGTGAAATCAACTCAAACTCCACTAACTCAGAATATATGACAGCCAAACTGAAAAGCTGCCTGGCTTTTGTGGCTGAGATATGTGGTTTGTGCTTCTTTTATGTCACCTACAAGGTGGTGGTGGTTTAGTTGCTAAGTCGTGTCTGACTCTTGCAACCTCATGGACTGTAGGTCCCTAGTTTCCTCTGTCCATGGAATTCTCCAGGCAAGAGTACTGGAATGGGTTTCCATTTCCTTCTCCAGGGGACCTGTCTGACCCAGAGACCGAACCCATGTCTCCTGCATCATAGGCAGATTCTTTTCTGCTGAGCCACCAGGGAAGGCATCACCTACATAATGTATGCCAAAAATTATCTGTTAATTAGTTTACTGAATTTGGAGTACTGGGCTAAAACTTAGGTTTGCATTCATAGGAAATTTTCTAAATTAATAATAGGATATTACAGCTGCAGATCAGAAGTTGTTTAACACTAATAGCTGTCGTTTGTTGAGTATCTATTATGTGCCAAGCCCTGTGGTCAGCCCTTTGTATTCCTTTTTCTCTTTTATCCTCACCACAACTCCCTCTGAGTGGTATTAGTTTCCTCATTTCAAAAAAGGAATAATAAAATGTATGCATGCATGCTAAATCGCTTCAGTTGTGTCTGACATTTTGCTACCCTAAGGACTGTAGCCTGCTAGTCTCCTCTGTCCATGGGATTCTCCAGGCAAGAAGACTGGAGTGAGTTGCTATGCCCTTCTCCAGGAGATCTTCCCAATCCAGGGATCGAACTCACATCTCTTGCATCTCCTGCATTGGCAGGTGGGTTCTTTACCACCAGCACTACCTATGTAAAGCCCAATAAAATGTACTGAGGTGAAATAACTTGCCCACAGTTTTACAGTTGTTAGTGGAGCCAGGAGTAAAACTTCAGTCTTTGTGATGGCAAAATCTGTATCCTTTCTACTCTGCCACTCCTAGAAAATAAGTACATATAACATGCATGATTACAGTCTTTCTGTGGACTGCCACCCCCTGTGCAAAAGTGCCAGAGTGCCTTACTTGGATAAAACAGTAGGTTCTAGAGACTCTCGCATGCGTGCCTGTCCATCTTCGTTCCCTTCTTTCCTCATTGTCAGAAATGATATTTTTAAGCTGCATTACTGATCATGTCACTGTGCTGTTTAAAACCCATGTCTCAGCATCCAGACCAGAATCATTATTGCAGCCATAATGCTTCTCCACCTTATCTTGTTCCGGTTGCCTCTTCACGACCATATAGTAATCTGGTTTTGTGCCTGGCACCCTGTCTGTCACAGTAAGTCATGATTTCTGATTATCTGTGTGGTCATGAGGCAGGTCTGTATCCCCAACAGACCGTTAGCCCCTGAGACAGGAACCGTATCTTTATAGTCCCTAAGACTTGCCACAGTGCTGGGCACATAATTATGAAAACTAGCTTTCTTTCAGTCACATGTAACTAGCCTCACATTCAGAATTAGCATTTTATTTTTCCTTATTTAGTGATCTTAAATGTGTGAAAAACACAAATATGAAGCATTTTTTTTATTGAAGGATAATTGCTTTATAGAATTTTGTTGTTTTCTGTCAAACCTCAACATGCATCAGCCATAGGTATACATAGATCCCCTCCCTTTTGAACCTCCCTCCCTTCTCCCTCCCCACCCCACCCCTCTAGGCTGACACAGAGCCCCTGTTTGGGTTTCCTGAGCCATACAGCAAATTCCCATTTGCTGTTTTACATATGGTAATGTAAGTTTCCATGTTGAACATATGTATTTTTAATAACTTTCACATGATTCCTAGATGTTTTGTCTATAATTATAGGATGCTATTATTTCCTATGTTGTATTCCCTATTCCAGGTGTTTTCAGGCATCATCCCATTTTACCTTCATAGTAATCATCAAAGGGGAAGTACTATTATCAGCCCCACTTTTCTAAGATAAGATTCAAGGAAGTCAAGTAATTTGACTGATGCTATACCTAAGACTGGGGCTTCCCCAGTGGCTCAGCAGTAAAGAATCCACTTGCAATGCAGGAGCCACAGGAAATGTGATCCCCGGGTCAGGAAGATCCCCTGGAGGAGAGCATGGCAACCCACTCCACTATTCTTGCCTGAAGAATCCCACGGACAGAGGAGCCTGGTGGGCTACAGTTCATAGAGTCACAAAGAGTGAATAGGACTGAAGCGACTGAGCAGGCATGCATACCTAAGATTCAATCCAACGCTTGTATGATTCTTCATGTTGATATTTCATGATTACACCTATCGCATCTTTAGCAATCAAATGCATCCATAGCCTGTTTCTCTATTGCCATTTCCGTGTCATCCACTCAGCCAATAGACATTCATTAAGCTCCTATGATGTATGAGGCCCTGTGACAGTGCTTGGGATATGAACGGTTATCACGACAGGCAGTCTTTTTCTGTGGCATGTACAATGCAGAGAGGGAAACAGGTGACCAACTTATCTGTACATAGAGTCCACTAAATACTGTGATGGGAAAGAACAGGGTTCTAAAGCAGCATGTATGGTGAGTACAAAACCTGGAGGCAGGGATACAGAAAGACATCCTTGAGGAAGTGATATTGACATTGAGTTATGGTGGATGAAATATAGATGAGAATTAAATAAGGCCAGATCAGAAACAACTTTGCAAGACATGTTGAAGAGTCTGGATTTCAAATGAATGGAAAGTTTACTAAAGGACTTCCAGCATCGTACAAGTGCCATGTCAGATTTGCAGTTCAGAAATATCACTCTGACTCAAGTGTATAACAAGGGTTGGGATGGAGAAAGGAGAAATACAAAAGAACTGACTTAACCACTGAGAGCTAGTGGTCACAGAAGTGGATGATGGAGTTGCTTGATGGGGATAAAGGTCCATTAAAGTGACATTGATGAGATAGATTCATAGGACTTGATCACTGAGAGCATGTATGATATGGGACCCAGGGAGGAAATGCAGGTTCTCACAGGGGCAAGAGTTGGTGTCATTCACTAGAGAAGGGAACCCTAGAGGAAATGGGTTTGGAAGAGAAAAGATAGGCTGGACAAGCAAAGGCTCAATTGCCTGAAGAACCTCCCTTTGGTCTGTTGGTCACTTGCATACATCTGTGTTCTTCCACTTCTGGGAATCCTAGAGCCTTCTTCTGCCCTGACAGAGTCTCCCCAGGAGAGACCTAGGTATGTAGACTATCCCTCCACCAGCTGCCATTTCTCTTTCTTGCCTTGCAGCCATCTCCTTCCTATGCTCAAGTTCAGAGTCCATATTCCTCTTCTCCAATGCCTGTTTCTTGTGATCCATAGCCAAGATCCGGATCAGAATGGCTCAGTAGCCCACTCCTTATGGTTACCTGGGCACACACAAGAGCCAGGACGATGGGCCAGATCTCATCATCATGGCTCTCTTTGTATCCTGTACCTGGATATCCCCAAGGACTAGAGTCAGAGGGTTTGTAGATCAAATGTATAGAGAATAATTGGAATCCCATCTATTTCTCTCGAGAAATTTAATTAATCAATAAATTCAACTTATAATGCCATTTCCCTAGGAGTAGCTTGCTTGCTAAATTGAAAACTTGGATCCATAACATTAAGAAATACAATTAATGTCCTTGTTGTGTGATACAAGAAGGTTGCAAATTTGGAATCACAGAAATCTGAATTTATTCAAATCTAAGAAATATTTAAGGAATCGGTTGGAAAGTGATTTGTGTTCCTCTGTTCCAAACCACAGATTGGCCAAAAAGATTTTCTTTTTCTTTTGACATGACTCACATTATTCATTTGTTCATGTAGAATGTGTTGTCTCTATGGACCAGGTACTACCACTTTTGATTTCAAGCATTTTTTCAATTTAATGAACACCATCTCCACTTTGGGCTTCCGTGATGGCCCACTGGCAAAGAATTTGCCTGCCAAGTCAGCAGACGCGGGTTCTATCCCTATGTCGGGAAGATTCCCTGGAGAAGGAAGTGGCAACTCACTCCAGTATTCTTGCCTAGGAAATCCCATGGACAGAGAAGACTGGCATACTATAGTTCATGGGGTTGAAAAAGAGTCAGACATGACTTAGCAACTAAACAACAACAGTCCCCACTTTACAGATGAGGAAGTGAGGCTCTGAGTCAAGGCTTAAAGGGTATGCACTTGTAGGAGAATAGCCAGATTTGGACCTATGTCTTTGGACTCCAAGTCCAGTGTTTATTTCAACTTCAAGTCCAGGAGCTTGATAGATGTTAGTTTTGTTTTTCAAATACAGTGTCAGAAGTGAACAAAGAGATAAGAGAGCAAAACTTGAAAGCTGTTGGTGGAAAAGCATATGGGGCACGTACAGTTCTCAGGAATGAAAACGTAAGTGTATATTGGGCCGGCCAGAAAAGTTCATTTGGGTTTTTCCATAAGATCTTATTGCAAAAGCCAAACAAATTTTTTGGTCAACCCAATACTTCATTGAGAAAGACAACGTATTTTTCAAACAGTGAAGTGTAATGAAACGTGGACCTTAAACTTGATGAAGATGTGGAGAGTCTAGAACTCTCACACTCCTAATGGGAGTGTAGAACAGTACAACTATTTTAAGAAGCACTTTGGAAGTTTCATAATGCAACATACACCTACCATGCAACCTAGTCACTTTCGTTTCTACCTATTTACCAGAGAAATGGAGGTGTATGTCTATACAAAGTTTTGTACACGATTGTCCATAGCAATTTTATTCATCATAACCAATAACTGGAGCCATCCAAATGTCTACCAGCAGGGAAGCTGATAACCAACTTGCAGTATAGCTATTTATTAGGATACCATGCAGCAATAAAAAAGAAGAAACTATTGTTATGCAACAACACAGATAATTCTCAAGGCCGTTACACTAAAAGGATACAGACAAACACAGTACATACTGTATGATTCCAGCCATATAGTATTCTAGAAAATCGTGATAGAAAACAGATCTTTGGTTTCCCAGGATGAAGTGGTAGGATGGATGAGAATGTGCATAAGGAGACCTGGGGGTGGGGGGTGATACACGTGTCCATTGTCTTAACTGTGGTGATGGTTTCCGGGACCATCATAACAAGACTTCGGGGTGAACAGGGAAGACATAGAAATGGATTTCTTGACTATCCTAGCAAAAGTAACCACGAATTGAGCTCCATGAGCTTGCTAACAATGGCACCAAGAAACTCTTCTTGGTCTGTGCCTTAGTTCTACTGCTTCATTGAAGAGGTAGCTTTTCCTTTTTCCCCTGCCTGTCTTCCTGCCTACCTTAACTTTTCCTTTTTTCTTATATCAAACCTTAGATGACTGAAAATATGTAAAGAAATGAAAATATTTTAAATTCTCAAATGCACTTTTGATAGCCTTTCAACACTAGAATATAAGTGTTGGTTTTCTCTTTTCTTTGTAAGGGGTCAGGATGTACAAGTGGGAAAGTGCTTTAAAGCCAGACAGCCTTGTTAATTTTAATCACAAGTACTATATACTTCAAAGTTGCTAAGAAACTAGATCTTAAAAGTTCTCACCACAAAAAAAGAAATGATAATCATGGGACCCAATGTGTTAGCTAACAGTATGGTGGTAATCATCTTGCGGTATAGTGAAGTGAAGTCGCTCAGTCATATCCAACTCTTTGCAACCCCATGGACTATAGCCTGCCAGGCTCCTCTGTCCATGGGATTTTCCAGGCAAGAGTACTGGAGTGGGTTGCCAATGTGTCAAATCAATATAAAAATTATCAAATCAGCACTTGAAACTTACCCAGTGTTTTATAGCAATTCTATCTCAATAATCTAAAAAGCCAGATAGACCTGGATATAAATGCCAGGTGACTTCCCTTGGACCTTTGTGTTTGTCAGTTAACTTTCTTGATTCTCAGATTCTTCACATTGTAAGTATTTCAAAGATCTATTATGAAGAATAACAGATTATTAAGAAGAATACTGTGATGTTCAGAAATAGTCCTCTACTGTGATGTTCATAAAGTCATTGGTTTGCTATTATACGTTGCACATCAGCTGTTTGAAATCCTGCGCTATGTACCTTTCTCTGCTATTGTCAACCCCCACAGCGGTGGAACACGTGCCAAAGCCTGTGAGGCACCTTGACAAAACAGGACAAATGGCACGTGTGAAATAACAAATTTACCTTTCCACGCACTCTGGGCTGATACGTCCCCTCTGCTTTCATTGTATATAGTGCACCTGGTGGACATTTGGAACGTCATAGAAGCATTGAGAGAAAATGCTCTGAACAACGTGGACCCAAACATGGAGCTCAACGTGGCCCGATTGGAGGCTGTGCTCTCCACCATCTTTTACCAGCTCAACAAAAGGATGCCAACCACACACCAAATCCAGGTGGAGCAGTCCATCAGCCTCCTGTTAAACTTCCTGCTGGCAGCCTTTGATCCGTAAGCTCCCTCTGAAATGTCTGTGACTCTCTGCGTGTTCTGTCTCCCCTTCCTCTTATCCTTCTTGGTCTTTATTCCAGAGAATTTTCTGGAGGAACCAACTGCTGCTTTTTTCTTGTTCAGATACTTATCTCAATAGAGTTTCTATGTGTCTAACATAAATTTTAAATGCTTTGGAAAAGACTTAGAGCGTAAAATGGCACCACAGGAAATTGGGGACACTTGAATTTTATGTGCTGACCTTTGTTTAATTCATCCTACGCTTCCTAGAAGCTACGGACACTTGGAAGCGTCACGTGGTGGCAGGCCTGTGGAGTGATTTAATGAAGCATGTTGTGGAGGATGTTTTTAACTCTCTCCTTTGCAAATCGTCTAAGACAGCACTTCTGAGGCATCATAACAAGATCTCAGAGCAAACAAAGAGACGTTGAACAGGCTTCCTTCCTTGCTGTCTAGTAAAAATAGCTATGATTTGCATTAAACGGACTGGTCCATAATGTACCACGTAAAACAAAGTGACGCCATTTCACGCACCACAGCTGAAACCCAGCCTCATTATCTTAAACTTCCCCTCACAGACTCAGAGAATGTCAGCGCTATCTGAGATCTTAAAGGTCATTCTTCCAAACTTCTCATTTTACTGGTGAAGGACCAAAGCACAAAGAAATTGTCACTTGTCCAGTGACAATCAGCAGGTCCACTGACTCTCAGCACAATAGTGGCAGAGTGGGGACTTAGGGATTCAGCTTCGATTTCTTTTCCCAAGCACATGTGGCAGCCCTGGAAAATGTAAAACCTCCCCTAAATCCCATTATCAGATCAAAATTTCAAAAGGGCTTTTGCTGATGGCCCCTAGGCTAGATATAGGATCAACACCTCCAATTTCATTCCTGGTTTTGAATATTAAAAAGGAAAATCACTAGCTTGATCTTTCAGCAATCCCTTTTAAGACTCAGAAGATTTTGCTTATTCTCGTTGTCTAGCCAAGGCTTGGGAATAGTTAAGCCCAGCACTGGAGATCTTCCAGCCAGGCTAATGTCATTTTGCCACTCACAAAAGTCACCAGCTGTCACTTTGCAACCTAGCATGGTGATAGGATAGTTGGTGCTCAGGTGGTTGACCAGTATACATTATTGTCTCTGTGTTTATATTTTGAGAAACTCTCAAGTTGAAATAAGCAAGCAGTCCAGCCTGATAAATTCCATTTATCTTAGTCTGTGCAACCTTCAGAACTGATGTACTGCTCTGGGCTCATCACTGTGGTAGTCAAGCGGCAGGGCTAGGAAAGGAAGCAGTGGTCCCACATGACAGGCAGCAGAGTGGAACCAAGCGGTGGAATTTCTGTAACAAGACCATAGCAGCTTTCAGACCTGTTGCTAAAGCCTTCAGGAGGCTTATTTGTTATAAGCGTAACGGTGGAAAAATGTTAACAGAAAGAGGTAATTTCCTGCTACCTCATGGGGTATTGCTAGAAGATTCATAAGGAATCGAAGCTAAAAAATAATTTGGGCCAACTCTGAAAATTCAGAAATGGGGCCAAATTAGCAATAAGGATGGGGGGTGTTGTGAAATAGATGGAGCTTAAACTAATAGATTTGTCACTTTTGTTTGGGAATATCAGGAAGAGCATTTCAAAAAGCCGACCTGTAAATGTTCTCTAAATAGCTCTGATAATGTAGCTGAATCATTTGAAGATTGTTGGATGCTAAGCTAAGATGGATTATACCAAGATATAGAGTGGTTCACACTGATGTTCAGAAGAAATGTTTGGTTCCTAATCCTCTTACTGATGGGGAAGTCCCTGGTATCTTCTTTCAGTAATCTCATTGTAGTAGATTTAGAAACACATCCACACAGAGAAATCTCACTGTAGAGATTCATACATGCATCCATCTAAAAGACAAACCCCAGTCTGCACACACTTCTGCATTCTCAGAGCCAATGAGTATAGGTCTGCTAAAAAACAAGTTTTCCGTCTGACGGACTTTGAAATTTTAGACACTGTGAGTGCCTCTCATAAGGAAGTCCACTACCTGGAAATATAATTTACAAGTGAATATAAGAATAGAAACAAGAGTAAAATGAAAGTTCTATTCCAACTCTTCTGACAGTATACTTCTAGTTATCCAAATGAGATCCAGTATGGAAATCGGATGTCATTTCCTACCACCTGTCCCATAACTATATGCAAGTATTTATTTTTTTTGAACTATAGTTGATTTACAATATTGTATTCATTTCTGAGGAACAGAATGTTATACATATACAGATATTTCTTTTTTATATTCTTTTTAATTATGGTTTATCATAGGATACTGAATATACTTCCCTGTGCTAGACAATAGGATCTTATTGTCTACTCATTCCATATATAATAGCTTATATCTGCTAACCCCACCCACCCCCTCCACCCCTCCTCCAGCCCCTCCCCTTGGTAACCACAAGGGTAACAGACCCTTGGTCTGTTCTCTATGACCCTCAGTCTGTTACTGTTCCATAGATAAGTTCATTTGAGTCTTATTTTAGATTCCACATATAAGTGATGTCATATGGTATTTGTCTTTCTCTTTCTGACTTACTTTACTTGGTATGATAATCTTTAGTTGCATGCATATTGCTGCAAATGGCATTATTTTACAGAACCCAAGTATTTAAGGGAGGATTCTGTATCTTGGTAGGCATGAATGAGCCTGATAGTGGTAGATCAATGATGTGCTTTTGCTATTACAGAGCCACTGAAATGTTTAGGAGATTGTCCCCTTATTGGCTATATTTTAATTGCTCACATTAAAAGAAAAATGAGGAAAAATGCATAATAAGTTAGAGATTCTATAAGATTCTGGACTCTAAAGCAGTACTGTTTTAAAAAAAATTGAAGCAAATACAGAAATTTAGTCCCATGAAGAATAAGAACTTGCATTCAAAGAAATATTGTTTGTGCCTTAAAGTTCACTAGCCTCAGCCAGTTGAACTCTGCTAAGAAATAATGACCTGAAATGAGGATCAAGGCCCACTTGACTTGGATGCGCCCCTGGGAACCAGACTTACCTTCCCACAACCACGGTTCCCCCAAAATAGCACTCTTTCATTTCTCTCCACCACCTTCCCCCAACCACCTGGATCTCTGTTCTCACAGAGGCATGCTTGCCATAGACTGTAATCTGTTCCCTGGTTTTGAGGTTTCTCTGCTCTTTGGCCAAGTCAGCCTCGTGACGCAGTACATCACTGCATACATAGGGTGATTCATAGACTTCAGGAGCTGCCATTTGCCTCCAGTGCCTGGACTTCCCAGGTGGCGCTTGTGGTAAAGAACCTGCCTGCCAGTGCAGGAGACCTGAGACACTGGTTCGATCCCTGGGTCAGGAAGATTCTGGAGGAGGACATGGCAACCCACTCCAGTATTCTTGCCTGGAGAATCCCATGGACAGGGGAGCCTGGCGGGCTATAGTCCACGGGGTCACACAAAGAGTCAGGCACGACTGAAGTGACTTAGCGTGGCACAGCATGGCCTACAGATGCTTGCCATCCTGTCACTGAACAGGCAGTCAGTTCAGTCTAGAAGGCTTTCGTTTTGACCACTTTCCTTCTAAAGATGGATGCTTGGAGGGATATCACCGAGTGGGCTATTACCTAACAACTTCCAAGCATACTGTTTCCATATCTGGAAGCTTTCTTCTCTGCATGTCTCTAGGGGAATGGAGAACTGTGCCTGAGAAGCATGGGAAAGGAGATCTCAGAAGAGAAGAGCAGGGGCTTAGAGGGAAGAAGAATGTGAGGAAATAAGCAGAGCCTTGAGCCCGTCTCTTCCTGTCTCTGCCCTTCTGTGCTCCTCCAGGAACCCACCTGCCTCCTTCCATTATCTGCTGGCAGGAGCCTTCCCTGAGGCTCTTTCCTTCATAAGCCAATAACTCTAACTCGACAGCACCTCTCCTCTCACCTCTTGTCCATATCCCAATGGGGGAAAAATCTCCTTGAAGTGTTCTAAAGCCTTCTACTGTTACTACTTTTTAGGCAATTGAAAGTGACAAAAAGAAAAAAAAATACATGACAGAAAATTACAAGAGGAAAATAATTCTCTTCTTTAAAAACCAGTTTTATTGAGGTGCCATGGTTACCTTGAAAATAATCCTTCCAAGTCAATCACGTGTGGCCTTTTGGAGAGGTGGGGTCATAGACGCTGATACCGTGTGTATCGCCCTTCACCTCTCATGTGGAGCTGCTCATCTTTTGCCGGGGCCCACTGCTCCTTTCATGTGACTCTGATGGCCTCTTAGAGTGGGGGCCTCTCCGCTTGTGTGACTGCCTCATACAAGCTGTTTTTAAGTCTTTTGCTTTGTATGCACAGCATCTGAGCCAATATCCAGCTCCCAATGCATGAGTAAGTAAATGAATGAATGAAAATCAAGGGTTGACTTTTCTCAGCTCTTATCACACTAATTTCTTTTTATTCTTTTCCTGAGATTAAGTCCTCCTTAATCTCAAGTCTGTCTAGTCAAGGCTATGGTTATTCTAGTAGTCATGTATGGATGTGAGAGTTGGACTATAAAAAAAGGCTGAGTGCCAAAGAATTTATGCTTTGGAATGGTGGTATTGGAGAAGACTCTTGAAAGTCCCTTGGACTGCAAGGAGATCAAACCAATCCATCCTAAAGGAAATCAGTCCTGAATATTCACTGGAAGGACTGATGCTAAAGCGGAAGCTCAATACTTTGGCCAGCTGATGAGAAGAGCCAACTTATTGGAAAAGATCCTGATGCTGGGAAAGATTGAAGGCAGGAGGAGGAGATGACAGAGGACAGGATGATTGGCATCACTGACTCAGTGGATATGGGTGTGAGCAAGCTCCGGGAGATGGGGAAGGACAGGGAAGCCTGGTGTGTTGCAAAGAGTCGGACACAACTGAGCAACTGAACTGACCTGAATCTCCAGTCTATTATTACTAAACCTAGTAGGTCTAAGTTTGCTCTGTTACCTAGACTCATATCCTCTATTTTCAATTCCTGCTCCATCTAGAAGCACATTAGATGTCCATGGTTACTAAATGTGGGGGATCCCATTTTCACAAAAGACTTCAACATGCTTCTCTTTACCCTGTTCCCACTTTCCTGGAAAACACTAAGATCGACTTTCAACAGGTGACTTAATCTCATTTCAATTCAGGAGACTCCCTTCTTGGCACAGTTCCTCATAAAGTAGATTATGTGACAGGGGTCTTACTTTTAGCAAATATTATTTGCACATATATTTAAAACTCCAAAGTTGGACAATGAGATGTATTCTGAGAAACAGTGATTTTCTTATTTGGGAGGTTTCTTCTTAATGCCAATTCTCTAATGATAATAATAACAATATTATAATTGTAATAATAGCTAAGAGGTACTCAGCATTTACTGTGTACCAGCAATCTTACTAGTTTGCTGCTGTATTATTATGATTTTCCAGGTTGAGTAAGTGATGAAGCTGAAAATAAAAAGATTAGATAATTTACTTCCTATTAGATGGGTTAAGTGGGGGAAAATCATTTTCTTTCAGGCATCAGTTTAAGTTCAGCTATATTCATGCTTTCCGTTTTATCTTTTTATATGAGAATTAATGTGTTTTTTCCCTACACTTACCCTGTTTATTACAGGATATTATTATTATGCTCACATTCCTAACCTTTCTAGTTTGCAGTATTTATACATAGTTGACAGAGTGTATGTGAAAGAGATATTTGGACTTAACAAGTTTTACATTGTAGATTTAGAGTCAGTTCTACAATAGCCATCCATAACACCATATTCATCATGTAATAGTCTTTCATAGAGAATACAAAATTCTGGAATTTTCTTTTGACATTTTCTTTTGACATATCAAACCTTGCTGAGCCATTTGAATATCCTTTCACACTGCTGAGCCCCCAACACGATGGAAAGTACATTGGCATAATTTCAGATGTGTGAATATGAAATAATCCTGGAACTCTGCCAAAATCCTTCTGCCTTTTGAGTTTTAAAAAACGATTCTGATGTTTAATTCAAGATGCAGTCCCAAATACACCAACAAAATGTGTTGTTCACGTGTGAGGCTCTATGGATGTGTGACAATGAAGGATAAAGAAAAGAGTCATACGAAACCAAATGTTCTTCTCTTGGCTTATGATTATGTATGTGGTGAGCACTCCATCTTTAAAATGTACTTGTCTTGGTGATTTTTTTCTTAGCACATCTTAAATCCAAGGTATCCACATTCTCTACTCACTACAATTTTGTTCTGATGAAAAGTACTTTGCTCCAACACTCCTACATGTTGCAAAAATGGAAGCTCTTTCCAAAGAATTTTCATAGTTGTAGATAAATTGAATATCCTTAATGTCACTCATCTTTCTGTCGGACACATTTGGGTGAGTGGCGAGTAGGATTTCATGGGAGTGAGGGAGAGATGTCAACATGTTTGGCCCCTTCCAGTCTCCATTATGGACAAACTTCCAGCATACTTGCCTGGCCCAGTGCTGCTATCAGGATTCTTTTCCTGAATGTTTTGCTAACATTACGGGGAGCCCAAAGTGATGGCAGGCCCAAATAAGGGATTCTATACATCCATATGTTAACATCACTCTCCCCAAAACAAGAGTAATCACCCTTTCTAAATTCAACGTATCACATGTCTGAACGATCTAATATTAAGAGCTATAAAGTCAATTTTTGCAGTTTTCCTCAAATATTTAGTATTCCTCAATATAATATTTAAATGGTAAATCATAATAATTCACTTGTGCATTTATTCATTTAACTAACTTGTATTAAGAACTAGCTAAGTTCTAGGTGCTACATAGGCTGGAGATAATAGGCATGGACCTTGCCATAAAATGTGTTGTATTAAAATTAACTAGTTTTGACTCTTCCTCCCCAGTAGATGATGAGAAAAAGGAGGGTAGGAGTCATGCCTTATTTGCCTTTATATGCCCAAGCTCTGAGGCATTGCTAGTCAATATTTATTGAGTTAATAAATACATGATCCACATGAACAAAAGAATTTCCAGATAGAGAAACATGTTATGACAGAGCCATGCTGTGGAACACAGAAGAAGAAGCAATTCTCTCTGTGAATTAAGCCACCAAAATGTGTGAGGAACAGAAGCGTGAGAGCTGGAACTTTGCTTGTCATAAATGCTTGCCAAATGCTTTGGTAAAAGATGTTGGTAAAAGAAAAGCTTCTGGTTTTAGTATTCTTAAATCAAGAAATAATTCCTTGAGCCTGTTCAGAAAACAGTTAGTCAGAATTCAGTCTCTTTCAGGGACCTAATATTTGTCATCAGTTCAGTTCAGTTGCTCAGTCCTGTCCGACTCTTTGCAACCCCATGGACTGCAGCACGCCAGGCTTCCCTGTCCATCACCAACTCCCAGAGCTTACTCAAACTCATGTTCATAGTGATGCCATCCAACCATCTCATTCTCTGTTGTCCCCTTCTCCTCCTGCCTTCAATCTTTCCCAGATTTAGGCTCTTTTCCAATGAGTTGGCTCTTCACATCAGGTGGCCAAAATATTGGAGCTTCAGCTTCAACATCTTTTCTTATTTCCTTTAGGATTGATTGGTTTGAACTCCTTGCAGGCCAAGGAACTCTCAAGAGTCTTCTCCAACACCACGGTTCAAAAGCATCAATTCTGTGGTACTCAGCTTTTTTTATGGTCCAACTCTCACATTCATACATGACTACTGGAAAAACCATAGCTTTGACTAGACGGGCCTTTGTTGGCAAAGTAGTGTCTCTGCTTTTTAATATGCTGTCTAGGTTTGTCGTATTTTTTCTTCCAAGAATCAAGTGTTTTCTTAAAATTTCATGGCTGCATTCACCATCTGCAGTGATTTTGGAGCCCAAGAAAATAAAATCTCTCACTGTTTTCATTGTTTCCCCATCTATTTGCCATGAAGTGATGGCATGCCATGAAGTGGGACCAGATACCATGATTTTGTTTTTTGAATATTGAGTTTTAAGCTAGCTTTTTCACTCTCCTCTTTCACTTTCATCAGGAGGCTCTTTAGTTCCTCTTCACTTTCTGCCATAAGAGTAGTGTCATCTGCATATCTGATGTATTGATATTTCTCCCAGCAATCTTGATTCCATATTGTGATTCATCCAGCCCAGCATTTCGCATGAGGTACTCTGCTTATAAGTTAAAGAAGCAGGGTGACAATATACAGCCTTGATGTACTCCTTTTCCAATTTGGAACCAGTCCATTGGTCCATGTCCAGTTCTAACTGTTGCTTCTTGACCTGCATACAGATTTCTCTGGAGGCAGGTCAGGAGGTCAAGTATTCCCGTCTCTTTAAGAATTTTCCACAGTTTGTTGTGATCCACACAGTCAAAGGCTTTAGTGTAGTCAATGAAGCAGAAGTAGATGTTTTTCTGGAACTCTCTTGCTTTTTCTATGATCCAATGATGTTGGCAATTTGATCTCTGGTTCCTCAGCCTTTTCTAAATCCAGCTTGAACACCCGGAAGTTATTGGTTCACATACTGTTGAAGCCTGTTCTCAGTTCACGTACTGTTGATACTTGTCATGGGATCCTGTAATTTCAAACAGGAAACTCTCTCCGAAACTAGGAGAAATGTTTTATTCTGGTCTGTTGACCTGAAACAAACAGACTACCAGTTATTTCTCTGAAAGGAAAAAAAAGGTTTATTTGGGATCAGCAAGGAATTGCTATTTGAGGTCTGCAACCCTGGAGAGTCCCCACAGGTCTAGGAAAGAATACTTTTATAGAGGGCAGGAAGGGAGGCAGAGTACGCGGCTTTTCATTGACTGGGTCCTTGCCAGGAAGGAGGAGGAGGCTTCCTGTTGGCCTCTTATCATCACAGGGTATAAGAGCTCCCCCTGCTGATCTCTATGTAATTGAGGTTTCTGTTTATTAAATTTTTACAGTTCCAACTTCAACCTACTACCCCAGACCTATCAGTGTCTATTTGTTGTTTTTTCTTCTGGTCAAAGGTAGATTCTCCTTCCCAGACAACTTTTTCCTAAGAGTAATATCTCTAAGTTAAAAGAAGACAGTTTATCTGTTTGTATTGCTGTTGCTCAGTTGCTCAGTCATGTCTGACTTGTGACCTCAAGGACTGCAGCATGGCCTGGCTTCCTGTCCTTCACCATCTCCCAGAGTTTGCTCAAACTCATGTCCATCACGTCGGTGATGCCATCCAACCATCTCATCCTCTTTCATCCCCTTCTCCTCCTGCCTTCAATCTTTCCCAGCATCAGGCTCTTTTCCAATGAGTCAGTTCTTTGCATCAGGTGGCCAAAGTATTGGATTTTCAGCCTCAGCATCAGTTCTTCCAATAAATATTCAGGGTCTGTTTGTATAGTCATAGGAAAAACCCTTAGGTAAAGCACGTACTCATTTTCTATTTTTGATGAGTCAAACTGTGAAGTAATGCATGTCTTTAACACAGACACTTTACCAACCTCCACATATATATGTTAACCAAAGGGTAAACACTTTCCTTTTTCCGTTTTCAATCAGGCTTCCCTTGGGAAATTTTGAAACTTTTCAGACTGAGCAAAATATAAAAGGATATAAACAAGTTAAAGAAACATCGATTGCTGAAGCAATTTTAGTTTCCACATATGATAGTTTGCTAGCTCCTTTAAATATCCTTTTAGATGTTAAAAACATACCAATGTAACAATTTAATTGGGTATGTTTTTTTCTATATAATTGGTTATCTTCTGACGTCAAGCTAGAATAGGAAAGTAAAATTTGCAGAAGCAAAGCTTCAGGGTAATTGGCTTAAAACTGAATCTATTTCATGATTCCCAAAAACAAATAATGGAGAGGAGGGGGAAATGAGTAAAATATGTATATGCAGTGTGTTCTCACTCTCTATTGAAAGAGAAAACAGAAGTCAAAGTTTGTTTTACTTAAAGAATTATAGGTTGGTAGTAAACTTATTTTTAAAGCTTTTTTTTTTTTTACTTTATTTTACTTTACAATACTGTATTGGTTTTGCCATACATTGACATGAATCCGCCATGGGTGTACATGAGTTCCCAAACATGAACCCCCCTCCCACCTCCCACCCCATATCATCTCTCTGGATCATCCCCATGCACCAGCCCCAAGCATCCTGTATCCTGCATCAAACATAGCCTGGCGATTCGTTTCTTACATAATAGTATACATGTTTCAATGCCATTCTCCCAAATCATCCCACCCTCTCCCTCTCCCTCAGAATTTTTAAAGCTTTTACTATAACTTTTACACTAGCAGCTTTCATTCACAAAGAAAAGTTTATGTGATCATGTCACTCCACACGGATTCTAAGGCCCAGTCCAGCCCTAAAAATCAGTGATTCTAGTGGTTACACTGTGTGCTGTATCCATTATACACTGTGCATAGTACATATAGTCTCAAGCACATTTGGCTCTGTTGCCTCTCTATTACTTTTAATTTATTTTTTATTGAAGTATATAGTTGATTTACAATGTTGTATTAGTTTCTGGTATATAGCAAAGTGATTCATTTATATACATATATATCTATATTTCTTTTTCATATTCTTTTCCATGTGGCTTATTACAAGCTATTGCATACAATTCCCTGCTATACAGTAGGACCTTGTTGTTACCTCTTTTATATATAGCAGTGTGTATCTGCCATTCCCAAATTCCCAATGTGTTCCTCCCCCACCTCCTTCCCCCTTCGGTAAACATAACTGTGTTTTCTGTGTCTGTGAGTCTGTTTCTGTCTTGTAAATAAGTTCACTGATATCATTTTTTAGATTCCACATAGAAGTGACATCGTTGGTATTTGTCTTTCTCTTTCTGATTTCTTTCCCTTGGTATGATCAAATCCAGGTCCATCCATGCTCCTGCACTTACCATTCCTTCATTCTTGTTTGTGGCTGAGCAGTATTCCACTGTATATATGCACCACACCTTCTATATCCATTCACCTGTTGATAGACATTTAGCTTGTCTCTATGTTTTCGCTACTCTAAATGGCACTGCTGTGAACCCTGGGGTGCGTGTATCTTTCCAAATTAGAGTGTTTCCAGATACATGCCCAGGAGAGGGAATGCTGGGTCATGTGGTATCAGCTCCCTCTTTCTTGAGGTGCCAGTCTGAACTACACATTAAATTGAAGGTGTGCTTCTGGCATAGCTTTCCATAAAAGCAAGGCAAGATTTTCAACTTTTTCTAGTGCTCCTCTCTATGCCGCCCGCTGCAGCATTAGGAACAATCTACATTTCTCATCCTCAGCACACACAGGCAGATCTGCTTCCTGAGTTGCAGCCAACAACCAACATTCCATATGCGCCATTTCACCACGTTACTCTGGATGCATTGTGTGCGCAAAACTCAGTTTGGAACAATACGTTGCTTTCCTGCTCATTTGCCCAAGACTCCTGGGAGTTTCCCATTATTCATCCTCGAGAGCTTGCCTTTTCACTTCTTAGATACCCAGGGGCTGTCACTGACTGTTCATGAGTCAAACTGCCCCAACTAGGGAGGATTTCTAATGAGAACAGCTCTTACATTCTCCATTTGGCATGTACCAACTTCTCCCTAGTTTTTGATCCCTGCATCAATGCTAAGTCTTTTTTCACAACAAAATAAAGACCCTGATCCTAAGGTGACTTTGTTCAAGTGATAGTGTTTGGTGTAGAATCTTGTCAAAGGCCTTTAGAAAATCTTTCTCTTTCCGTCCCTTTTCTTCATTCTGTTATATCTATTGAAAAAGTTCTTTAAAACTATCCCGTTGTGTTTAACTGTTGGTACCTCTCCATAGCCAAGTCCATCCTCTCCTTTCACTAAACTCCTTAAAGGTTTATCCAATGGCCAGGCTGAGCAAGGTCTGAACTCATCTGGTGCATGCTTCCCACGGTCTACATTTTTGCCTACCTCCCTGAATCCTTCTTTGTAACAGGGGTCACATTTGCAATCTGGCATAGAAGCTTACATACCAATAAATCCCAGTGGCCTAATTTCACCCTCAAGTTCCTGCAAAACTCTCATTGAGTCGCCCTCCACTCGGTGATTTATCCAGATTTATTATGTCAATTTGGCAAAATAGCGCTGATACAGCTACCATTGGATATAATAGCATCCATCTTGCATCTTCAGGGACAATACAAGACTGGTATTTCCCTAGGATCTTATTCATTAAAAGCTAAGGTTTAAGAATTCACCTGTGAGCTACCATCCCTTTATACTCTGGAGAGCTCTCTGTTCCAGCATCATCTGTGGTCTGTCCTCTTTGAGTTAAATTGTTCTCTCTAATTTGAAAGAAACTTGTACTACCTCTTGAAGTCTTGTATAGAATACTCCTCAATCTCTCTGCATTTTGAAGACCACTTTATCACTCTATTACGTCTCTTCTTCACACTTTGTAGACTCTCCAGTTATTACTTGAACTATATTTCAGCTTAGGAAAAGAAGCTAATTACTTCCCAAAATAAAATTGTTGATACTTCCAGGTATCCATGCAATTGGGAATGCAGGGGACATGGAATAATTTTGAATGAGGTGGTTTTTACAAAATCATTGCATTTTTATCACAACTACCAGCTCTAAAATTAGTGAACAACTTAATGAGTGGCCGATCAAAATTTTAGGACAATTATTATCATGATTAATAGTCATTAATTAATATAAGACATTTATTGTTCTCTAACACAGTGTGAGACAAAGTGTGAGGCACTGGGAATTCAGCTAATTGAGAGAACATGATTGTGCCCCCAAGGATCCCACAGTGTGGAGTTGAATCAAACATGGACTTGTAAATAAATAAATCAAGGTCACTCAGTGATAGGTGAGTGACAGGTGCCCAATAATAAATAGGTAACCTGCTCTGACACTGTGAAAGAAAGTCCATCCCTGTGTCTCTCCACTAGGCTCATCCTGACCTGTGTCCTTTACAATAAAACTGTAATGGCAAAAAAAAAGTAAAAGTGAAGAGGAGAGCAATAGGTTCCACCTGCAGGGGAAGAACTGTTTTTGGAGCAGAGTGAACAGTGATATTGGACTGAGATTTCATGAATGGGTGGGAGGGTCCTGGACAGACCCTGGTGGAAAGAACAGGGGCATTAAACAGGGACCATACTTTGGCCACCTCATGCGAAGAGTTGGCTCATTGGAAAAGACTCTGATGCTGGGAGGGATTGGGTGCAGGAGGAGAAGGGGACGACAGAGGATGAGATGGCTGGATGGCATCATGGACTCGATGGACGTGAGTCTGAGTGAACTCCAGGAGTTGGTGATGGACAGCGAGGCCTGGCGTGCTGCAATTCATGGGGTCGCCAAGAGTCGACACGACTGAGTGACTGAATTGACTGTCTGACTAACTGATGGTGTGGAATGAAAAGAAATGGTAGCAGATGAGACTGGAGAAAACAGACAAGGCTAGAACTATCTTCTGTGGGCAAGTGAAAGCAACGTGGCTTTAAATAATGAAATACTGTGGGTCCCTTGGTGTTGCAGGGGTTTGGTTCTAGGACCCCCTACTGACACCAAAATCTGGGGTTTCTCAAGTCTCTTACAGACATCCTCTGTATCCACCTGTGGATGGTTAGATCCACGGATGTAGAACCTCAGATAGAAGGCTCTGTCTGTAATATGGCCAGATCTGTCATGAGTGTGCAAGCAGAGAGATAATTGAAGAAGTTATCACGGTGTTAAAGGAAGAGCCGATGGAAGCAATGGCAGTCGGGAGGGAAAGAAGGAAGTGGGTTTAATATACAGTGAAGTGGGTATATCTGAGTCCCTCAAACATTTATTTGAATGGTACTGAATTAAGGAAGAGCAAAAAGTCAAGGCTGACCTTTTCCCCATAATTCATTTCTGGGTACTTAGGTACATGGTGATGCTGACAACCCAAGAGGCTGTAGGAGGAAGCACAAGTTAATAGTTAAGTTGGTTGGAGTATTATGGGAAGGTTCTGAAAAGATGGTGAGTTCTACTTTGAATGGAGGGATATCAAGTGAAGATTTCCAATATGTCATTATGTAAGTCTGGTGCTTAGGCTTAGAAATATAAATGGGAGAGTCACTAGCATAGGATTGGGTCAATTTTGCATTCTGGCTAGCTGTTGTTTCAGGTACTACGCTAAGAATGACAGCAACAAAGATGAATAACAGATGAATAACAAATGATCCCTTTCTGGAGCCTAGCAAAGAACAAGGACACAATCATTTATTATGTCTTATTCTTCTAATATGTCAGATACGTGAGTCTTATTCATATAAATTATTTATTCCATATACTAAACCCTTGTCAATACAGACGCTACTTTATTAGTTTAACTAAATCTTTTGATCATTCTTTACACTAGCAACTACCAGAGAAATGAATTACTAACACAATACACTTTTTGGTTCCAAGGCTTTAAGAATAAACAGTTTGTTCCAGCTGGAAAAAAAAATCATTTAGCTGAAATTTTCTACTTCTTACCCTATGTCCTTTCTATCACATTTTGTGAAGGAGAAGTTAGTTTCACTTCTTGAACCAAGGAAGATTAGGCAGCTCTGATGTCATTTAGGTAGGAAACCTATTCAAAAGAGCTCTTGCTTTTGCCCCTTTAGAATACTAACTCCCTTTGAAAAGTAAAGGTATTACATGAAGACAGGTGGCTTGTGGGTATAAAATGATGGTCGAAAAAAGAGTGTTGATGAAAAAGTCTCCATATTTACCCTAGCAAAATTCAGGAATTATCTGACACTCCCCCCAAAAACAGATTTTTCTAAGCCTTGTTTAAATAAATCATAGAGATGGTGACAACATCGTGTGTAAAGTTATTTTATGAAAGTCAAAGTGAAAAGAATGCTCTGTAATTTTTCATTCACAGTAAAATAGCCCGTCACCCTTTGGCTACCAGTCCATCCTTTGAGCAAGTGCTATAGACAAAGAATAACTTAAAGATTCTGCTATCTCTTGAATACCAAAGAGACAGTTTTTCAGAAATGTGTGTTGAATTGTATTCATAACATTATTTATAGGGGATATGTTCACATAATGCACACAACTCCAACATCCTATGATTTCTACACAACAGAAAATGTCAAACCAAGTTATTGGAAGTTCTTCAAATAACATCTCTCTATTTTTTTCTGTTATCATTAAACAGGGAAGGTCATGGTAAAATTTCAGTATTTGCTGTCAAAATGGCTTTAGCCACGTTGTGTGGAGGGAAGATCATGGACAAATTAAGATGTAAGTTATTCTCTGCATCTCTCTTTGCTCACCCCTCCCATATGCCGTGTTTTCCTCTACCCACTTCCTACCAGATTCCCCTGACCATTCGTGACTTTCCTCATCCTATGAGAGTTATTTGAAATATGATGTTCAATGTAATGAACTAATGTACAGAGCACTGAGCTTGTCCAAGTCTAGTGATTTCTTACTATGGCCATGGCATGTGTAGGCAGTAGATTAGCAACGTGAGCAGCAGCATCTCTTCGGTGAAGGTGTGGGTCCTACCTGTAATACCTTCGCAGGTATGATTGTTACCCAGGAGCACCCCAAAGGTGATCTGCATTATAATTCTATTGCCATGGCCAATGTCTGCAGTGACTAAAGGCACATATGGAAATGACTACTCAGATTCATTTTCCAGATGAGCAAGCTCTCTTTCAGCAACTGTACCTGGTTGCCTAGGGAAATGTAATTTTAATTCACAAGAGAAGGAGAATGGTCTTTAATATTATTATCCCTGCCTTTGAGCAGACTCAAGGGGGTTCAACTTTGGAATGAGCATAATTTGGAATCTGAGTCACTTTCTTCTGGTTTTCTCTGCTGGTTCAATTGAACTGACTTATTCCTAGACATTAAGTCACTGGAAATATTCAGGAAAAAAAAAAGAAAGCAAAGAAATATAATGTTCATTGATCTTTGGATTTTTTATCCTGAAAGAATTTTCATTTTAGATAAATGTCAATGGAATGAATGTTCTCCTTCTAGGTATGGATTATTATTATTTACAACCTGTTAAGTATCACCAGTTAGACTGTTCATGATAACAAGGTAAAATATACATTGTTTCATGTTCATGGTACAAAACTGCCTCACAAGTAAAGTCCATCACCATAGGAGATGAAGGTAATGTTAGGAAACCTTCTTTCTTCAATCATCTCAAGCCAAAGTTCCCAGCACATTTCCTCATTCTTCTCAGCCAGTGAGTGCTGTTCAAATCACTGGGGACTTGAACGGTTCCAAGGCAGATATTGACAGGGTATAGGCAGAGGAATTACATGCAGAAACTATAGATTGCGAATGAACTGATTCCGATAGAGACATGATCGCTAAAGTGCATTGAGTGACTTTGAGCCTTTTGTGTACACTTTGTCACTAAATGTGGTAGTTTTTTAACCATAAAAGCAGTGGGAGTTTTCTTGGTTAGTTGGCATGTTTTCGGTAAAGAAGCTGAGACTTGGAGATTTAATCACAGATGGTGCCAGGAATTGAACCCTGACTTTTTTCCATACCCCAGTGGCTCTCAAACTTTAGTATGTGTGGAATCACCTGGAGGCCTTTTAAAAAATACATTTCTGGGTCTCATTCCCAGAATTTCTGATTCAGTAGGCCTAAAGTGAATGGGGGTTAGGGCAAGAATTTTCATTTCTAACTAGTTTAAAATTCTGTATATGTGACTATTTTGAAGAAAAGTTACCATGTAACCTTCTCTCTTCCACTAAGTATTATGAGTCTGAGTTATAATGCCCTATGAGAAAGCACACTCTCTTAGGAACTGGGAGTCTCAAGTTACAGGCCCAGCTTTGTGAATAATTCACTGAGTTATCCTATGGAACTTATTGCTTCTTTAGTCCTCAGCTTCCTTCTCCATCCTAAATTTGGGGATTTTGTTAGATACCTGTAGGGTCCCTACTGGCTGTAATCACCTGTTACTCACAGAGCCTGTAGGCTTTTTCATCAACCTGTGGTGTGTCAGCTGCTGAATGTAATCTCTTGCTTCTTGATGCACCGAGGAAGAACAAAGAAAAATACAGGAATAAAAACTTTTTTTCTTGGCATTTCCCCAGACATACCCCAAGAAGAGTTGTGTCATTAAAGCAATGGATAAGGGGACGGTACATGGAAACCCCACATAACCACACATCTTCCCTCTCTCCCAGGAACCTTCTTTCATGGACCAGCCAAATGCAGTCAAGATTCAGAGAAGCCCAAGCAGACCCTCATAAGGCCCAGTTTAGATTACCTTCAGCTCACTTGAAAGATGTAAAAAATTAAAAAACCACCCCAGTGCTTGATTGAGGATAACAGATCAGTCAGAAAGTGGCAGAAAAAAAATGTCCTTAAAAAAAAAAAAAACTTTAAAAAAATAAAAACTTAAAAAAAAAAAAAAACAGCGTAATCCCTAAGACATTTCCTTCAGGGTTAGGCTGGGAAGAGAACATTTAGCAAAAGGAACCAGGGCAGAGGAAGAAACTCACGAGGGCCTTGCCTACTGACCTCACATCACCTTTGGCCACTTATGCTGAGAACAGTAGCAAATTTTTTTTCAAAGTCTTAAGAAACACTTCCAAATACTTATTTAATCTTAGGTATGTGGACAAAAGGATCTTATAATAAAATAAGGAACCCAAAGCCAGTGCTCTCTGACAACCTAGAGGAGTGGGATGGGGGTTCCAGAGGGAAAGGATATGTGTATACCTAATGCCATTTCATGTTGATGTATGGCAAAAAAAAAAAAAAAATCACAGTATTGTAAAGTAATTATCCTCTAATTTAAAAAATTAAATTAGAAAATAAGTTTGATGAAAACTAAGAAGCCAGGTTTCTATATTTCAGAACTCCTCAGAGCCTCTTGTGAACCGAGTTGATTCTATGCCATCAAGGACCCAAATGCCTTCCATCTTTCTACTTGGCTTTCCTCTGTGTCAGATGTTATCCTTCTTCTGAGGGTAAAGGGGGGTACAGCAGTTTCAGGAGTCACACCCACTCCAGAGGTCCCTGACCCTTAAGTCTCATGGCCAGGGTGGCGTCACAGACCAGTTACTCTTATCAGTTCCTGGAGAGGGGAAAGGAATGCCCGTGATGGTCATGGAATCTTCCAGTCATTCTCACCTCCAGGGCTGAGAAGGGCCTCTTCTATCCCTTAGCCCAGGAAGAAATGTGGGGCCAATAAAGATGGAGGGAAAGGTTGTTACATCAGCAACAAACAACATTGGCACAATTACAAAACTCAGGCTTTAACTAACTGTTTGAGCAGATATTTGCCAGTCGTTGAAACCCTCAAAATTCTCTCGCAAGTCCAGTTATTTAAAGCAAACAATATATTAATAACTGCTCCAGTGCTGTTTCCTCACTCTATTCCATCATTCACCAGACACCCACGATCAGTGAGCAAAGCATGCATGCTCCCCAGTGGCCAAAGTCAATCCTCTGCAGCTTAGTGAAAGAAGTCACAGATGCTTAAGTCCCATTGGAAGAAGCCTGTGCTCTCCAGTCTGCAAAAATAATAAGCTGCAGGGACTTCTGTTGTCGTCCAGTGGTTAAGACTTAACTTCCAATGCAGGCGTGTGAGCGCAATCCCTGGTCAGAGAGCTAAGATCACATGCCCCCAGGCCAAAAAACCAGAGCATAAATAGCAGAAGCAACATTGCAATTAACAAATCCAATAAAGACATAAAAATGGTCCCACCCAGAAAGAAATAAAATGAAAGAAAGAAGCTGCAGAGTGTCACAAATTCTGTAGAAAAACAGATAGTGTGATCACGTTGCCTTCCCCCCAGACCTGAATCACTGAGTGTGGTGTCCCTGTTCTCTGACTGAGGAGTCACTCTTTGAATAGTTAATCCCAGGAAGGTAGTTTTCATGGTTCCCAGGTAAGTCAGTTGAAAACAATTTGACCAAAAGCAATTTAGCTAAAAGCAGTTTGGTTGGTAGAACCTCTCCAAAATACGTATTAATGAGAAATGAATGTCCTTAGTCACTTTAGATAACCATTGACTGAATGAGGAAATATGGGCAGTTCCACCCAAGATCGCCGTGGCTGACTCGGGGAGCAGAATCAAGGATTTTCTTTACTCTTCTTTTGCTGGCTTCCATTTAGTCATAAAACAGCCAGAGTAATAATGTTGTAATAAGCATTGCTTTATATAATAAGAAAATAAAATGAAAGGATATGGAATGTCTCAGAATTTGAGAGATTTATTTTTCCTTCTTTAAATTCTAATTCCCTTTAAGCCAGTATGCTAGTCTGGCAGTTTTTCTGTTTTTGTGCACAGGGATGAGAAAGATTTAGTTCATGCCAACTAGCCCCTTCATTTGGGGAACACAGAGCAAGAGTAATTGGCTGAAAATATTTAGAAATTTTAAAAAGCAAAAAAGTAGAAAACAGCAGAAAATTTGAAGTTGAGTTTTAAATATTGCTTTAAATGCATTAAAAGGGACAAGAACCCCACACGTTGTACCCCAGTTTCCAATACTCAGGGCCACCAGGAGCCAACAAACAGGGTGACCTTCAGGTACCCTTAGGCAGCAGAGCCTGTGAGGGCGCCCCCTGCAGGTGTGGAACACAGAGCCCTGTACATAAACTGACCTAATATAATATACTCCTTTTCTGTCAAAATATCTTTGATCCGATTATTGCTGTTAAGGATCTTAAAGGTTTCTTAATCCAGTGGCATAAGCCTGGAATGTCAGGTGCTGTTCTAAAGCTTCTGAAGACGGCTTGTTTTATTTAAAAAACTATTATTATGGAAAACACCTTGTATTTCCTGAGTTTCTATTAATGAATGGGTTGTTCTGCCTCCAAGCCTATCCGCAGGGTAATATTTCTAACTCATTGGGCTGCCTTTAATTCTTCGGTATCTTTCTCATCGCTCATTGTCCTGTACACTTGGCCTGCAAGTCCCCTTTGTAAGAAAACCTTCCCTGACTCGCTCCTCCCTGCAGGAACCCTGTCTCTGAGCTCCTGCTGCACCCTGTACACCCCACTTTCCTCTGCTCACACCACCTTGTTACCAAGTGTGATGTCACTTCAGCCATGATGTAAGCACATCTCTGTCATCCCCAGTAGACCAGGACCTCCCGGGGGACAACAGCTATGTCCTGATTTCCCTGTGTATTCATGGCATAGCACAATTTCACATGTTTATTATGTTAATTTTCATTTAACAAATCCATGAATGTAAGTTCTTCTAAAGTAACTATGTGGAGCTGTAGGAAGCGCACAGGTAATTTAAAATATGATTTGGAACCTTATAGAACAATCCTATTGGGGAGGCAGCATCTAAACATACAAGGTGAGTGGCAGAAAAGTGTGATATGAAATCAACAAGAAAAAGATACAACATTTCTGTACTGTATACTAGGTGCCAAGCATACATCAGTGTGCTTTTCATCTAGTAACTAGTTTAATCCTTGAAATAGTGCCCTATATTATATAGATATACATATATTTCACATTATAAGCATATTATATGTATCTGCATACATATATACATATATATATAGAGAGAGACAGAGGTCTCCAAATTAAGGTACAAACACATACCATGTTGTGCCCCCTCATTTCTTTTTAAAAACCTGACTGGCCATTAACAGCCACTTCACTTTAATCTATTACTTAGTAGAATTTCATCAGTACAAGTGAGTTTAATATTAGCCTCACATTTATGAAAGGTCACTGTTGGTGCCTTTCAAGTTTGACTCTAGTTAGAAATGTTTAAATTATTTCAGTGTGGATTTGAAAAGCCTAACCTCCTTCTCAAAAATGTGCCCTGGCCTAGAAATCCCAGGTCTAGAAGATCATCAGAATGACAAAATTATAATTAGCCAAACTGTCCTCAAATAAAAAAGATGGTAGTTCTAATAAGAAAGTACATTTACTTCTTCAAGGCTTCTTTTTCCTCCTTTAGATTGGAATTCTTGAGTTTCTATATTTGGAATTGCATAAGAGGGTTTTGGTTTTGTTGTTGTTGGCAAGTTCTTTTTTTGACTATAATGAAACGAGATGAAATTCACTAAGGAAACAACATTGTGAAAATGAGTGAGAACATCATTAATTTGTGTTGCTCATGTAGAATTTCTGTAGCTTTATAACTGATTAACTATTGGAAGCACAATAGAAATCCTTTGTAAGTGGAGTATTTTTTTTAAAAATGACAGCCAGTTCACGTCCTCAAAACATAATTTAATAAAAGCCTGTAATATGCTGAACATCTGACTGGGGTATGAAACAATGTCCCCAGATTACATTTTGACCTTGAAAAATTAAGTCCAAAATGAACAGAGGTAGCATGTTGACTTTACAACAGTTTATCCCAGCAGCTGTGTTGGCCTCGTTACAATCCAGCACGGTGACACACTATATAATAGCCAACCCTTTTCTTCCAATAGTGATTTCCACAGAGGAATTACAGAGTACTTTGGGAAATTATGCCATGAATATTCATTCAGTGCACATAGTGGCAAAAACTGAAGAAAAGAGGTCCAATAAAGCTAGCGGCTCTGCTGAGAAGAATCTGGATCCTTGACTTTACCTCACTGAACATTGGCAAGGCTAGGCTTCCTCTTGACTGCATGAGGCAAAAGACCCTTCCCTGTAAATCAGTTGCCTTCCACCCAGAACACTGATTTATAGGAAGTTTTCTGCTTCTATGAGAAGTTAATCAAGTGCTCTCATTGCATCCTTATCCTTATATATGTCTTTCATTTTTCAATATATTAAACCAAAACCCAAAAGTTTTAGTGATACTATGCCAGTCTCCTCTCTCCATGGGATTCTTCAGGGAATAATACTGGAGTGGGTTGCCATTCAGTATTAGTGCCTGGAGAATCCCATGGACAGAGGAGCCTGATGGCTACAGTCCATGGGATTACAAACAGTTGGACATGACTAAGCAACTAACACTTTCTTTTTTTAATATAAATTTATTTATTTTAATTGGAGGTTAATTACTTTACAATATTGTATTGTTTTGCCATACATCAACATGAATCCACCACAGGTATACACATGTTCCCCATCCTGAAACCTCTCCCTCCTCCCTCCCTGTACCATCCCTCTGGGTCGTTCCAGTGCACCAGCCCGAAGCATCCAGTATCATGCATCGAACCTGGACTGGCGATTCGTTTCATATATGATATTATACATGTTTCAATGCCATTCTCCCAAATCATCCCACCCTCGCCCTCTCTCACAGAGTCCAAAAGACTGTTCTATACATCACAGACAAGTAAATAGCTACCTTGCTAGATATGCACAAACCCTAACATTATAGTAAAATTTTCATTGTGTATTTCAAAAGAAGTCAGCATATTTCTCACATATACAAAAATTCCTCCCATTGAGTATATATACGAGTTGATAACTGACCTCAAACTAAAAATGAGATGTTCTCTGTCCTATCAAAATATGCTAATTTTATCCAAATTGCTAGTTAATGCTATGTGCCAAAATCATCTACAAAAAGATACCAGAGAAAACACCATGCCAAGAATATCTCAGCATAAAAATTAGCTTTCATATTATTCTTTCATAATAAATTACATGTTTAATTTCTGCCACATTTTTTGTTATCTACAGTAGATATGTTGAGCTAAAACAGTGGGAAATCTTTATGTGGTGAATAAATATCTTTCCTTTTCCATCCATCAGATATTTTCTCAATGATTTCTGACTCCAGTGGGGTTATGGTTTATGGACGATACGATCAGTTCCTACGGGAAGTTCTCAAGCTACCCACAGCAGTTTTTGAAGGTCCTTCATTTGGTTACACAGAACAGTCAGCGAGATCCTGTTTTTCTCAACAGGTAGGAAACGACTTGTTTAAGGAAGTATCTCTCAGCGGGTGCTCTCTTGTGTGTTCCTCCAAGTCCCTATTTATTCATCATAACCTGTAGTGCGTCTTCCAGCTTCTGACAAATGACTTCTGAGTCAGTAACTGAGTGCAGCACATCTGGATAATAATCGGTGGTGCTTCCTGACCTAGATCCAGCATCGCGCAGAATTCTTTATTTGCACTAATTTAATCTCTACTAACAACGCTATTGGCTTCCTTGGTGGCTCAGCAGTAAAGAACCGGCCTGCCAGTGCAGGAGGCGTGGGTTCGATCCCTGGGTGAGGAATAGGGAAATGGCAACCCACTCCAGTATTCTTGCCTGGGAAATCCCATGGACAGAAGAGCCTGGCGGGCTACAGTCCATGGGGTTGCAGAGTCAGGCACAGTTTCACGACTAAACAACAACAGTCCTAACCCTCCGAATCATTTATTATGACCGCACTATCTAAATGGCTGAATTGTCACTCAGCCTCACATAAAACCCAAGTCTGACCCAGGACTAAGTTTCATCAGTGTTTAGCAAAGGAGACAAAAAAGAATCTCCGCACATGCCCTGTGGGATCTGCGAGGCCCTAAATTATCCACTAAGTTGGGGTTCAGAGCCACATGTCTTAATTGGGAATGGAGCAAGTCAGCTGAAGGAAGCTGCATAGTCTGGAGGGCTATCCATGTCTATATCTGTCCAGTCATGTGGCAAATTGACATGTCTAGAACTATTCTCCAGCACAGCATGGTAGAGGTTTATAAATCCATAAAGTGAAGGTTGTTTACAATTTTTAAAAATCCAAACTTTATAAGCAAACAGTGCGTAGCAGCCACTAAACAGCTGCATTTACTGTCCAGCTAGAAAACCTCATCTCTCTGTTTACTTGGTGATCTAAGAGGTCAGAAATACCTCAGGCACCCCTGTAGGTCAAGGATGTATATAGAGTATATATCAGTGTATCCATATACTCAATAAGAGAAGGGATCGTTTGATACACTAAGTATCAACTCTACTCCCAGAACCTCACTCAGGAAGCCTTGCTGACCTTTCCCATGCCTCCGCCCCCAGGCTGGCATGGCTACTTGATCCCTGGCCCCAACTCAGCATGCTCCTCTTTCTATTTCCCTTTCAAGCTGGGGACATCAGAATGGATCCATTCACCTAAGTCTCCTTCTATACAGCTTCTTCACCCAGAATGTCTCATTGATCCCCAAGTCCTGCTAGTTTCGCCTTCTCTAATTGTCTCTTTCCTCATCATCTTTGATTGCTTGGCCTCTTGCATTAAACCCCAGACTAAACTCTCCTTCCCTGGATTTACTTGTTTGTTTGTACATTTGTTGATTTCAGGTAGCCCAGTATAGAAGCCTCAGGAAATATACCAATGCCTCAGAGTATTTCTCATTAAAAGCCAGCCACAACAATAGGACTTTTTTAATCTAATGGGATTTTATATATTCAAGAAGAATTGTATAGGATGTTGCCATTGCTCAAAATGAAGTATCCTAGAGATTTCTCATTATGTAATCTTTTACACATCCTCAAAAATGAGAAATTTATATATGTTGAAATCATAGCATCTTTGTTTTACTTCCAGGAGTGATTTTAAGCCAGTACGATGAAAGGTCAAAATGGATAAAACTATGTGAAGTAGAAATAGAGGCAAAATAAATAAATAATGAGACCAGTTTGTTTTTGTGCCTCATAAACTGGCTATAGCAGCAGCTTGAATGATGAAATTCCAAAATTGTTTTAATTGCTTCGTTGGAAAGTCACCCCAAGTGATTGTTTTAAACCACAGTACTATTTTAGACATATGAATTGTAGTAGCTTTATAAAAAGTACTGTGTCATTACTTATGCTTTATATAATTTCTCTTTTAATAACAACGCTAGGGATGTCCCTGGCGGTCCAGTGGTTGAGATTTTACCTCCCAGTGTAGGGGGTGCGGGTTTGACCCCTGGTCGGCAGCTAAGATCCCACAAGCCTCGTTGCCAAAAAACCAAAACATGAAACAGAGCAATATTGTAACAAATTCAATAAAGACTTTAAAAATAAAATTATTAACAATCATAATGTGAACAACAATCCTATAAAAGCTTAAGTTATTTAGTACTATGATGTGTGTGTATGCATATTTGCTCAGTCCTGTCCAACTCTTTGCAACCCTTTGAACTGTAGCCCACCAGCCTCCTCAGTCCATGGGCTTCTCCAGGCAAGAATACTAGAGGAGGTTGCCACACCCTCCTCCAGGGAATGTTCCCGACCCAGTGATGGAATCCACATTTCCTGTGTCTCCTGTATTGCAGGGGGATTCTTTACTCCCTGAGCCATCAGGGAAGCCCAGTATTTTGAGGTAAATAACTAAATATATCTACCAATAAAAACATTAATAAAAGGAGACCAAGAGTTATTTTTTTTAATTACAAGGACAAGTATAAGATTTAAGCCTTGAAAATGTATTATGGCTCTTCAGGGCTAATTTCTTATCTAAAAAATATAAAACTGTCCCATCCACCTTGATATTCTAATTCAGATTTTTAAGTAAAATAGTTACTTTGCATGTGAATTTTTTGTCACTCATACTACTAAAATATCATGTATTAGTAGAACTTCTTTGGAGAAGGAAATGGCAACCCACTCCAGTATTCTTGCCTGCAGAATCCAATGGACAGAGGAACCTGGCAGGGAACAGTCCATGGGGTTGCAAAGAGCCAGACACAATTGAGCAACTGAACAACAACAAGCCTTACAAAGCTGTGTGTCCCTGGACTCCAAAGCAATTTCCTCTGCCAGCATTCCTGAAACATTCTGTGAAATTTAGTGATTCTAGACCTGAAGCAATCAAGGAGTCTTTTTATTCCCTCCCCACCCCCGCAAAATAGAACTTCTTTTCTCATTTGGAAAGAAACTTATGGATAAGATACATTTATTTTCTACATCAGAAAAGTCCAGGATAATGACCCAGAAGCCAACTGAATTGTGATAAAAAATATATATAAAGAAAGGAAAGAAGAGATTTTTTTTTTCCTTTAAACCCTTCTAACAGGGAGGGGAAAGCTCCCTCCAAACAGGATTTACTCCTAATCTTGTATAGCAGAACCATTCACATTAGCCACAAAGCTGTTAGTTTTTATGGAAGTTGAAGAGTTAGCTGTTCTACACATTTAGAAGACTGACTGATTTGGAAATTGTAGAGCCTGCTATGATGTACTATTGGGTAAAATTTTATGATGAATGCCTACTCCCCAGTTTTGCTCATCATTTTCATCCCGTCCCTTGTGTATGAAAAATGACCCTCTCGAAATTGTTTTCCTCCTTGTGATAATATTGACTCAGCCTCAGTAGAGATAATCCAGTCCTGTGTAGGCTCAACTATGAAAAGCAATTAATGTTTTGAATTCAGAACTAGTCTCGAGCTCTGTCTTTTTTTTGTCTACTAGGGGTTAATTGAATGTCTTGTTTCTTCCATCTCAAATGATATTTACATAGCAGGTATGTTAAGATTATTCTCGGTTCTAAATTCTTGTGGGGTTTTTTGATGCAGAAAAAAGTCACCTTAAATGGTTTCTTGGACACGCTCATGTCAGATCCTCCCCCCCAGTGCCTGGTCTGGCTGCCCCTTCTGCATCGACTGGCAAATGTAGAAAACGGTGAGTAGTTACTACTGAGCTCAGGCAATTTGTTTAACCCTTCTTTTAACTTGCAGTAACATAATTGATTTACAGTGTTGTGTTAGTTTCATGTGTACAACAAAGTGATTCAGGTTTGAAAGTGAAAGTGAAGTTGCTCAGTCGTGTCCGACTCTTTGCGACCCGTGGACTGTGTAGCCCACCAAGCTCCTCCATCCATGGGATTCTCCAGGCAAGAATACTGGAGTGGGTTGCCATTTCCTTCTCCAGGGGATCTTCCCGACCCAGGGATTGAACCCAGGTCTCCCACATTGCAGGCACATGCTTTAACCTCTGCACCACCAGGGAAGACCTTAAATATAAGAATCCAAGTACTAACATCAAAGATTTCAAGGGAGGAAAGGAAGCCAGGTTGAAAGAAGAAGGGGGAGGAGGCGGGAGAGGGGGAGCGAAAGGGGTAGCCTTACAGACGTCTCCTGCCACCTACAGACACCCAGGCGTTATGGGACTTTTCCCTGGGCCTCCCAAGAAGGGAGGACTGGAACTCGGCCCTACCAGAAATCAGAGCAGACCAGAACCAGAATTCAAGTTCTCTGCCAAGAGGAGGTGATCAGTCTCCAATCCTCAGCTCAGGCTGAGCGCCCTTCGACCAGATTCCTGCATCCAGGACCGGGGGAATAGAAAAACAGGGAAGGATAGGAAGGGTTAAGGAGAGGAAAGAGAGAGACAAGGGGAGAGAGGTCAATAAAGTTTCTTGTTACTTACCGGTTGGGGCACTCTGGCCAGTTGTCCGCGTCAGGAGGAGACCAGGGACAAAAGGGTCCCAGTTGCAGCCTCTGGGTCTGGCCCATTGGCAGGCAAGCTGGCCCCTGAGTACCCCGAGTGGTCAGGATGTCAGTCTCGGCGAAGAAGAGTCCCGCCAGAGTCACCATTTGTTGCAGGAAGAGGGACCCCTTCCAGGGCCCGAAACTGGGCTCTTGTCTAACACTCGGAAATGAATTGTCCGAGGAGACACTTGTGCTGACAAAGCAAGAGATTTTATTGGGAAAGGGCACCCGGGGGGAGAGCAGTAGGGTAAGGGAACCCAGGAGAACATATATATATGTATGTATATATATATGTATAATATTCTTTTCCCCTGTAGATTATTACAGGATATTGGGTTTGGCTCCCTGTGCTGTAAGTAGCGGAGAAGGCAATGGCACCCACTCCAGTACTCTTGCCTGGAAAATCCCATGGATGGAGGAGCCTGGTAGGCTGCAGTCCATGGGGTCGAGAAGAGTCGGACATGACTGAGCGACTTCACTTTCACTTTTCACTTTTGTGCACTGGAGAAGGAAATGGCAACCCACTCTAGTGTTCTTGCCTGGAGAATCCCAGGGACGGGGGAGCCTGGTGGGCTGCCATCTATGGGGTCGCACAGAGTCAGATACGACTGAAGCGACTTAGCAGCAGCAGCAGCAGCTATATGTAGGTCCATGTCGATTATCTGTTTTATATATAGGAGTGTATATATGTTAATCCCAAACTCTTAAGGCAATTATTGAAATTAAGCTATCAAGTCTATAGTTATTAAGCCAACATCATTGTTTCAGGAGGTCTGTTTAGTAGTTCTGATTTTTAATAGAGCTGACCTCTCTCCCTGATCAGCAAAGCCCTATCGGCACACTGCAAAGTTAGGATGGTCCATTCTAAAAACTTATTAAATATCACAATCTACCTCTCAGTTACAAGTAAGATGTGGCTTTAAAACTCACTATAACTGAAGAAGAACCTCAATAAGGAATGTGACATTTTCTAGTATTTGTTTTAGGTATGAACTTCCACTGTTGGCATACCTGGCCATTGACTCTTTCTTCATAAGCACTTGAACATGAATAGGTGGAGGAGATGGGGAAAAAACTGGACGGTAGCACCTTGCTAATCCTTAGTCACGTGCTCCAAATTATAAGCTCCCAATGGCTATAGTTACGCAAAAGAGATGAGTAATGTAACTTTGGTCATGTGCTTTTATTTTTATAAAAGCAAGTATTTCTATGATAAAAGTAATTATCCCACTGCTGGGCATACACACCGAGGAAACCAGAATTGAAAGAGACACGTGTACCCCAATGTTCATCACAGCACTGTTTATAATAGCCAGGACATGGAAACAACCTAGATGTCCATCAGCAGGTGAATGGATAAGAAAGCTGTGGTACATATACACAATGGAGGATTACTCAGCCATTAAAAAGAATACATTTGAATCAGTTCTAATGAGGTGGATGAAACTGGAGCCTATTATACAGAGTGAAGTAAGCCAGAAAGAAAAACACCAATACAGTATACTAACACATATATATGGAATTTAGAAAGATGGTAATGATAACCCTCTATGCAAGACAGCAAAAGAGACACAAATGTATAGAATGGACTTTTAGACTCTGTGGGAGAGGGAGAGGGTGGGATGATTTGGGAGAATGGCATTGACATATGTATACTATCAGGTAAGAAACGAATCACCAGTCTATGTTCGATACAGGATACAGGATGCTTGGGGCTGATGCACGGGGATGATCCAGAGAGATGATATGGGGTGGGAGGTGGGAGGGGGGTTCATGTTTGGGAACTCATGTACACCTGTGGCTGATTCATGTCAATGTATGGCAAAACCAATACAGTATTGTAAAGCAAAATAAAGTAAAAATAAAAAAATTTTTTTAAAGTAATTACTATTGGCATATCCAAACTTGAATACGAAATACAGTTCAGAACAAGGTTTAAAGAAATTTCAACAGGGAACAATTCAATGCCTCCATCTGCTCTTTAGATATTCTCATTTATTGTTTAATTTAACTCTGGGAATTCTCCAGCCTTAAATAGAAAATAATTTATCCCCTATCTCTTACTAGAATCTTCTACACATTTCTTTAATATACATTGGGGTTAAAGTTAGCTTAACTTTAAATTCCCATTTAGAACACTTGGTGTCTGCGCTTGTTATCTCTCTTAGTTCAAGTTATAAATTTATTGTTTTGCTCATGGAGATTTAAAGAAAGATCTCATTAGATTCTCTGTAATCACTAACAATCATAGGTTTTTTTATGCTTCTTATTCATCTGCTAAAGCAAAGAGCAGTCAAGATCCAGATCATGTGGGGTGAATTCATATTACTGTTTGCAGTCTGAGAACTAGTCATTCTCCAATTATAAAGTTGTAATTTCATGCCTCCTCTCAGTATTTCCTGTTGCAGAAAATGAGTTCTTTAGACCATGTCCCAGAAGAGTTGTCCCTAAATTCAGGTCTTTCCCAAGAGCCAGAAAAGAAGGATATAATACTGGTTCAGAAGACACTGTGTTCAAAATTTGGTTATGTCTTTGTTTCTACAGTTTACTTTTTATCTTTATTTTATTTTTATTTTTATTTTTTTGCATTATTTTCCCTGGCTGGTTAGCCAGAGAGTAACTTCACCAAAGGCAAGAATTGTTCTTGTTGTTGTTAGTATCTTTAACTCATAACATACAATTACTTGGATCTGATCGTTTGTTAGCTTTGAGTCTCATACCTTGCTTGCTTTGTAACTCAAATTTCCTGCCAGAGAAAGTGTCTCTTGAACTATCTGAATTAGAACTGAATTCAGATAATTTGTCCATCTCTTTGGGCCCCTATCGATCTGCCTCTCAAAAAATTTTTTAAAAATCTGTTTATTAAATGAAGACAATGTCACTCATTAAATAAGCCCATTAGCTACTCTATTTTTTAAAATATAACTGAATATTCTCATCGTCCAGTTTTTCTACTCTCCTCCCATCTCTTTTCTTTTTCTTCCTCTTGTTTTCCATTTCTCTAATATTTGCTCTCTACCCACTACCCACTGGATGAACCCATCTGTGTTCATCCATTGTGCTTCTGAGTTTTCAGTGAGCTGTGCTGGTCTCCTGGAGACAGAGAGCATCTAGGGGAAAGGCAAGCCAGTTTGGGTAATTTACATTCTTGTAGGGTAAGGGATGGGAGTAAGATGAGTAAACAGCATTACAGAGATGTGCTGTTAAAAGAACCCCTCTCCTCCAGCCCACTTGATTTCTCCCACCCCCACACATGTGCTGGAAAAGGGTCGTGAGAGTCTAGGAATAAACGTAATACTTCTCTCAGACCAAACTGTCATCAGAAGTCTTGTTATTCAGCAGAAAAACGCAATTCTTGTTGGGCTGTATTTTTCATTCTTCTGACTCATACTCTTGCTTCCTTGTCTTTTTCTTCGTTTGCTTGCCCATCAGTCTTCCACCCGGTTGAGTGCTCGTACTGCCACAGTGAGAGCATGTTGGGCTTTCGCTACCGATGCCAACAGTGTCACAATTACCAGCTCTGTCAAGACTGCTTCTGGAGGGGACATGCCGGTGGTTCCCATAGCAACCAGCACCAAATGAAAGAGTACACGTCCTGGGTAAGTTGGGTGTGTGAGTGTTGTCCAGAGCACAAGGGAACAGCAAGAGAACCAGGGTGCATACTTACCTTCTACTCTCACACTCCTTCCTTCCCCTCCCACTGCTCCTCTTACGGGGGTTTCTGAGTCTGAACCCAGTGTAGCTTCCTAAGACAACGTATAAGAACACTCCAATGATATTACCTCTTGGTATACAGGTAAGTCAGTATTGATTTAGGTGACAGCCTTCTGGAACATAATCTCCTTTTCACAGTAAGTGAACGCTCTTTTCAATTTGGGGCGGGGTTGTGGGGATTGCCTAAAAATTATTGTTAGTTCCTTTTATCTTTCTGGAGTTCCTTAAGAGCGTGACTGGAATGTGAAGGAAAGACATGAGAGCATGAGGGTTTAATGATGCTATTTCATGTTATTTATTTATTTATTTTTTGGAAGAAGGGAAAGATTGTGGTTGTATTAGAAAATCATCTTTTCATGAATAGTGCACGTGACTAACTTGCTGGAGCTGATATGTGATATTAACATGCTGAAGGTAACCTGTCCTTGTGATGAAAGTATTCTGATACTTAGTATGATAATCTCCAGGTTCATCCATGTTGCTGCAAATGGCATTTTATTCTTTTTGTATGGCTGAGTACTAAGAATATGCATTTTAAATCAGAATGTTCTTTTGAGGAATTATTATTAGGAACTGATATTCAGTGCAAATATATTATATATTAATTGTTTAGCACATGTCATAGTCTGAGTTCAAATAAGAATTCTTCACTAAGGCATTGTATACTGAGAATTTATTCCAGTTCAAATGCCACCTGTTACTATTAGCTACATCACATGCTGAGAACTGATACACTAGCACAGATCATGAAATACAATTTAATATAGAAGGTAGGAGAAAATTGTCTTATTGACAGCATATTACCAGTTTTCAAATGTTGTTGTTTAGTCACTAAGTCGTGTCTAACTCTTTCGTGACCCCCTGGACTGTAGCCCGCCAGGCTCCTCTATCCTGGCAAGAATACTGGAGTGGGTTGCCATTTTCTTCTCCAGGGTATCTTCCCAGACCAGATATTGAACCTGCATCTCCTGCACTGCAGGTGGATTCTTTACCACTGAGCCACCTGAGAAGCCCAGTGTGTTCTGTCTCAAATCCTAGAGGGCTGGTGTTTGAAGACTAACCCATTTTTTAATTGTTGTTTTGTGTAAATGCTGAAGTTAAATAAGGAGCCTTTTCCTTAGAGGTTGTGGACTCTGCGTATAGGACATCTGTCCTATACGATAGGACAATGTGTTTACAGAATAGACTAGAACTCCTCACGAGGACAAAGGAGCTCCAGTGTTTATGGGGTAAAGAGCAGTCATTACTGCTGTTCCAAGTGTTCTAAGAATTCCGTCTCCTAGCCAAAGTCAAAGAGGGATTTTGTGGACAGTGCTGCCATGACTTAGCTTTTAAATAATGAGGATGAAAGTCTCTTCCTTATATTGCCAGTTGTGCACTCTGTGTGTCAAAGAAAGTGACAAAATTATAAATCTTCTCACTGAAAGGAAAAATTGGCATAAAGATTTATTATATGTGGTGGACTATTTTTGATCATCTTGGCTGTGAAATATTAAACATTCCACTGGGCTAAATGAAAAAGAGATAGCATGTCCTCTGGAAAGAACATGAACTTTAAATTCTGAAGACTCAGGCTAAGCTCTGCTCTTCCTTCTAATTGGATGTGTCCAGCCACACCTGAAAATCTTGCTTCTGGATTCCTGCAAAACCTCCCACTCCTCTCCTGCCTTCCACTCCCATCCCTCTCAAACCATTTTCTGCTCTGAAGCAATCCTTCTAGAATCAGGTCACCTCTGAGGTTTAAGTTGTTCATTGTCTCCACCCACACCTGAGATAAAGACCACAGTCCTGGATGTGGTATATAGGACTTCAGTGGTCTGCCTCCCGCTTTCCCTTTCCAGAACTGGATCTCCTGGCCTTCCTCCATCTGGATACCTTCCAGTCCCCTGAATTTTGTCAGAAGGATTCCTGCTGTTCATTAAATCCCGGCTCGGATGTTCTGACCCCAGTGACTGCTTCCGTTTCTCACAGCATTTGCTGACACTGTGCAGCCAGCGGCAGGTACCCTGGTGGCTAATTCCAAGCATTCTGGTTCCAGCAATACTGGAGCCAACTCCTTGACTTGGAGTAAATCTTAAAGAAGAGTCCCTGAATGAATAAATGAATATATATCATGGAAGGGCTTCCAGGTGGCACTAGTGGTAAAGATTACCCACCTGCCAGGGCAGGAGACGTAAGACTCGGGTTCGATCCCTGGGTTAGGAAGATCCCCTGGAGGAGGTCGTGGCAACCTACTCCAGTATTCTTGCCTAGAGAATCCCAAGGACAGAGGAGACTGGTGGGCTAGAGTCCATGGCGTCGCAAAGAGTCAGACACGACTAAAGCAGCTTAGCACACAGCATAGTATGAAAGCAAATCGTCTGATAAAATGTTACATAAGTGTTGATTGTTAACACTTGAACCTTTGTTCTTCCTTCCAGAAATCACCTGCTAAGAAGCTAACCAATGCGTTAAGCAAGTCTCTGAGCTGTGCTTCCAGCCGTGAGCCCTTGCACCCCATGTTCCCTGACCAGCCTGAGAAACCACTCAATTTGGCCCACATCGTGTGAGTATCTGCCCTCCACACTGAGAGACAGCTCTTCACTGACATGTGTGCAGATCCATACGAAGACAATTTCCTATCAGTTGTCAGGGACCGAGTTTTAGATTTTATTTTCTTAAAGAAAGAATGAAAGTCAGGTGATTTTATATATATATATATATATATTCTTTTTTTTTTTCATGAAGAAGTATACAATACTTCTGCCCGGAAGTACAAGAACGCAGCACCATATAATTCACCTCGAAGTAGAAAATATTCAAAAATTGTATAGTTATGAAATACAGATGTTAGTGGAGTTTACACAATTGGACATTAATAATCAGTGGGATTACCATGATCAGCCAATAGTAAAGCATCCTGTACGTTAACATCACGCGTGCTTTGAGCCCCTAATCCAGAAGCCCACTGTCTCCGTTCTCTGCAGAGCCAGTCATCGTAAAGATGCCAGCAAAGATGGAAATTATTGCTGTGGTTATTGTTTTCTCCCAAGTGACATAACTTTAGAAGAATCATGGCTTGTGTAAGGGAGGGTTGAAGTGGAGGGATTGCTGGGGAAATTCAACAGATGATCCAAAAGCAGACTTAAAAAAATTTCTCCAAAGTGTGTATGAGTTTGAGTAGCAGAGGGTACAGGGTCAAGGAATGGTGCTACCACTCACATCTTCCATCTCCCAAAAGCCCCTCCCCCTGGGGCCCTCTCTCAGGCCTGGGTGGCTCAGAAAACAGGAGGTTCAGGCAGAAGAAAGTATTTCTTCCTTGGTGATGTCTCGGGCTCAGAAGAAGAAAGAAATTCATTAGCTATTTTGGGGCTACAGTTAGGAATTTGGTAGTCACAGGGGCCTCAAGAAGCCTCTAGAACAGGCAGTTCCTCTCCTGAACTGAATTTTGGTTTGTGCAGTTCAGCACAACCTCTTGTTCTGCAGGGCACATGTTTGCCTGTTGACATCAAGAGGTGGGCTGATGAGACCTCTGAATGTTAGGAATCCACCAAGACAAGGTTATTGCTTCAGGTGACTGCGAGCATGGCCCCTTAGAGGCATTGTGGTGGACCGCAGAGCCTTAGGAAGGCAGTGACTCTTTCCCGATGGACCTATACAGATCCTAAAAAAACAACTGTGCTGAGCATGTCTGAGGAATTTGTATAAATCTCATGGGCTCTGTTTGGTTTACTTCTGTTTGCACTCTGAGGATTCGTTGTCCCTAGCAATCTGCACAGTCTAGAAGCATCCAAAAACTAATGTAAACTGATTCTGTAGAATGTGGTTGACTTATTTTAAGAAATTTTGCTCCTAAAAATAAGCCTCAAAGTAAACCAGGGGTAGAAAGAGCCGGGAAGTATCCCAAAGGACCAACCACTTGCAGAAAGTGATCTCATGCAAGCTGTTCTAAAGTCTCGACTTATTTACCCATAGCCGGGGACAGTTACTTAGCTGTCCATGAATGAACAAAAACTCAGAGTAGGTTTGGGCTGTCTGGCTGGGCCACAGAGTCACTTGCTATCAGGCCTCCTTGGGGTTAACCTCCAAGAGAGCAGCATTCAATCCGAGCTGATGGGTGTGGGATAGATAGTTAGAGGGTGGACAGGGTGGACAGCCTGGCTCCAAGAGCTTTGCAGCAGATGGAATGAGGATGAGGCCTCCCACCTGGAGACAGAATTAAGAAATGAGGCCACGTGTGTGAGTAAAGCCAGCCTCATGTCAGCCACACTGGGCTCTGTGCCCAGTCAGTGCTCAAGATTGAGAGAGTGTGTGGGTGTGTGTGGGTGTGAGATTTAGTTGACCAATGAGTAAAAATGTTTTAACTTTCATTTATTTTGGCAATATGATCTGATATGTTATTCACTGAACTGAGAGCATCAGCTACACAATTTGGATTCCATGGAGAGTTTCAGGATTCCCCTAAAATTCTACATGAAATTTGCCTTCTTCTGCTAAAAGTCCCATAAATTTAACCAGATTATTAAAACAGTCCTTGAATCCAAACACTGATCTGTACTCATAGATGTTTCCATGGTGAATGTCAGTTTTAAAGGACAAATTGAGATGCCTTGTTATACAGTAGTTAGGGCATCAGTCTCATAAAAGACAAATTGTATAAAATATTTAATTGTTGAAATAACACACAAGAAATTCCAGATGTACAATATCCGATTGATATTATTTTTTTTTATTTTTATTTTTTTTTTAATTTTTTTTTAATTTATTTATTTATTTTTAATTTTTACTTTACAATTCTGTATTGGTTTTGGCATAGATTGACATGAATCCACCAGATTTGTTCCTATTATTTTAGCTTTAGACATTTTTATAATTGTTATTCCCCAGATGTTATTTCCCTGAATAGATATACATGTTCTTTTTTATATGGATGGGGATATCTAAGACTTCTAATCTGAAAACATACTATTCATTTAGCTATTCTAAATCATCATAGGCATGTAAAAGCCACTTAAGTGGTGATATTTTGGTGTTTTGGCATTTGTTCTTAGCTATTGTATTGCTTGTAAATATTGTCATGATTAACTGTCTCTATTCTATTCAATTCTTTTGCTGCCCAGAGATACTTGGTAAGTAGTTGAATAATCTTCAGTACACTCATTAAGACTTATAATTATAAGTGGTTATGAGACACAAAACAAGTGAGAGACAAGAGGCTAGTTTAAAACTAATTCTGCCGTTAAGCTGAGCAGTTTCATTTTAAGAAAAGAATGCCAAAGTAACTTGGCATGTGATTGTAGAGGAAATACATCCTTTTGAAAATTTCCATTTGGTGCCAAGGTTAGCCTCTGTGTCCCAGGTTCAACATTTTCATGATGAACCTTACACATAAGGCCATTTACTTGTTGTTCAGTTACTAAGTCATGTCTGACTCTGCAACCCCATGGACTGTAGCACGCAAAGCTCCTCTGTCCTCCACTATCTCCCAGAGTTTACTCAAATTCTTGTCCATTGAGTCGGTGATGCCACCCAGCCATCTCATCCTCTGTCGTCCCCTTCTCCTCCTGCCCTCAGTCTTTCCCGGCATCAGGGTCTTTTCCAATGAGTCACCTCTTCCCAGCAGGTGGCCACAGTATTGGAGTTTCAGCTTCAGCATCTGTCCTTCCCCTGAATATTCAGGGTTGATTTCCTTTAGAACTGACTGTCTGATCCCCTTGCAGTCCAAGAGACTCCCAAGAGCCTTCTCCAACACCGCAATTCGAAAGTGGCAATTCTTCAACTTTAGGCCTTCTTTATGGTCCAACTCTCACATCCAGAAATGACTATTGGAAAAACCATAGCTTTGACTATATAGACCTCTGTCAGCAAAGTGATGTTTCTGCTTTTTAATGCTCTCTCTAGGTTTGTCATACACAGTGTAGTAAAGCGCAAAGACTAAGAAACTGCAAATTCAGCTTTGTGGTAACCAGGTTCAAAAGAGTAAATGTACCAACCTACTTAGAAAGCATTCCAGACCCTCTTGTTTTCTCATTTCCTAGAGAGAGAGCAAGATGGAGACATTTATAAACAGGCAAAAGAAAACCAGAAATGCCAAGCTGATTTTTTTCCACTTTTTTCAAAGTTAAAATGAAAATATTTTATTCTGCTTCATGTTTTAAATCTGATATAACCTAACCTTTCAAAATTCACAGAGCACATTTGTTTGAAATTAACATCCTTCTTATAAAGTGAAAGTGTACTGTTCAAAGCAGAATTAGTTTTAAACTAGTCGCAGGTATTAGACATATCCTAGATAAGTAGTATAAAACAATAAGTTTTCAGAATTTCGGCTAATATGTTTGAGTAGATTAAATAGCAATCCTACTATTTTGACCTCACCAAACATAGAATATGTCTTTATAAAAATTTAAGAACACAGCTTAGCACCAGGTACTGGGAACCTAGTTTCAATGAATTTTTGCATTTTGTGCTAACATTTGAAAACCTGCCATGGGTCATGTCCATTCTCATAAATACATTGGGACAAACATGTCTCCTTTTTTCCTAGAAATCCCTTCGTTGTAGAATCCAAACTAATTCCTGTTTCCTAAGATTAAAATTAAACCTTCACAAATTTGACTTGATCGAGTCAACACAAATAGATTCTATAGGCTACTGTATTCATGTTTCATCTTTAAAAAATTCTGTACTGTCAAACTCACATGTAGCATTATAGTGAAACCAAAATTTCCTGACTCAGAACACCACCCTGCCCTGTCACCCAGCTTCTGAACTCTGAATCCCTTCTCATCGTACCATGGAACACCTGAATCTAAAGTGAGACTAAAAACTGCTTGGAGATGAGGCAGGGATCTTAGCTCTATCATTTTACCTGAACTAAGACCTCACCGATAGGGAAAGAATAACAAGGTGAGGTGCAAATTGAGATGGGATGCCAGACGTGATACAGTTGATATTTAGGCTAGGCTTGTGGACAATTCTGAGGAATATTGAACCCTATTTTCTTCCTCTAATAATATAGAAAACAAGTGTTTATGGGCTGCCTTGCACTGTATGTCCAGATAACAGAAAGTCAGTAAATCCCTGTGGTGCTTAGTTGCATCTTCCCTTAGAACAAAGGTCAAAGAAGGCACAATATGATTTTGCAGCTGGGACCCTACAGACAGGGAATACCAGGAGAGGGCCATCATCATGTGGAAAACAGGATGAAGTTTCTGTAGAATCCTCCTCTTTCCAAGAAGATCTGGAGTCTGATTATCCTCAAATTTTCTGGGCTTCTCTTTTTAGAAGGCAGTGCGTGTATACTCAGTCACTACTCAGTCATGTGCGACTCTTTGAGACCCTGTGGACTGCAGCCCGCCAGGCTCCTCTGTCCATGGGATTTTCCAGGCAAAAAAACTGGAGTGGGTTGCCATTTCTTTCCAAGGGATCTTCTGACCCAGGGATTGAACCTGCATCTCCTGCTTTGGTGAGAGCTTCCCTGGTGGCTCAGATGGTAAAGAATCTGCCTGCAATCCAGGAGAACTGGGTTTGATCCCTGGGTTGGGAAGATTCCCCTGGAGAAGGGAATGGCAACCCACTCCAGTATTCTTGCCTGGAGAATTCCATGGACAGAGGAGCGTGGCAGGGCTACAGTCCATGGGGTCACAAAGAGTCGGACATAACTGAGCACACTCCTGAGTTAGCAGGCACGTTCTCACTGAACCACCTGGGAAACCCATTTAGAAGGCAGTTAGCTGCCTCAAAATCCTCATTCCATCCAAGAATATGACTGTACACCAAGGCTCAAAGCTCAAGAATGAACATTCCTGTGGCATCCAGAGATCTTTCCCGCTCAATGTTTAACAGACATTTTGTCTTCTCAAGGAAATTTAAGTTCCCAAAACACTTCAAGAATTGAATTGGAAAATGTAAAAATTCATGTTGATCCTGGGTAAGATAGGACCTGGGCTTCCCAGGTGGCTCAAGTAGTAAAGAACCTGCCTGCCAATCCGGGAGACATAAGAGATGCAGGTTCAATCCCTGGATCAGGAATATCCCCTGGAGGAGAGCGTGGCAACCCACTCCAGTATTCTTGCTGGAAAATCTGGTAGATAGAGGAGCCTGGCAGGCTACAGTCCATGGAGTCGCAAAGAGCCAGACATGACTGAAGCGACTTAGCATGCACACACACAAGATAAAAACTCTGATTTCCCAGCTTCTTTCCTTGAGGGATTGGATAGTTTTAACTTGTGACTTTTACTTGTTTTAACTTTCTATCCACATTGTGCTTTTTTTAGGCCACCCAGACCTGTAACCAGCATGAATGACACCCTGTTCTCCCACTCTGTCCCCTCCTCAGGAAGTCCTTTTATTACCAGGAGGTAAGTTCCAGTCCTATTATAAAACAAACTGTCTCTTTGATAATGAGCCTTGATTCTGTGGCAAGAAAAATATTCTCATGTAAGCCAAGAGCAGAAGATTATTATTAGCAACTTGTTTGTAAATATCTGTCACGAGGCATCAATTTCATTCATTTGGATGCTTTCGGAGAGGGCAGGGATGGTTTTGGGGATGAAAGTCACTCCTGGAAACTGGCACTTACAATCCATCCATAGTAAGAATGCACAGTATGTTTAAGTTTTACTTCTAACACACATGCATTATATCTCATTGAAAAAGTCACTTTTATAGCACCTGGAATGGCCTGTTTAACCTGCGGAATTGGCATCTCAAGGTGCAATAAGGAATTATGATGGACATTCTGAAGCATCTCATAACATAAAATTCCAGGTATATAAGAATCTTCGTAGTAAATTCTAGAGTTCCTGAGGCTAGAGGCTCAAATCCAAATTTGGACATGTGGTTTCTACATAAGTAATTCATGGATAAGAACAAGAACTTTAAAAAAGAGAGAGAGAGAGAATGGATACAGATCTCATTTTTGCACAAAGGTCCATTGCCATGTAAGCAAAGAGGTGAAGCAGATACTTCTCCTAAAGCCAGCACAGTGAATAGGCAGAGGTCAAGACATACTTCAAGTCATTTCATCAAATATCTCAAATAAAGCACCAGGGAATTATTTTAGAAATACAGGGAGAAGGCTCACAGGAAAGCAGGAACAAAGGTGAGGAAAACTGGAACGGGGAAATGAATGAGAGATTTAAAATGCCTTTCAGTAGGAAAAAATAAATAAAACAGCCTCATGTGTTTCAAAACCAGTCATAATCAATCTTTTCCTCGAAGAGTTGCTAAGGCCTCAGTTTCCCTGTAATGTCCTGGGATGTTCTAGTGAAGATGTACACATAGTGAGACTTAGAACACTGCTGATTTTCCCCTGGAGTCCCTGGATTTGCCCATCATCAGGAACCTGAGATGAAGACGTTCCCCGTAAATGTAATTAGTGGAATAAACAGAATGTGGTCATTCATGACGTTTACTTCCTATAAATCCAGCCAGTCTGTAACAAATAGAAATGCGGAGGCATTTGAACAACAGAACATCCACAGTGAAATGCTATGGTTGAAGCCCTCAGTATATTCCTTTAGCATTCCTTTTCAGAACCACCAGCAAATTCAACCATCTTCTCTAAAAAAACAAAATTATGAACTGTAAAATCTATTAGAAGCACGGGTCTGTGCCTTTATGTCAGGAAAGAGATTCTTGTGTTAGGAAGCTCTGCATTCTGTGACTGTCCAGCAGAGATAGACCCCATCCTTACTGAAGGTCATTTTATATCATTTCAGCTCGGACGGTGCTTATGGTGGATACGTCTAGATGGATAACATGGCTTCTTCTACTATAAACTATTCCTATAATACTTTGAGCTGTTCTGCTTCCTCCAGGGTGCATGGTATCCCTTAACCCAAAATAGGATCATTTCCCTTTTTTCCCATTTTCAGTCCTTCTAGAATGTTCCCTCTGAACCACAAGCACGTTGTTCACAATTTGCCATTCTTGCTCTCCTCACAGAGGTTGGCCTCTGGTTTCTGTTCTAAGGGTGCTGTTCAATAAAGCTGTGTACACTGAACATCCTTCCTCTCTGAGTGGGCCTTGCTCTGTCCATGGGAGGTTTTAACGAGGTCTCGTTGTTTGCATCCCTCAGGTTACCTGAGGGGATAAGTGCATCCAGCCCTGTGGCTGAGGAGCATTCACTCATAAAGCTGTATGTAAATCAGCTTGAACACGGCACACGGTCAGTATCCCAGCCCTGAATCACTAATCGTAGTAGTAGTTCCATAGCTAGACTGCTGGTCCTACGTCATCACTAAAATCCCCTTGTAGTTTGGGGATTTGATGGAAAAACAGGTCTTCTGGGGGTTCATGAGATTCCATTGAGAATTTCCAACTTGAGCTGCACTTCTTGGCTCTTTTCTCTCTTTTCCACTTCTCCACTTCTTTTACTGATTTTGTCTTCATACCAGTATGTATGAGATGTGTATGTGTGAAGAGTACCACATTGGATCTCCTTCTTTGGATGATTCTCTGCTTTGGTACAGTTTGTAAAACCCCAGATGGTGATTCCTTAGACTCTTGTATTAAAGAGTAACTGGATGAGAGTAACCCTAACTGGATGAGACCAGGACAACATCACTTGGCTAGACCATATTGTAGTAAAAGACTTCAGGATTTATATCCTTCTGTCCCACTGAGCTTGGACCAATTTTCCCCCAGGTAAGCAGTCTGATTCCTACTGAAGCAGCAATTTAAAAAAAGAAAAAAACAATTTCAGACTCTGAGTGCTTAATTTTTATTATCTGATAATGCTGGTGGTGATCCACTGTTTATTTCTTAGCCATGACCATACTCTAAGGTTGATGGAAACCATCATGTCAACTGTGGACATCAGTTAAAGGCACTGATCTCCCAACAACTGGAACTGAACCAAAGAAATACAACCTAGAGCTCAGCCCTGACTCCTACCCCATTGTAACTGCCCCCTTGAAAATCTGATAAAACCTAAACAAGCCAAGAGTGGCGCTGGTCAGTGTTAAGGCCACATTAAAAAGGTAGTTTGCCATGAGATATTTTACTTAGTCTGAGTTTTTGGTCTTTGGTATAATGACAGATCTTACAAAGATAACGCAGAATGAGGATGAATTGAAATCACTGCTCCAGAATCCTTGCCACAAACTCTTGGCATTCCTCACCTAGAGTCCTTTTACAAGCGTATACTTTGATCTTCAAAAGGTGCGAGGGTCTATCTTTGAAGTCTTTTGACATCCTAGTAACCTAACTCACACATATTTATGAGGGTGTAACTCTGGCTACTACCACCATCTCCCCCATCCCCTCTTCTGATATCTATTTCTAGCTACATACTTGATTAACTTTTCCCTTAAAAGAGGGAATTCTCAAAGATACTCTCCCGTAACCCTTTGAAGTCTGTGTGTGTGTGTGTGTGTGTGTGTAAGAACTCAGTGCTATTTAGCTGTTAGATACAGTGTGGATCAAATAATGCAATTCATGAACTAATTCACTTCATTCATTTTCTTGGTCATAACTATATCCCTGCTGCTGCTAAGTCACTTCAGTTGTGTCCGACTCTGTGCGACCCCATAGACAGCAGCCCACCAGCTCACCCGTCCCTGGGATTCTCCAGGCAAGAACACTGGAGTGGGTTGCCATTCCCCTAAACCTAGATTATTTTGTTATAAATGCATGAATTTATATGAAAAGGAAGCGTATTATCACCACTAGGTAAAAAGCTCCAATATATGATGTATGATATATGATAGGGCAGCCGCATTAAACTTATGAAAGATAGCTTGCCATTATGGCAAATATTATTGCAAGAGCTGACTACAGATTTGGGCCCAAAAGGCCCTGTTTCACGCCTCACTGCCCACAGCCTTGTGCCTCTGAGTGTCTGCTCTGTCTCTTTCGGCATCATGCCCCCTTTGTAAAATCTTAATTATCTGCCCAAATCCTTCCCCCATTTATGTGAGAGAGCTAACCAGTCCTTTCTTGTGTAAAATGTTTCACTAATCATGGCTATTATGGCCATTTCTTCATACAATAAGGGCATTCTAAAAGTTTCAATCATTAGATTCTTTTACTTTCAAATTTAGAAACATCTCTTCCATATATTTGCACATACAGCCTCTAAACTCTTAACTGCTCACAAAAAGAATCACTTTGGCTATTATGTATACCATCTAGCCAGATCTGATCACTGTCCCAAATGTTAGAACCTGGCTTAGGATTCATAGTGTTGAACACAATCTAACATACTGTTTTCTGGTTTATCACCATGTTATTTGGTTAATTACTAATACTGTCTCAGGTCCAGGTGTACATATGGGGAAGATAGGCTGCCTACCCACGCATTTCCTAAATCCTGATCCTTTTCAATGAAAAAGCATTTGCGAGTTATTTTTGTTGGTTGACTGTTGGTCAGTTGGTTGATTTGCTTGGATTTTCAACCACAGAAAGGCTAATTCTCTATGTCCTTTTTCATTTTTTCAAATGAAACTTTGCCTTCCCAAAGAGTCTTTACCTAACAATCCAGATTTTTAATCTGATGTATAATATTCAAACTAAACTTGAAGCATTTGTGCTTTGGTAATCAAAAGTGAATAGAAACAAAACTGAGGTACTGAATTCAGCCTTTGCTTCTGAAAATCAGTTTTTTTCATAGGTAATATTTTCTGAGATTAAAGCCTTTTCCTTTTCAGTCAGGAAAGCAGGTAAATTTATAAATCAGCATCATAAAAACAGGTATACACTTAGAAATCAACCACCTGAAGATTTCTTCTTTCTTTTTGTTCTTTAGGGTTATGTGTATGAAATTTGAAATAAACATTGTCTGCAAATATTTATCCCATGTAGCTTTCTTTATTCCCAGAGTTCCACTGAGATGCTAGATTTTTTTCAAACTTGAATTAAACTGGTCTTTGAACTCAACTCTGTTCCCTATACTAAAATGTTAGTATATAATTAAATATACAGTCACCTCTTCTTCACTCTTTACTAGAGTTGCTTAGTTGCTGTCTGTGTGTGCCCCATACCCAGCAAACTTTTTAGGCATCTCTTGGCAAAAATACAATTGATAACGGCTTGATACTATCTGGGGAACACAGTAAATGTAGTGAATCAAGTATGACCTAGAATTCTTATTATTTCTTCCATGGTACCTGCTTAAGATGGTCTGACTTTCATGCCAGCCTGAATTGATGACAACTCATTTTCCCACTGAGACGCTGAGCTATTTTTATGCATGTTTGCTGATTTGCATGTGGAAGATATTTTACATTTCACATCAAAGATATAGAAGGCTAGAAAAAGAAAGGAAACAAGAGTTATCAACAAATTATCTCTTGAAAAACCTGACTTGTGGACTCTTTATTGTATTTAAATTAGTTTGATGACCTTGGCATAGTCTGTGTTAGTTATAGTGATAAGCAAAATGTTATTCCCAACTGACAGATAAGGAGGAAGCCATGTTTACAAGTCATTCTTCATAACCCCAAACACCAAAAAGTTTATCAATTATTTAAGAATAAATGAAAAAGGAAATATCTGTTCTTAATTTGCCATGGTTCAAATACCATTTTCCATTTAACCATTGTAATGATAATTATACATAATTTGTTTACATTATGTTATTGCTCTATGCAAGACTTTTATTTAAATCTTGTTACTTTCATGTTAAAGAAAAGAGAAACATTTGGGTAGAGCTAATGTAATAACACAGCATACGCAGAAGTGGTTTTTAAAACTATATGGCAGGTCTAAGTAAAAACCCAAGGAACATTTGTGTGTGGTTTTGTTACCTAGCTTGTGTGCATGCGTGCTAAATCACTTCAGTCGTGTCCGACTCTATGCAACCCTATAGACTGTAGCCCCCAGGCTCTTCTGTCCATGGGGTTCTCCAGGCAAGAATCCTGGAGTGGGTTGCCATGCTCTCCTCCAGGGGATCTTCCCAACCCAGGGAGCGAACCAAGGTCTCTTAAGGCTCCTGCATTGACAGGCAAGTTCTTTACCACTAATGCCACTAGAATACCCCAAAATGTTTGCACTTAAGAAAAAATCCTGACATCAGTTGTCATCCTCTGAAACTAAAGGGTGAATTTAAATAAATAAATATGAAATATTTTGAAATAATTCTGTCCTTCCAGAACCCATTATGTCAGAGTGTATGTGTGTGTGTGTGAAAATTTTTAGAAGAAGACAATTTTTCTTCTTATATGTTCTTTCCCTATACTCCCTATACAGAGTATAAAAAGGAATTGGTGAAAAAATAAGAGAATTTTTTAGAAAAGAATAATCTAAAGGATTATTTCCAGCCTCTTTTCTTTCAGCAGAACACATGAAATTCAAATTTCACCTGGTCACACCTTCTGGGTATGATTGTCCCCATACCCAGTAACGAAAAAATGTGTGCAGAAGGAAGTCTTTATACAGTGGCAGGGCCTGGTGAAAAGAAAATAAGGATAATAAGAGAAAGAGGCATGTATACACACAATCTTAGGATGGTAGCTTTGCTTCTCCTTGGGATTCAGATTAGAAAAGATTCATCACCCACAGTCGAAATGAGCCCCGGGTAGTTTCCAGTTTCAGAGCTAAAAAGGAGGAATGCATTTGAATTTAAAGACGAGGCATGCAGAAGGTGTAGAAGCTCCAAGAGCTAGCAGTACAGAAGAGCCATTGGGATGTTTGACATCCCAGAAGCAGTCACTTCTTTTTTAAAAAAAAATTTTTTTATTGGAGGATGATTGCTTTACAATGTTATGTTGGTTTCTGCTGTATGGCAATGTGAAATCAGCCATAAGTATACAGACAATAGCCAGAAAATGGAAGCAACCTGGATGTCCATCAGCAGATGAATGAATAAAGAAGTTGTGGTACATATATACAATGGAAGACTTGTTGGAAAAGACCCTGATGCTGGGAAAGATTGAGGGCAGGAGGAGAAGGGAGGAACAGAGGATGGGATAGTTGGATGGTATCACCAACTCAATGGAAATGAGTTTGAGCAAGCTCTGGGAGATGGGGAAGGACAGGAAAGCCTGGCATGCTGCAGTCCATCACAAAGAGTTGGACACAACTGGGAGACTGAACAACAAATATGCAATGGAATATTACTCAGCCATAAAAAGGAACAAACTGAGTCAGTCGAAATGAAGTGGATGAACCTAGAGCCTGTTATACAGAGTGAAGTAAGTCAGAAAGAGAAAAGCAAATATCATATATTAACACATATATATGGAGTCACTTCTTGATAAGGCTCTAGGTTCCAGTGTTGCCACATCCCAGAGGCCACAGTGAATTGGAAGTATCACCAATCTTCTCCAAGGAAACTGCCAGAGCTACAAAATGAAAGTTTAAACATCAAAATTACTCTATGAAATATTGTGAGGGTATATTGCTTTAAAGAGATCATCAAAAACTACTTGATGTCACTACCTTGACAACAGTTCAGGAGAAAATTTGTTTCACTTTACTTCCTTCCTTCAAGCTCCTTGTGAGCTGCAGAAGCTATTCTGGTAAAGATACTTCACGTGAAAAGTCTTTATAGAGCCAAGTTTTAAGTGCAACCTGCCTCTTTGTCTGCTTTCTCAGTTCTTGATCCATTTCAGTTGAGTGCCTTTTTCCACTGTTTTCATCATTCACTTGGCTTCCTCTATATTATTTTTAAATTTATTTAATTTTCTCTTTTGGCTATGCCACACGGCATGTGGGAATCTTAGTTCCCCGACCAGACATCAAACTCGCACCCCCTGCACTGGCAGCAGAGTCCTAACCACTGGACCACTAGAGGAATCCCTTGGCTTCCTCTACCCATGATCATAGTTTTGGCTTCCCAGTAATAAATGATGAGGAGAAGAATTCGAGGAGAAGACAAAAAGATAGGAGAGGTATATGTACATCTGCTAGTCCCTTTGAGGAAGGAAGGGACTGGGAAAGGGCAAGGGGGACAGGCAAGTGGAGGCGAGGAAGGAGAGAAGGGTCCAAAGCATTGGAGAGACAGAAAGAATGAGCCACCAAAGGAGAATCTGGGCAAGTGCTTGCTTTCTGCTGCCAACCCTGCACCATCGTAATGTCAGCAGGTCTCCTCCAGTGCCCAAGCTTGCCAGTGAGTAAGTGGTAGGACACGCACAGCTTTGTTAACACATCACCTTTCTCCCATAAGGCATCACCAGAGTAATTTGTAACAAACACATCCTCCTAGTTGATCCTCCCATGTTTCTTTTTCTTTGCTTCTTGCACACTCAACATCAGAGGTTGTGACTGTGTAATTATTAGGCCTTTGATTTAAGGAAATAGCACAATTTCTGGGACTCAAGGTATGAAGTAGCATATGTAACAAAGCAGAGAGATAGTTTCAGTTGGAGGGAAGAATTCTGACCATTTCACACAGTGTTTTGAGTGGTTTTACAGGAATCTGAAATCAATTATATAATAGGTAGATCTATTTTGTGTTATTTTAAAGAAAAAAAAATTGAGGGAGCTGACTGGGCAGTGGTAGGACTGTAGTTACTGGATAATGAGCGTAGAGGGCTTTGCTGTCTTGGTGGGATGGTGGGACGACAACTCTAATGGCTTAAAGTTGTTATTTGGCCCTGACAGCATGTTTCATAGTCTCAGAAGCTGAAAATCAATATGCTGTTAAAAAAGCTTAGCTTCATCAGAAAAGTAAATTCTCCTAGAGCATTAATTTCATTTTTAAAGTCAATTTTGTTTGTGCAGTTGTACTTTTTGAGTAATAGGTACAGTCCTGAAAAGCTGGATGAAGTCATATATTAAACCCATGACTACCTACCTACGCTACAGTAGATATTTTTTATAGATAAAATTTGTTTTTAAATTTACCATAAGCCTCACTATTTAAGGAATCTTTGTAGTATATATTATTATAAATTATAAGAATTCCAGTTGTAATATGCATAATTTAATGTGATATTCATTTATAAATTGCTATATTTTGTGCTCTGTAGTCTGAAAAAGTGGTAGTTTGTAGTAAAACCTTAAAACTTGTAGTTAAAGTTTTTGAGATTTCTAGTTGCTTTATTTAGCCATTCTTACATTTATGGGCTTCCCTCGTGTCTCAGGTGATAGAGAATCTACCTGCAATGCAGAAGATCAAACCTGGGTTTGATGCCTGGGTTGGGAAGATCCCCTGGAGAAGGGAATGAATGGCTACCCACTCCAGTATTCTTGCCTGGAAAACTCCTTGGACAGAGGAGCCTGGTGGGCTACAGTCCATGGGATCGCAAAGAGTCAGACATGATTGACCAGCTAACACTTTCACAGTTTCACATTACATTAAGAAACTTTGGAAAAGTTGGGGAAGTTTGTGGTAAATAATCCAATAATTTCTATCCAAGTAATTAAACACTTGGTATTCAAACAGTCACACAGTTAATTTTTTTATTCTCCATGAAGGGAGAAAGGGTTAGTTTTAAGTACATCAGTGTTGCAGGGCAAATTCTTAGCCTATAGAAGAACAAACTCTTTTTAAGCATATTACAAGCAAAATTATAATACTAAGAATCAATATATTTCTCAATGAAGCATGCATATTCATTATAGTAAATCTTGGGTGACTTTGGCTTGGCCACATGTTATTAGTTATTATTTATACTTCTATGTATTCTTTAACAAAACTACATTAAGCTGTCATAAAATTACCAATTAAATGAATGTTCTTCCTAGTAAATATAAAATAATAAGAATTTGCTCTATTGGTGGGCCCTCTTCACCAGTTATAGACACAAGGTCTATGAACATATATATTTATAAGGCTCAAAGATTTATTTCTCTGTTTCTCTGGAAGTTTTCCTTGCAGCTTCACAGCCAAGGTCAGGTGATTTGTGCCTGAAGTAGGAAAACACTTTTAATATGACACCAATCTCTAACTAGGTAATTTTCAATTCTCTATTCAATACAGACAATCAGAGAATAGAGAGCAGACTGCAGAAGTCAGCTTCTTGTGTGGGGTCTGAAGGCTGGCAAGACTTAGAGAACTGCTCCACTGTACACAAGATAGTCTGTCAGGACTGCTGAATGAATGAATGGTCTTTGTGTCTAGGCATATGCAATCTATTTGTTAGGCAAATAGCAGAGGTCAAATCTGGGATCACAGTGGGGCTTGTGTAATTGTAATTGCAGTTCTCAGGCCAGGTTGCTACTTCTAGCCCAACTCTGAGGAAATCTAAAAACATCTTGAACTTTTCAAAGTAATGAAAGAGCTGTCCAAATGGAGCTTGGATGTAGTCTTGGGGAGTTTCTGTTGCCAGTTTCTGTTCTTGAATGCATTGCCGTGTTTATGCTCTTCTTGGCTTTCCCATCTTATTAACCAGCTCTCCTCCCAAGGACAGTGAAGTCGAGCAGAGCAAACTGCTGGCTAGGGCTGCTCCAGCTTTGCTGAAGGGCAAAGGGTAAGTTAAAGCCAGAGTGTGCTGGAACCCTGAATTAACTGAACTAAAAATGCAGATTTCTTGTGTCAAAGATGCTTTGTGTTTGAAAGACCATCTTTGATTTAGTCAAAGCAGCTTCATCATAACCCCATTAACAGCCCCAAGTAGTTATTTTGAGTAGACACATCTGTGTTGTTACTTGCTTTCCCTGATTTCCTTGTTAAAATTACTAAGCTTCAGATTTGATCTTCCAAAAGATAATCTTTGCTTACAAGCTATTTCAGTGTATTTACTGTACAGATGAATTTCTTGGACTTAGTGGTTTGAAGAATGCAAATCTGCATTCTTAAAAGTGACTTGACCTAAGTGGAAGTCTTTTAAGTGAATGAAATGGCACTGTGAATGTCATTGCTTGGATTTTGCTTGTGTTTTTTCGTAGAACATCGTTTAGTTTTCCTTTACCTGCTTGGTTTTCTAAATGCCCTTACTACCACAAACTCACTCCTGCCTGCCCCACTTATTTCTGTCTACCTCTCCTAACAACATCCTTTCTTTCCTCCTGCCCTGTTTCAGGATACAGTACAGCCTGAATGTGGCAGACAGGCTAGCTGATGAACATGTTCTCATCGGGTTGTATGTCAACATGCTCCGGAACAACCCATCATGGTTAGTGCAGGTTTGGCTGCTTGACTGTCCTGAGAAAGGGAAACAGTCTGATCTCTTGATAAGCAGTCTCAGCAAGGGGCAAAGTCACTGGATGGTAGAGGTGTCACTAAAGTATTTTTTTTAACCAATTCAATTAAAATATCTTGTGATATTACTTTGGACACTACCCATTAATGTACCATAGAATTCACATTTTTGCTAATATCTTAGCTAAAGGACAAGTTGTGTAAATGGGTGCTGTGCTGAATATTAGCATCTAGGGAAATGCAGGACTCTGGGTCCCTCTGGTCAATTCTGTGTTATATGGGCCATATCAAATTACTGCACGATGGTGATGCAATAATTTGTCTTATTCCGAGGACTTGTGTGTTTCTGCCAATTTGGAGAACAAGCTCCATTCTCTTAAAATAGATATGGAAAAGAAATAGGATGAGATCATACCATGGAAATCATTTCCTGAACAATGATAACATTGGGAGAAATTGTCTGTCAACTCTTCTCTTACAAATGTTTCAGAGTACTCATCCTGATAGAGGCAAAGCTTACTTTCACATGCGTTAAATGTGTGAATTCAGATAAAGTATTAGAATAACGGCATTCCTAGAGTTTTCCCTTTCTATTTTAGTTGTGACATAGGAGATTCCTGCCATTGGTACAAGTTAGTTAATAATAAATGTACATTTTCGATTTGAATGGAAATAAATGGACACACTGTATAATTATCCTATGTTTCATCCTAGTTTAGACAACTTTTTTACAAACATGTTTTGCAAACCCGTTCCTTAGAAGTATTTGACTTTATTTAATAACCCTAATATAATTTCTCTGAATTAAGAGCCTATGGATTTTTTTTGCAGTCATAAATATGTAGGGGTTAAATTTCCTCTAAAATTGATTCCCTTTCTTCTACTGTGTCATAGAAAACATCCTTGAAACATTTGGCCTCACTCTCACCACTTGCTATTGTTAACCACTTCTTTGTTTGTAGAACTTTCCTCTCTTGACTGCTTCTGATGCCTTAGAAATATTTTTTGAAAGATTACCACATGAGTTTAAGTGATACATTGAACATTTATTTGTTTTAATAGTTATATACTTATCTTAATTTGTATTTAATATTTATATGTGTATGTATGTATATATATAAAATCAGCATATTGGTTTAATTTTATACTATATCCTTCTGTTTGGGGAGATAAAGATGAACTCTTCAGCTAAACCCATCTCTTTGTTCAAATTTTCCCAGTCTGTAGATCAAACAGTTACTTTTCTTTCTTACATCTCTACCTCCCAAAACTACAAGTGGAAAGAGTAATTGTTTTCATCTTACACCCAATGAATTTGGACCACCCCCAGTGTTATACAGTAGCTGAAACAACAGAACTAAATGCTTAAATTGCCTCCCTGCCAAAATCTGTGTTGGAAATCTTCAAAGCAGGATATAGTAAAGATCCAATCATGTCTGAAGGCAATGCCGAGATCTCACATCATATCCTCCTCTGTAATTCTAAACACATTCCCATTATTTCTACAGCTCTTCTTTGACCTTTTCTTAATTAAAGTTGTAACAGAGAAATCTCCAAAGAGGAGAGCCCAGAGTTTGACACTCCCAGCCCTTTTCCCTCCTCCAGTGGTTAATCGTATTGACTTGATGGCCACTTAAGACCATAAACCTGTCTCAGCAGAGACACCTTACATTGACTTGATGAAAGCTAGTTGAGATTTGTATTTTGAAAACAAAGCAGAATTTAAGACTGATCAATGAAGCCTACTCCATTTTAATAGCTCCTACTCTCCATAATTCTCATCACTGTTTTCCATCCTTAAAAAATTCCAGCTTCTATTTTTTCTCTTTTCTCATTTTTCCCCCTCCCTTTCCTTTATTGTAATTAATTGCTAATGATTCCCCACACCTGCCAGGATTCTGTAAGTGAGGAAGTGATCTCTCCTTTCCTTTATTATCATCATAGCTATGAGGCTTTACTCTCATTCAGCTATAGTGAGATCTAGAATGATGGTAACCACAAGAGTTACTTTTTTAAAAGTATATGAAGCATATGATTGTGTTTTTATTTTGGTTTTGTTTTTTGTTATTTTTATTGGAGCATAATTGCTTTACAATGCTGTATTAGTTTCTGCTCTACAGCAAAGTGAATCAGCTATACACGCATCCCCTCTTTTTTGAATTTCCTTCCCATTTAGGTCAGACAGAGCATTGAGTAGAATTCCCTGTGCTATATAGTAGGTTCTCATTAATTACCTATTTTATGAAATTGAAAGTTTTAGTTGCTCAATCACGTCTGACCCTTTGCAACCCCATGGACTATAGCCCACCAGGCTCCTCTGTCCATGGAATTCTCCAAGCAAGAATATTTGAGTGGGTTGTCATGCCCTTCTCCATGGGATCTTCCCCACCCAAGGATCAAACCCAGGCCTCCCGTATTACAGGTAGAGTCTTTACCTTCTGAGCCGCCAGGGAAGTAGATAGTATCAGTAGTGTATATATGTCAAGCCCAAGAGCTACCGTTTTTAAAGTATTTGCCTCACAATAAGCATTGTGTTTAAAACTTTATTTACATAATTTCCCCTGGTCCTTAGATAAGCCTGTAGAGTAAATACTCTCATCCCCATTTTATCAATTGGTAAAGGTACCAATTCAGAGTCTACATGATTCTCTCACAGACACAAATCCACTACACAGTAGGGCAGAGATTTCTACCTTCATCTGCTTGATCCCAAGCGCATAACCACTAGGCCACATTGCCTTTTATAAAGCCTATATAAATGCATGCTCTCCAGAAAGCTCTTTTGGACACTCCATACTGTATCCACCACATCTCTATTTACTAAAATTGCATATCCTACTATATTATTTTTATTTCATTTTAAGAGATATTTTGAGCACATACTAGTAAAAGGAATTGTTAACAAATTACCATTTATGTATTTAGTTCTGCACATTGTGATTTCTCATTTTAATTATAAGCTTCAAAATGACAAAACTTTTCAGTCTCTTGGACCTCATGACAGCAGCCAGAATATCAATAATAAATTTTACATCTATGAAATGCTTAAAAAATTACAAAGCCCTTTCCCACATATTATTTAATCTGCTTGTCAAAGCCCATAAGTTTGGATATTATTATTTCCATCTCACTGATAAGCAGATGCTGGTTCCAAGACATTAAGGACTTATCCAAGGTCACCTGCCAGCAAGGTCTCCTAATACTGACAAAATAATTTGTTATCTACCTCATTCCTCGGTCTTCCTGTCTGTGCATCCTTCATGAGATGGTCTATAATCAGGAATCTAATAGTTGTTCTTGATTAAAAGGTATGTTTTTGTGATTATCCATATATGCTCCTAATTCACTCGGTGGAGGCATTTTCCCCTGTATCTATTGTCCCCTGTATCTACTTAACATAATGAGAAACTGACTCATTTGTAAACAGTCTGCTGCTAAATTCAAGATATACTTTTGTGTCCTTGCTGGTTGGATGTCAGATAAGCCAAACAAATAAACTGCAGCTCAAGGGAGAATTCCTGCTGTCTTCCTAATTCCTAAGTGAAGTTTCAAAAGCCGTAGTGGTTTTCAAGCACCTTCTTCCGTGGTGGAGGAGGGGTCTCAGAGTCACACAGTGAGGGCTTTTTCTGGCCTCCCCTATAGCTTCCCTAGACTTGCTGGTGGTTTATAGGACAGTGGTAGCAGGCACACCAAGGGATATCAGAAACCAGCCCAGAACTTACAACTCTAACCGTAATTATAAACCTTGATACTTACCAGTCAGATATTTCCGGTGTGTTTCTTTCAACTCTGAAAAGACAGGCTTCCGCAGTGGCTCAGAGGTAGAGAATCCACCTGTAATGCAAGAGTCGCAGGAGATATGGGTTCAATCCCTGGGCCAGGATGAACCCCTGGAGGAGGGCATGGCAACTCACTCCAGTATTCTTGCCTGGAGAATCCCATGGACAGAGTAACCTGGTGGGCTACAGCCCATGGGGTCTCAAAGAGCCAGACACAACTGAAGCGACTTAGCAGGCGCTTGAGGGAAGGAGGCAGCACAGTGTAGGCCAGCATCTGTGCTCTGATGCCATGGACCATTGCTGTCACTTTGTCAGGCCACTTAACTAGGTTAAAATTTGTCCTGCTCATTGTTTTTCTCAAGTAGGAGAAATTGGACATTTTGATGCCTATTTCCGGGTTTCACATATCAGGTCTAAGTAGTCACTGGCTCACTTGCCTCTTTTTTTTTTTGGCAGCACCACACAGCTTGTGGGATCTTAGTTCCCCAAGCAGGGATTGAACCCATGCTCCCTGCAGTGAAAATACAGAGTCTTAACCAGTGGGCCACCAGGAAATTCCCTTTCCTCCTTTAATAGATTCCTATGACACTTAAGTTCACACCCCAGACCACTCCCCAGGGCTGTAGGTCTGTGTGTGATCTAACCTGCACCTACCCCTCTCCCAGCCTCTGCTCCCTCGGGGTGTTCCCACTCAGCCACAATACTTAGTCACATCAGTTTTGGATCAGTTCCTTGAAAATACCCCCTAAAATGGCCTCAATGACCAAGATACTAGCTCTTCCCTATTTTCCTCCTGCCCTTTCCCTCCACACACTTGAACTTTCTCCTCTGATTTCCAAATTCTGGTTAAAGGTACCTACTCCTCAGGTAGGTCTCCCACATTAGTCTGATCATGGAGTACTATGTATTTCATTCCTGTCATAAATGTAATCATTCATTGCTTGGTTGGTTGGTCCACTACCTACCTTCCGCTTACAGGCCAGACCTTCTCAGACTCATTCACACCATCTCTGTGGCATCAGCACAGTACCTGGCATACCATAGATGCCCAGTAAAGGCCCACTGGGGTTGGAGACTATTGATGGTACTATAGACATAAAATTCCCTCTCACTCTAAACAAAATTTGTGAAGTATCCTCAGGAAAAAATTTTTTACTATAAAAACACTTTCTGCTATTAAAAAAAAATCACCTATTATAAATTAGCCCTGAAATTAGTATAAGAGTATAAAGTAGGTTGTTGTGGATCACAGCAAGCTGTGGAAAATTCTTAAAGAGATGGGAACACCAGACCACCTGACCTGCCTTCTGAGAAATCTGTATGCAGGTCAAGAAGCAACAGTTAGAAATGTGCATGGAACAACAGACTGGTTGCAAATGTTGCAAATCAGGAAAGGAGTACATCAAGGCTGTATATTGTCACCCTGAGTATTTAACTTCTATGTGGAGTACATCATGCAAAATGCTGGGCTGGATGAAGAACAAACTGTAATCAAGATTGCTGGGAAAAATATCAATAACCTCAGATATGCAGATGACACCACCCTTATGGCAGAAAGTGAAGAAGAACTAAAGAGCCTCTTGATGAAAGTGAAAGAGGAGAGTGAAAAAGTTGGCTTAAAACTCAACATTCAGAAAACTAAGATCATGGCATCCGGTCCCATCACTTCATGGCAAATGGATGGGAAAACAATGGAAACAGTGACAGACTTTATTTTGTTGAGCTCCAAAATCACTGCAGATGGTGACTTCAGCCATGAAATTAAAAGATGTTTGTTCCTTGGAAGAAAAGCTATGACCAACCTAGACAGCATAGACATTACTTTCTCAACAAAGATCCATTTAGTCAAAGCCATGGTTTTTCCAGTAGTCCTGTATGGATGTGAGAGTTGGACTATAAAGAATGCTGAGCACTAAAGAATTGATGCTTTTGAAATGTAGTGTTGGAGAAGACTCTTGAAAGTCTCTTGAACTGCAAGGAGATCCAACCAGTCCATAAAGGAAATCAGTCCTGAATATTCATTGGAAGGACTGATGCTGAAGCTGAAACTCCAATACTTTGGCCACCTGATGTGAAGAACTGACTCATTGGAAAAGACCCTGATGCTGGGAAAGATTGAAGGTAGGAGGAGAAGGGGACGACAGAGGATGAGAGGGTTGGATGGCATCACCAACTCGATGGACATGAGTTTGAGCAAGCTCCAGAAGTTGGTGATGGACAGGGAAGCCTAGCGTGCTACAGTCCACGGGGTCACAAAGAGTTGGACATGACTGAGCAACTGAACTGAACTGATAAACTAGGTGAAAAGTCAAGTATTAAACTTGACTTAGGTAGAGGTGATAAATGTGGATGAAGATCAGCAGCAGCAATTCACTGATGTGGCAAAAACAGCTAATAAAAATCAAAAAAAATTAAAGTGATATTGGGCAAAGAGAAATTTTTTATGTCCTCTGATCTTTTCGACTTTGTGCTAGTTCACTGCGGCTACTACAACAAAATACCACAGACTGTGTGATTTGAACAACAGTTTATTTTCTCACGATTCTGAAGGATGGAAGTCCAAGATGATGGAGCCGGCAGCACTGTTTCTCCTGAGGCCTCTCTGATTGGCCTGCAGATGGCTGTCATCTTTCCGTGTCCCCAGGGGGCCTTTTCTCTGAGTATGTACATCCCTGGTATCTCTTCCTCTTCTCATAAGGACTCCAGTCATATTGGATTACGGTCCCACCCTTACAACCTCATTTAACCTTAATTCCCAGGTGGCACTAGTGGTAAAGAACCCACCTGCCAATGCAGGAGACGTAAGAGACGTGGATTTGATCCCTGGGCCTGCAAAGATCCCCTGGAGGAGGGCATGGCAACCCACTCCAGTATCCTTGCCTGGAGAATCCCATGGACAGAGGAGCCTAGTGGACTGCAGTTCATGGGGTCGCACGGGCCTCATTTAACCTTAATTACCTCTTCAAAAGCCCCATCTCCAAATAGAGTCACATTCTAAGACACTGTGGATTATAGGCATCCGCGGTGGCTTGGATGGTAACGAATCTCCCTGCAATGCAACAGACCCACGTTTGATCCCTGGGTCAGAAAGATCCCCTGGAGAAAGGGGATACCGACTCCAATATTCCGTGGATTAGGGCTTCAACACTAATTTGAAGAGAGAGAATTCAGTCTAAAACACTACTACACTGAATCCGCTGAACTGTATGCCTTTAATTTTTTTAATGTGTAGGCTAAGATTTGATTGATTTTTTTCAGTAAATGTTGTGCTTTTGAAAAGGGTAAGTTTATTGCAACCTATTGAAGGAAAAAATTATTATCCACACCTACTGGAAGTATCTTCTTTTGAGTTTTCATTTTCTTGTTAACATTACTCCTTTTCTTCTTTATAATATTTTGGATTTTCAGTTATAGTACTAGACTTCTGAGAACGATACTCCCTTAGCATCCTAAAAATGTAGACCTGAAGAATGTCACACACACCAATGTATGTATCTGCATGAACTGCATTGTACTCACAGGGGTTTTCTCAGCATGATCGATCAGATGATAAATTGACTTTTAAGATGAGTTCATTTTTCTGTTATAAATTCTAATATATTTTATGTTTCCATGGAAAATGAGAGTGACACTACCAATCTAATGAGGTTATTGAAGTAGATGAGCTAGTATGGTACTGGGAACACAGGAATAATTCAGTGTTAGTTACTCACTTAATTTTGAATAAGGTTGAAGGCACATAAGTTAGATTTTAAATCCCATTTTGTAAAACCAGTCCACTGTAATATGATAAAAATAAGCACTGTTAGCTTGTGGATCGTCATCAATATTGTTGAGCTGATGAACTTTAGAGTGTGCTTTCTCCAAATGTGCTAAAATAAAGAATGCAGAATGAGAAATGGTCACATATGTTGCTTGATAAGTTGTATAAATGGGACATTTTTATTAAAAATTCATGGCACTTTGCAGTTTGCATACAGAAATAAGAGAAGACTATCACTGTTAAGCTAATTCTTTCCTTTATTTAGGAAATTAGAGATATAAAGACTACTTATTGCTTCTATAAAATGCTTCATTGATTCAGCTAAACTGTTTTTCTTCTTTTTGATGTAACCTAGAATACTAACCAATAACCAATCACATTTTCTTCAGCAAAAAAGCCTGATTTATAGATAAGGAAGTGATGGTGCAAAAAAGGTATACCAAATAATATTATCTGTTATCAGTTCAGTTCAGTCGCTCAGTCGTGTCCGACTCTTTGCAACCCCATGAATCGCAGCATGCCAGGCCTCCCTGTCCATCACCAACTCCTAGAGTTCACTCAAACTCACGTCCATCGAATCAGTGATGCCATCCAGCCATCTCATCCTCTGTCATCCCCTTCTCCTCCTGCCCCGAGTCCCTCCCAGCATCAGGGTCTTTTCCAATGAGTCAACTCTTCACATGAGGTGGCCAAAGTATTGGAGTTTCAGCTTTAGCATCAGTCCTTCCAAAGAAATCCCAGGGTTGATCTCCTTCAGAATGGACCGGTTGGATCTCCTTGCAGTCCAAGGGACTCTCAAGAGTCTTCTCCAACACCACAGTTCAAAAGCATCAATTCTTTGGCATTATCTGTTGTATGTAAGAGTAAAAATGGATACTTCAATCAGCCTTACCATGTACCCTGTCACTGCTGTAAATGCTTTACATGGTCATCCTCCCAATAAGCTATGTATTAAGTTTGTACATGAGAATATATAAACTGTTTTATAGATGAAAAAACTGAGGCACAGAGAGGTTAAGTGATCTTTGCAGGGTCACACAGCTAGTAATTGAGACGGCTAAGGTTTGCATCCAGAAATGATCCAGTCCAACCTCGTACCCACTCTTGTATAACCCTGCTACCAGCTATTCACCCTTCCTAAGTGTAAGCATTTCTTTTGAGAGGACGCTTACCTCTTTGACACCATCTGCAATCTAATCTTTAAAATAACAACAAAATATGAACCAAAAGAGAATTTGCCATTATTGAAGGGGTGGGATGGGAAAGATCTACTGTTGATAAATATGAATGAGTACAATGACATTTCTATGAACTTGAACACCTATATAAAGCAGATAAGGAATCTGTATCCAGCCATAAAATGTATCTTCATTTTTAACTCTGCCAAATATAAATGATTAGTTCGATTTTAGATGGCATGGCTAGTGTTAAAACACAGTATTTCATCTGTATTCTTCTGATTTTTTCAAGGTGTTGAGGATGTATACAGAGCGAAACAGTATTCAAAAGAGGGGGGCCAAAGACCATGACGTTGCAAGCCTAAATGAACTAACCTCTATTTGTTCTTTTGTCCAACTAATTCTCGGGTAGTTCCTGTTTCAAGCACTGTGCTAAACACTCAAGTTCCAAGGGTGAACCATTCTGGTTTCAGAGAAGTTACAATTTAGTTAAGGATGAAGGCAAATGAAAAAGGCAATTATTATAAAATGCAAAGTGATAACAGTTATAATAAGAGCAGTGCAGTGCAAAGTGCTGTGGGATATATAAGAAGCAATGGATCTGAATTTGGAGGTTGGACAAAAGAGCGAGAAGTGGCAAAGTCAATACCATAATGAAGAGAAATTAGCCAAGTGGAAGTGGGTGGAAGAGGCAGAGAGATTGTTTAGAGCAGAGAGAATATGGTGCATTTGAGCTTAAGTGTGGTAAAGCCATGGGGGTAAAAGATGAAGCTAGACTGTACAGGACCTTAAAAGTCTTCTTAGGAGTTTGAACAATGAGAACCTATTGAAGCATGCTTCAACCAACCTTACTTTTGAAAGATCGATGACTCTAGGACAGAAAATGAATTGGAAGAAAGAATAACTCAAATCAGAGTAAATTTTGAGAGGAATTTACACTCATTCAGGATAAGAGGACAGTGGCCTGGGCCACATCAGGGGCAGCTGGAATTGAAGGCAATGGAAGAATGTGAGAGTGTGTAGAGGTAGAAGGCATAGCCTTGGTGGACGATTATAACATAGTGGGTTATCAAAGTCAGGGTCTTGATAAAGGAGTTTGAAGGTACCCCTAAAGAGAAGGCTTTCATATTGTAAGTTATTATTATCATTATTATTATCATCCATGAAGATTCCTATGGCATTTTGCTCTCAACCAACTGTGAAAGATAAGGAAGTCATCCTCCCCTTGTGTGTGTGTGTGTGTGTGTGTGTGTGTGTAGTCACTTAGTCATGTCCAACTCTTTCCAACCCCATGGACTGTAGCCCACCAGGCTCCTCTGTCCATGGAATTCTCCAGGCAAGAATACTAAAGTGTGTACCCATCCCCTTCTCCAGGGAATCTTCCCGACCTAGGGGTCAAATTCAGGTCTCCTGTATTGCAGGCAGGTTCTTTACCATCTGAGCCACTAGGGAAGAAGATTCCTATGGCTTTTTGCTCTTAACCAACTGTGAAAGAAAAGGAAAAAGTCATCCTCCTCTTAAGTAATAACTAGTAATGCCTTCTCAGGCAGTAATCTTCCTAATAGCTATTTGCATTTTAATAAAAGAGCAGTCACACTTAATGACCATAAAAAGTAATCTCTAGTGATAAAGTTTATGTCACCATTCTGACAAATGGAAAAAAATACTAAGGAAAAATGAAGAGGTATTTCTGGTGCCCTTTGGATCACCTTATTATTTGTTTGTTTGTTTTTAATTTATTTTTTAATAATTTATTTTTTTTACTTTACAATTCTGTATTGGTTTTGGCATACATTGACATGTTTGTTTTTTTTTTTTAACATAGGTGAATCTTTTCATGACCCAAGTGTAGACAAATACTTTTTTTTACATTTATTCTGATTTTCTTTTCTTTTTTTTGCTGCATGTCTTATAGAATTTTAGATCCTCAACCAGGGATTGAATGAACCTGAGCCCTCAGCAGTGACAGTGTGAAGTCCTAAACTGTGGGCCACCAGGGAAACAGGCCTGTAGAGATACCAGAGAAATGTGAATGAACATTGAGTTCCCAGAAATCGCTACTACATCATAATTTAGGAAGCCCTAGCCCTGCCATTCAAGTTTCCCAGATGCCATTTTGAAATCACAGCAACAGATGCTGGCCGTGTATTTAAGGTCAAAAGTGGAGAACTTGCAAAATAATAGATTTCCCCATTCTGAACTGAAGTCTACACAGCAGCCTCTTTTTAATTCATCATGGTCTTGTAGCAAGATTATAAAATCTGGAAATGAATAGGCAAGGATGGAGACGATGTTGGGATTGGTATTTCTTTAATGATTTAGGGTTTATTGGTCATTTACTTTCAACTTTTTGTAACTGAAGTCTTGAAATAATGGAATTTATTAGGGGAATGCTTCATTCACCCTTGTATAATGTGAACGTACGGAAACTGCACATGTGGACGCATAAATCATGTGTGCACAAAGGGGCGATCCATCATTTCACCCCTCATTCACTTGGTGCTGGGGAAGAAGGGGCAGGGAAGTGTGAGTTATAGCTTCCTAGACAAGATCCCACACCTTCACCTCTGACATTTCCAGGAGGCTCCTTTTAGTAACCTTCATATTATTTATACCTTCTGGTCATTCATGATAAAAGGGACTTTTATCATGAGGGGGTTTTTTTCCTTTATCAAGGTTTTTTTATTATTTATTTATCAAAACACTCACACATGTTTTTGACAAAGTCACTTTCAGGCAGTCGAACAGATCGTTGTCCCAAGCTTAGAGCAGTGGGCCTTGTCTGAATAAACTGTGTTGAATTAGACACATGGTCTCTAATATATCAACCAGAAAATGATAAATGCATTCAAAATCAAATTGAATTGTTTCTTTGTGGGGCAGTTTTATTTTAAAGTAAGGACAGCATAACTTTCACTTTCTTATTAAAGCTGTAGCAAGAAATTCAGCTATTATTTTTAACCACTGCAAAGGGCAGACATGTGTTATAAAACATCTGTTTTAAACATCTGTTTTAAAACATACATTGTCCAGAACTAATTCAGCCTTTGGCTAGTAAAATAGTTTCTTATTCCAAGTCTGAATTTGTATGCTGATTGAAACCTCCATCCACTGGGAATAGTACTACACATAGGTGAGCCCTGAATCTAAGAATATCTATCTTAAGGGAACATTTGTAAAATATCACAATGCTATATGGATATGAAAAATGATATATTTCATGCAGTTTGCATTTAGGGTTCATTTCACATGTTTAACTTTTCCATTTTATTTTCAAGATCTTCTAGGTCCTTGCTATTCAAAATACATATTAACATATCTTGAGAGCTTGCTGGCAATGCAGGTTCTGTGATCCCATCCTATCCCACCACCCTCACTCTAGAATCAGAGACTGAATTTTCACAAGATCCCTCCATGATATGTATACACACTAAAGTTTGAGAAACCCCACTCTAGATGGTTGTTGGATGGTAGGTGACATTTTGAAGGACTTCAGAATCATCAGTGAATCTGAACAGGTTACTTCAGAGGTGAAATAACAATAAAATTATATTAACTAATATTTTTGAGCATTTAATGTATTCTCAGTTCAGTTCAGTACAGTTCAGTCACTCAGTCGTGTCCAATTCTTTGCAACCCCATGAATCGCAGCACGCCAGGCCTCCCTGTATTCTAGGCATCATATTTTGATCCCTGGGTCAGGAAGATCCCCTGGAGAAGGGCACAGCAACCCACTTCAGTATTCTTGCCTGGAGAGTCCCACGGACAGGAGAACCTGGAGGGCTACAGTTTATGGGGTCGCTAAGAGTTGGGACATGACTGAAGCGACTTAGCACAGCACAGGAATCATATTAGCTTGATGCTTTTTCCATGCATTATCTCATTTGGGCAGCAGGAAATAGAAGACTATTTCTCTGATGATGGAGAGATAATTTGGTAAATGGAGAAATTCAGGAATATCCTAAGTAGGAAATGGCAACTTAGAGAAAAGGGCATAGTCTAGTGGAAGCATTCAGAATAAGAATAGATATAGTTTACTTATGTGAGAAATGTAGACAAAGCAGGGATAGTAGAGACAGGAATATCTTCCAAATGACTGGAAAAAAAGCTTACACTAATGTATTCTGCTGAACCAAGAAGAGCTATTTGGAAGTGACGTAGCTAGTATGCTGAGTTTCACTCATCTTCTCACTTTAGAACAAAGGTTAAAAGACTATGTTGCATGTTTACTGTGTATATAAATGTACACATAAATAATATAAATGTACATTACTTTATGTGAATCCATAAATTCCATAAATTGGTAATTCTTATAACCTTAATGTTGGTGTAGAGGTGTGTCATTTTCAGTGTATAATCATGAGGATTAATCTTTTTAAGGAACAAGCTTAAATGTAAGAGCCAGTGGAGGAGAATATAAGTATTTTTGGGGGTTGAGAGGAAACTGGTTTCTAATCTTGTTCCTGATCTGATACTCACCATAATAACCGATAAACCAAACTAATCGGCTAACTAGTCTACTAACAGGATTAGTGTAACTGGTATGTTTCACAAACAAACAAAAATTTTATTAGCACCCAAAACTTAGTCTTCAGTGAAGGGCTTTCTGAAATATCAGCTCTCTGGAAGAGTTGATAATGCTTCTATTTGCTTTAGTGTTTTTTTTTTTTCTTTCTTTCCTTCTTTTTTTTTGGCTGCACCCCATGAGGCATGTGAGATCTTAGTTCCCCAACCACAGATCTAACCTACACCCCTTACCTTGGAAGCACAGAATCTTAAGTGCCAGGGAAGTCCTGCAGTTTTTAAAAGGTTTTTAAGGGGTCAGACTAATCTTATCCTAGTAGGAAGAATTTTCATAAATTTGTAGGAGACACTAAATGATTCACACCATTAGAAGCCATTACTATTAATATAATTCTACTTCTCTGGAAGTAAATACAAAATAGCAAGTTACCTGGGTAGTAATATTGTAGATGAGAAACTATGTTCATCATGTACTACTGTATAAGAAATTACCCCAAAGCTTAGCAGCTTAAAACAACAAAGACAGTGGGTCAGGAATCCACATATGGCCTACGTGTCTGTGGCTGAGGACCAGAGGTGTATATCAAACTGTCCAATGGGCTGTGGTCTCATCTAAAGGCTCAACCGAAGGTGGTCCAGTCATGGGATTACTAGCCAGCCTCAGTTCCTCCTCACCTGGGACTTTCCACAGAGCAGCCTATGACCTGGCTTCCAGCTTCCGACAGGGCAGGCAACCCAAAAGAGCTCAAGAGACAGAAGAAAAAAATACGCCCAAGAAGGAAGTCAGGGTCTTTTTATAACCTAGTCTTGGAAGTTACCTTCCGTTATTTCTGCCACATGCCATTCACGTGAAGCAAGTCCATAAGTCCTGTCCATTGTAAACGGAGAGGGTTACACACAGGAGTGTGACTATCGGGAGGTGGGGATCACTGGGACCCGACCGCAGTAAGTTTCTTCTTCCTTCTTGCTTTCTTATTGTCTAACACATCAGTTTCCCAAGGAATACATGTTACTTGGGTAATAAAGAAATAAAATGGTTAAAAACAATACAACTGAAAGAGAAAGTATTCTTTCATCAGAAATGTTGATCAGAAAAGTCACTACTCCTTGGAGCTTTCTTAGTAAGTCAAGATTCATTAATGACCTTCCTGGCCACATATTAGATCATGTCAGGGCTTCCTAGTGGTTAAGATGGTAAAGAATTTGCCTGCAATGCAGGAGACATGAGAGACACGGGTTCAATCCCTGGGTTGGGAAGATCCCCTGGAGCAGGACATAGCCACCCACTCCAGTATTCTTGCCTGGACAATCCCATGGACAGAGGAGCCTGGCAGGCTACAGTCCATGGGGTTACAAAGAGTCGGACATGACTGAGTGACTAACACTTTCACTTTTTCAGGAATCTGAGTCTGATATTAATAATCTAACAGGACTTTATTTTGGCTTTCAAATTTTTTTGCGCTGAAAAATTGAACTAGCAAACCTCTCCCCCTTCCCTGGGTGGTAGTATGAACATGTCTGCCTTTCTCAGTTGCCTAACAGGTTCCCTCTTGCTCTGTCCTCAACAGTATGCTTGAGAGCTCCAACCGGCTTGATGAAGAGCACCGGCTGATCGCCAGATACGCGGCCAGACTGGCGGCAGAGTCCACTTCGTCTGTAAGTAGTCCGCGTGAGAGATGTCACATTGCCTGTGGTCCTGTTGCTGGTGCCACAACAGCAGAGCCAAGTGGTTGCTACTGAGCCATCTGCAAGACCTAAAAACAATCTGGCGTCTGCTGCTTTTTCACTTTTCAGCTATCATTCTGGTCTAGCGTAAATCAGAGTTTGAAGGATTCTGTTACAACAGTGCTGAATCAGCATAACTCCTGATTTCTCTGGATAATGTCTAATCAATAAATATAAAGAGCAAGCAATGATTCAAATCCACAACTGGCTAAGATAAATTTCTGGTTTTATCAGTATGCAAGTGGTGCAGTGGTAAAGAACCCACCTGCCAGTTCAGGAGACATAGAAGACATGGGTTTCAATCCCCAGGTTGGGAAGATCTCCAGGAGTAGGAAATGGCACCCCACTCCAGTATTCTTGCCTGGGAAATTCCATGG